>NC_135497.1:391704174-392005664 GCF_052857255.1 Amblyomma americanum | reverse complement strand
AACGGCCACTAAAGGGCACAGCATTTGCTGGTATACCTTCGACTTCCGCAAACTCCGTCCGTTCAGAGAAGGCACGGATAAGCTCTGAACATCGCTTGTTACTCACTAGATTCTCTGAGTATCGCGGCCGCATACTGAGGTGTCACGCTACGTGAGCCTCCCATTGGTCCGCGAGGCCTAACGGGAGGCGGAAGTTTATTACTTGGAGTCAGGCTGCGGGCACGCAGTGGAGTTTGGGAGAGGACAACGACCGGTGTGGAAGCGGGGTCCGCGAGGAAGCGGAGAGCAGGCTGGGAGACCTTTTTCGCTCTTCTCGAAGCCTAATTCACCGAAGGACGTCTGCGTGCTTTGGCTCGCTTGCAGTACTGCGACGCGCTGAGACATCGTCGCCCTGCTTTGGAGAACTTGAGAGCGTCCGATGATTTATGCTGAGTCCCAGCCGGTGCTCATCTGAGTCAGTGTCGATTTCCGCCGCTTTCCTGCCGTAACGGGCAGAGGTAAGCATTTTACTTTAAATACCTCGACCTCACCTCAACTTCAAACAAAATTTATTGACCTCACTCGACCTCAACCTCATCACATGAGGTTGAGGTCTCCTCAGCCACCCTCACCTAATTTGTGCAGAAGCCACTAGCGACCTCACTCAGCCTCACGTCCACCTCATAATGTAAAGGTGAGGTCGGATGCCGGACCTCAAAAATAAAAAGAAATAAGACTGAAGTTTGAGTAGGCATCTAAAAATTTATCCACCGAGGGTCCTGTGGGTGAAACAAGCTATAATGATGAGAGTAGCTTGGTGACATCTAGTTATGGCATTTAAAGGTGTATAATTATTAGATCTGTGGGGTACTGTGATCGAAGGCAACAGTTTTGATCCAGAAGCATGTCATTTTGCTCGTTTCGATGCGTGGCGCTCCAGCTTGGCCTAAATGCTGAAATTCGCCAGAAACGCAGCGAGCATGCAACCTCGACAGTAGCATGCCAATTTTGCATCCGACAGTACATGCACCATCCAATGTATATGCAAGAAGAAAAACCGGTATTCTGGCATAGGAGCTCGAATGGCTTTTGTATGACTTCTACGTGGACAGCTACTAATCCCGAGTCTCGTTATGATCACTTTGGAGGGATTCTTGTTCAGACGTGTCATTAACGGTTTGATAGAAAGACAATCATGAGCAAATATACGAATTTTACAGGACACACGCGACAGGAATAATGACCATTAAGGCGCGACACAAACGAGTTGTATTCATTTTTATGTACTAGTAAGCGGCTACATTTTTGCATATTTGCCTGTTATCATTTTTTATTATATATCACGAATGTCCACTTCTTTGAATTTACACTTGTGAAAACAGGTAGGCCACAGTGGCACAAAAGTTGAAATGTGCGTCTTTTACATCGGTTCGCCCCTCAAAGTCCGCCTGAGTGAAACCTCTCGCCCCTCTGCAGAGCATCTGAAATCATGAATTCCTGTACTTCTCCTTTTAATTCTAACTCGTTAATGGGCTTCTGCTTCACTAGCTTCTTAAGTTCCTTCCTCAAATCTAGGCTAATTCGAGACCTTACCATTCTGTGGACTCTACACCGCACCTTTCCGGCAACCTCCACATTCTGCACAATGCCAGAGGAGCGCATAGCATATAGTCTATTTCAATTTTAGTCTCACTATTGGGGCTTTTTCAGGTCCACTTCTTCTTCTCTCGTTTTCCGAGGAAGGTATTCATCATCCTTAAGTGTTTTCTATCGGCGAACGCTACTGATAATTCTCCCCTACTATTCCTAGAACCTATCCCGTAGGCGCCTTCCGCCTGGTCGACAGCCTGCTCCTTTCGCACCTTCGCTCATGTGTACAGCGTACTGAGATTTTACCTTCTTAATTGCCGATTCCGCGTCTTCATAGAAGCTGTCAACGATCTGGCCATCATGGCTGGATGTAGGTCTGCACCACCTCCAGCTTGTACCTCCTACTGACTTAATTACGATAGCTGCCACCCTCTCGTTAATATGATAGAACTCGTCTATGCTTCCCGCTATATCCTGACTGATAAAAAATCCCACACCTAGTTCTCGTCTATCCGCTAATCCGCTACAGCACAGCATGTGCCCGCCCTTTAGTACTGTATACGCCTCACCTGCTATGTCCTCCTAACTTCACTACGCCCTATGACTACCCATATATTGTCCGCTAGTTCCTCCAGCAGCACTGCTAGGCTAGCTTCGCTGGGTAAAGTTCTAGCGTTAAACGTGTCCAGGTTCAGATACCAATGGCGGCCTGTCCGGAACCAGAAATTCTTAGCACCCTCCGCTGCGTCACGGGTCTGACCGTCGGCTTCGTCAGTTGCTGCGCTGCCGCTCGGAACTGAGGAGAGTTACTTGGTTCAAAGAAGGTTGTGGCCAAGTACTACACCAGGGTGGCGAAATACTGTTCAGGTGAGGGAGTGCGTTGTCAGTGCTGGTCACCGCGATCAGGCCGCTCCCCAGCCCTGGATATGCAATTCCATCGACACGCATAGTTTTTTTTTCTAACCCGGTAGAGAATTGCGCGGCCCCGAGATTCGAACCCCGGTCCTCATGCACGCGAGGCGGATGCCCTACATCTACGCCATCGCTGCATGCCAACATGCCAACTAACACCAAAAAAATTCGCAAACTAAACACAGGGCAACTGCCGGACAAAAAAAAAGGACAACTGCGCGCTTATAAACTGCGTTCCACAACGTCTCTTTGTAATCGGTTCCATTACCTAGTTCTGAGTGAAAAAAAGAAAATGAATGAATAGATTTGCGCAACACCAGCCACGAATTTTGATCCCATGATCAACCCATCTACATACAAAATATGCCGGAAAAATATACATTTCCTAGAAAAACTATGTGTGATGTAGCATCTGGAATATATTTTTTTTCTGTGTCTAAATAATAGTTCCTAACGCAAATGGTCCTGGAATACGTGACGTTATTAGCGAAGCAACCGAATCAGTCAAAGCTTGTGCATTAGACGCGTAGGTAAGTCGCATGATGTTAGCCGGACCGTACCATCATACCTTCTTTAAACATTTGCATTGTTTTCCCAAAGGCCTATTTTAGCACAACGCTATACTATATATGCGTCAGATATAGCACGGCGTTCCGCCGTTATTGTGGTTCGGGATTATATACAATCGTGCCTCCTTATAGTGTGGACTTCGTTATGGATACGCTGAATTATGGAGACCTTTCGCAAGGACTTAGCTTTTTCAGTGTGTTTACGTCATGTTTGTATGAAAACTCAAACTTTGGGTAATGGAGAGTACATTAAGGTAACAAAGCTAAGAGTCTCATTGCGGCGTTCATGATGCTTTCCTGCTTTTGAGCAAGCATTTCGACCAATGCAAAGCAGTAGCCTAGTTTTCGTGGCAACACACGATTAAACGTTTTTTTTTTCTCGACACCCTACTCTAATTTGCCGGAAGCTGACGTGATTTGTGGCCGATGAATTTCCTGACCAGGGAGGCAGCGCTAGAGATGGATCTTGCTTGATAGAGGCAGAATGTTCTTGGAGACGAGGAACTTAAGTTTACATGCAAGCAATAAAAAAAAAGATTGAAAATAAAAAATGACACCCGTCACCCGGTTGGATCAAATTAGAAGTCCCCTCACCCAGAGCCCGTTCGCTGCTGTTTCCCGCGCGGCGGTTCTTCCAAAAGCAAAAATAAGATAATGAACACCTACAGTTGTCTTGCCTGCGGCTAGGGAGGAAGCTCCAGCAGCGCCTTTGCTCTCTACTACATGTAGACCTCCGGAGAAGCGCTCCGAATAATGCCGCGAATCTGTATAATGTTTGGCTGCTCATTCTTCACAGCTACCTGCGCGCGGCTTTATCGCTTTGTTTGCAAGACGCCTCCAGATTGATCTAGACTGATCGCATCCAGTCAGAGCTGATTCTGCGTTGTTCCATACTGTTGTGGTAACTTTGAACAATCGAAAGTTTGCTGTTAGCTTTAAATTCAGCACGGCCGAGAACGGCGGGCATTCTGTTCGACGACCGCCGATAACGCTTGTTGCTATACCGCCGCCGAGTGTTTCGTTCCATTGGGGGCGCAAGTTAGCCCAAATAAAGTGTTGTTTAGACGCCATTTTTGCTATATTTCTGCTCTCAGGATTGCAATCACCACTACGTGACATCTGGTGGAGGTGCTGGGTTTCGTCCATTTACCGGACACCCCCTTCAAGTCGTGAAGCAAGCCCTCTGTTCTTCACACCGGAGGACGAGCAACCAGTTCACCGAGCCAGCCGGCGTTTCCAAAGAGAGCAGCCTGAGTTCGGGGCCCTGCCGGACCACACCCGACAAAGAAAAGACGCTGCTACGAGCACCAAAACCTCGCCAAAAATGTCGACCCCGATCATACTGCAGCAGCCGCGGGTGCCGCCAACTTCCAATGCATCCCTAGACGAAGACCCTGAAGAATGATTGGACAGGTTTGAGCGCGTGGCTTCATTCAACAATTGGGATGATGCTCGAAAATTGGTTACGTATTTTTCTCAGTGGAGGGCTCAGTACGTACGTGGTACCTAACGACATGGGGGCTATTCAAGGAGGAACTTTTGAAGTTATTCAGTAGTATCGCGAGGAAAGAAAGAGCCGAACGACTCCTTGAGTCCAGGATCCAGGTTGCGAACGAGCCCGTCCGCGGTTACGTCGCAGCGATGAAGCGCCTCTTTCGCCGCGCCGACCCCGAGATTACCGAGGAAAAGAAAGTTCAGTTTTTTAATGCGCGGCGTAAAGCAAATCTTTGCCAGCCTCATCCGCCAGCCGCCAAAAACCGCCGAGGAATTCGTGCAAGAACCCTGCACGATCGAGAAGACTCTCGAGGTCTGGACTCGGCAGTACAACCACCCTCCTTATGCCCCTGAAATTCGTCCGGACACGACGACCACCACCAGCGACAATTTGTGTGAAGCTATCAGCGAAACCATCCCCGAGGAACTACGACGACTGCTGCCAACTTGCCCACAGCCTCAAGCAGCGACCCTTATGGATGGGGTGCGAGAAGTGCAACAGGCACTTGAATATACGCGACTTCGACGGCCTCACAACCCCAGACCATGACTTGCGCCGTTGCCTTGCGCAGCCAGAGCGTCCTCCCACTCAGCACCAGGAATTGTATACACCACCCCAAAAGATCCCAATCGCCCGCCCTCTCAACTCAGTTGCAAGATCACGCAGGATTAGCCGACCTCCAGAGGACCCATGACCAGCGCCTTCCGCTCTGTATCCATTGTGGCGAACCCGGCCACGTTCTTCGGCACAGCCCCTACAAAAGAATGGCTTGCGTGGCTTCTCACCTGATGCCCCACGACCCCGTCCTGGTCAAAGACCGCGGGATATCCACGAGTACCTGCGTCGAAAGGAGTACGTGTCATCTAGCCGTCAGTGGCGTAGCCCGAAATTTTCTTCGGGGGGGGGGGGGGGGGGGGCTCATGGGGCAGCGCGGCCTCCTCATAGAATTTGTGGAGGAATGAAACGCAAGAATAATAACTGCATTGCCATTGGCAATGCCACTGTGCATTAGATAACGCTACGCACTGTCTAGACAATTGAAATATGTGTTCTTTGAACAAAATAATGCATTCGTATGCCTTAAAAATCGTGGCTGGCAGACATAACTGATACCAATGCTTCTATGTTTTTGCGTACTTAATTAGTAAAGAATACATCACACGATGTCTAAAACTATATCAATCCGAAATCAGCAAAGCAGTGCATGCCGCTGATGTGAAGAATGATAAGGACATGGAATGAGCAAGCAGAGGACAAACATTTTAATGAATCTTTGTAGTTCAAGAGCTTTTAGATTTTTGTGCATATCCAACGGCCAGGGAAAAGTCTCAATGGCACTGTCCTTCGTTCCAGCGTACTGCACAGCAGCAGCTGTCACCGGTCATGTATTGCGAGTAATTGCAGCGAAATTTTATTCGTAACAGCAAGCACACGAATAAACAAGGAGTTCTGCAAAATATACATTAGAAGTGCGAAGATTAAATGGAGTATTAGAAATGCAAAGATACAACTTGATAAAGGAGAAAAAGTGTAACTGGAAACAGAGTCACTGTATGTGTGCACAAAACCTCGCCACAAGGTATTTAAATACACGTATGTCTCCATTAAGTATACGTATCTAAGCAAAAGTCACGACATAAAATGCGTCAAACAAGACAAATAAAGATCTTGTGCAATCGCAGCTAGTAAACTTTACACACAGAAAGACAGACGATCAAGGCAAGAACAAAACTATGATAGCAGAAGTCGCGATATGTACTTGAGCCATGCTGCGGTCGCGGCAGCATCATATGGTTAGAATAATAGAAGAACAATGCAGAAATCAATACGAAAGTAACTGCCTGCACGGCGACAATTATTCTGCACCCATATTTAGAGAAGGTTATTCATTTGAGTCAAAGAAAAAGTTCAAGCATTTTCAATTCAATTCAATTTTTATTGAAAATTTATCATGGGATGAGCACATTCAAAAAGTCAGGGCCAAGTTGTCCAAGGCTGCTGGTATGGTGTCCCGCCTGCGATACCTCTTTCCAAAGCATATTAAGCTGATGCTGTACAACGCACTGTTTTCCTCTCTTGCTAACTATTGTATTTTGGTCTGTGGAACAACATCATTTACGAATAACAAACGGTTGCATTTACTTCAAAAGAAAATTGTTCGAAATATTGTAACGCTTCACGTTTTGAACATACGAAACCGATCTTTGCATCGCTTCGCATCACCCCCATTCCCCAAGTCTTTGAATCTATACTACTGAGGCGTTATAAAACAAGTATTAGAAAAAATAATCTATTTATGGTGCACCTGTCGAACTTAAAATGTAAAGAACTGATGTATGCCACCCGTACTGGTTTGACATGGTTCGTGCCGAAAACTCGTACGAATTATGGTCGCCAAATGCTTTCACACACTCTTCCGTCCTCATTAAATAAGGCATGTTAATTTGTGTGCACTTAGGTACCGTGAGAGTGGTACTTATTACCAACTGAGAGTTGTACTTATTATTTGTATTTTCTTGCCTGTATGCTTACTTGCCGTTTTCTTTTATTTTCATATTCATGTAATGATCCTGTTATTAACGTATATGACACTCTGTATACCATCCTGATGCTGCTGTCAAGTCATTGTATGGGTGCGTCGACTCCTGTCAAGCCTTCTCTCTGGCTTTTTGTCGACGCACCCAACATCCTCAAGATGTTGAATAATTTGAATTGAATTGAATTGAATAAATCTATAGATTTTCTATAGACTGGTCTAAATGATTTGTCTATAGAAAGTCTATAAACTTCATAGACTAAAGTCCTTAGACAGTCTATGGACTGTCTAAAGGAATTTTTATAAGGGCACAACGCCAAGGCTACTCGCGTGTTCAAAATTCTAAAAACTGATGTGGCTATTTCAAAAGACTAGCTACAAATCTCTAATTGCGACTAGGCGCGCCTATCTCTGCTTGCAAAAAGTTAATAAAAAATTGTTGAACAGCTTACTACTTAAGACCATTCTGAGGTTTTCTGAGGTCCGCCAAACTTGGTAATGCTGTGCCGCAAAAGCCATATTTTACCATAAAAAGACTACTTTTGCAAAGTTTTGAAACTGTTCGCTGAAACACCTGGTATAAGCGTTGGAGCCTAAATTAATTTTAAGAGCAGCTTTATCAGCTCGGACATGCCGATTGTTCCTATATCCAATTTCTTAATTTGCTAAACTGAATAGTATGCAAAACTTCGACGCAGTAGGAGACTTGTTAAGAACCAGACATGCTTCACATATTGAGTGAAATCCCCAAAACGCCACTCGAGCAGCCAAAGGTATGGTGACCGCTTTATGCGAGAAAGTAGAAAGGCAAATCACATGCATTTGTTTGTGCAAAAGTGACGCTGTTAACTTGTGCGAATTAAAAGAAAAAAACTAGGAATGATTGAGAGTGTTTGCGTTTTTTGGCCTCCAGTCTTGGCCCCAGTGGCAGCTATCTAAGTCATTGAAAACACCGACTTCTCCGTTTAATGCATTGCGACTGCTCAGTTTACCTTGCCAGAAAATGCAAGTGCGCACAGGCTTACCGCCCTCATAAATCAGTGTCAAATGTTTATCCCCATAAAATTTTCCTATTAAAACCCAGAAAAACAATCTTCCCCTAAAGGGTCCCCCTGGGAACAAGTAGAAATGTATGTATCGATAGAGTCCCGTGTTTTATTCATAAAGAGACCACTTTCACTGGAAACGGAGCTGTTATAGGCAAGAAAGCACCAACACGTGAAATGCAAGTATCCGAGCTAAGGTGAGGAAAAACTAGCTTCGGCAACAATGGGCTTCGAACTGAGCTTTTATTGCGCTGCACGTGCTGTGGCGCCTAAGCCAACTTGTTCTTCATTGACCGGCGCCGCACACGGCACGAGTTCTTGGCTTCGCGACCAGAGCGCGACGCGAGGGGCGCCACGCAGGTGTCCCCACCATGGGCTGAACTCCCAAGTACAGTGGGTGCGTTGACACTTTAAAGCACGGATCCCAGAAGCTATGCTGTACCGCCATTCAATTAAAAATGGCGGGAACTCCTCAGTTAAGTCACCTTCTTCTTTCACTCTTCTCTCCTCCCGATAAATCCAGACTGATCACTCCTAATGCAGAACACACAGAGTTTATTCTACACTATGCATACAAATGCAGTAACAACGTCTTCGTCTGGGGCCGCCACTCAGCTCGACAACCGGTACTGTTCTCTGAAATGTCTCTCGCTTGTCTCTTACCGTCAGGCGCCTAGCCTAACAGCACGGGTGACCTCCCGCCGCTCTTGATACAGGCCGTCGCTGGGCCTCCGCGGTCTAATTTTCTCAGTTATAAATGCGCTATTTTCTGCTGGACAAACAACGTAGCCAGAGAGAGCCAGATAATCAATTTTACAGCGAAAGCTCGATTAGCTTTGTCATAATCCATTTTGGGGGTACAACGGCAGCCGTAACGCGTTGCGCGTAGCGTTAGGCCTGCTGCTTTTTCATTTTCTCGCTGCACGCTTGAAAGATCCGCCTACAAAGGGAGCCAGGAATACCTCTTTCCTTTCCTCAAATCCAAGGGAGAGTTTAGGCCGTGAATAAGTTACCGGTCCAGCCATATTCATAGTGTAGACGCGCAGCTAGATTTGAGGAAAGGAAAGACGCATAACTGGCTCACTTTGATGGTGGACACCTCAACCGCGCCTTGAGAGAGAAACACGAACGCCGACTAAAAGCTTGTTTCCAGCTAGCGTTCGTGTTTTTCTGAGGCGGCATACTTGAGCTGTTCACAGGAAAAGTGAACGAGTTATGCGCCTTTATACCATCCTCAAATCAAGCGCGAAGGGTTTAAACCACTTCTAACAACGTGGTCAAAACTCCGAATAATGCTTGATTGGAAACTAGACTGCCTAATTTACTTCAAACAAGCGGGCCCTGGACTATGCCGGGAAGGACTGCAAGGAGTAATTCATGAGGCGGACCAACGCTCTGAATCACGCATGCGTGTCTGGTCATGCACAGCGCTTTATATAGTACCGTCTTGCACTACACCCGTAAACAACGCTATTTCAGTCTAGGCCACGGCAGCCGCCATTCAACCTTCCCGTCTTTTGTAGCGGGTGCTACTCTAGACTACCAATCTAGCATTTCGCGGTACACGCGAGAGGCCAGTTGTGCGCATGCGCCGTTACCGTGGGAACCGGGGAGGAGGAGGAGGTGCGCCGCGCGCTTCGCCGCCGCCGTCACCGCTTTCTTCCGGAGGGACTCCTTAATCCCTTCCCTTTATTATGGCGCGGTTCAGATGTCCGCCGATATCTTAGATACTGCGCCAGTTCCTTTCCCCAAAAACAAATCTGATTGGAAAAAAAAATTTATTTACATTGGTACACATGCCAAGGTTACCGGATACATTGACATTCACAAGTAGACATGACGCTAAGCATGAAAGGCGAGCCAATAAAAGAGGTATCATAAGCACCTTTGAGCAATTAACAGGAATGGCTTCTGAGCGATTTAACACGGGATAGAATGCCTATTCACGGAATAGTGAAACAGTAATAATCAATTGACCTTACTGCCGTGGTCCGCGGTGTCGGTCCCCATGGCATGCGCCGCATGGATCACACCTACCGTTCCGCTGAACGCATCAAAGTGCACCGGCGTTTTATGAAAATTTGGTTTTGGGGGAAAGGAAATGATGCATTATGTGTCTCACAGTATTGGCGGACACCTGAACCGCGCCATAAGGGCAGGGTTAAAGGAGGGGCTGAGAAAAGAAAGGAAGAAAGCGGTGTCGTAGTGGAGGGCTCCGGAATAATTTCGACCACATGGGTGTCTTTAACGTGCATTGACTGCATAGCGCACGGGCGCCTTAGCGTTTCGCCTCAATCGAAACGCACCCGCCGCGTTCGGGTTCGAACCTGGGCACTCTGGATCCTGGACAGAAAGGATTGACCTTGTGTATCTGAGAGAAAGCAACCAGTCTAAATACTGTGTAGGCAGCATTGATACAACTGCGTGTTACTTTACCGATCATCGGGCAGTGTTTATCTCCGTCAAAACAATTGAATAAATAAACAACGTGTCTCTCCGAATACTTCTTCAATGCTTAACATTTAGTCACAACAACAAACTCGACAACATGCGTAACCAGTGGAGAACTACAGCTCTCGCTACCTATATCCTGGCATAGCTGAGCTAATCCACTGCCATTTTTTTTGTCACTGCGCGGTTCAAGTGTCCATCGAAAAAAAAAAAGCTGTTATGCGCCATTACTTTACTCAAATCTAGGGGAGATCCTCGACAGCGAATAACGTTAGGCTGTGAACAGTACAGTCTCATCTGCTTCGTGCAAGTGGGCCTTCGAGTCCATGACGTTTGCGGGAAATAGAGTCGAACCGAGACAGCAAGCGGAAGGAACCCGAGTATACACGCGAGCGTAGAGACGCCCAACTATACAGTCGCCTGCGAAACGTTAAAATGGACCCGCAGCTCCGGGCGTCTCGCCCGCTACTGTCAATCAGCTTTCGCTGATTAATGCGCTGGGCGGCTGAGCTAAGGTCCGGAAATTTTTTTATGGAGAACAATAACTGGATAGAATTTTTCGCATTATCCGGTTAATGACGTATTCTGTCGCCCGTCTTTTGAATTAATGCACAGTTGAAAGCATTTATTTCTTTACTTAACCGGCAACTCATATTATGCAATAGAAAATGAAGCTGCGAGTTGTCTCCATAGTTGTATAGTCCTCTTCAGAGCTTTTGTACCTTATAAACCTGGCATTATTATGCAACCTGTTTTTAATAAATAGAAATGTCATATAATGCACAATATCTGGACAGACTATATAACAGCCAAAAATATTTTTTGTGACTGTTATGTTTGTGTCCTTCTCTGCTCCTTCGAAGGAGTAGAGTTTAAGCCATAAACACGCAGTACATATGCTTATCCCCAAAATACGAGTAGGGGAATTTTATCTTATTCAGCAAGTAAGTTTTGGTTGAACGCAGCGTAAATTATTTGTGGGCGCAGTGTTTTGTCTTCGAAGATGAATACCTAACAGTTATAGCACAATTCCTGCCAGCTAAGTCCGAGAAATCCTAGAAAAAAATGAAAACATTTCAGAAACCCTGAAGAAAAAATTGCTGGTGGTTTAGCATTGCTAAGTATGAAATGCTGTGCGAACTGCACGGATTTTTTCTCAGGTGGGCACCACCGCCACGTACATCAAAACGCGATTGCAGTGTCCACTGACATAGAGAGTCAGTTATGCGCCTTTCTTTTACTCAAAATCAACGCCGCCTAAGCCTTCTAATGGGTTTAAGAAAAGCAAAGGCGCATTATTCTGTCAGCTTGCTGGTGGACGCCATGGCCTACTCACAGCGTGATTGAACTTTCCACTGACGCAGTGAGAGAGTTACACTTTCTACACTGAGGCTTCATTGAGACACACACCGCTGAAATCCGAGGAGTGCGGCTAGAAGTGCTTTCGCGCTAATAACTGTGCGCGGTCTATATACGGCCTTCTAAACATTCGCTCAATGTATTATCAGGCATTTCCTCGCGATATATTGGAAGTTATTCAGGAACAAGTTTGGCAAACACAGGAGTAAGTGTAAGCACTGCAGTCCACCTTTCTTATTGTGTAAATAGTTTGTACATATTACTTCTCCCCCTGTCCTCTATTCCTGTCCCCTCACCTCTTTCATTTCATTTCTCCATTCTGCCTGCTGTCCTTTATTTCCGCTGCCCCAGCTCAGGTGCTTCAGTATCGATGGCAGATGCCGGGGCTAGCAAAAATCTTTTCATTCCTTTTTACTATTATTTTTAATAAAACCACTACCACCACCACCACCTTTCTGCAATCGCAAACTTTTGGGGCTTTGAAAGTTTTTATCGACAAAACTAAATGCAAATCCGTTAATACCAGTCATCAGGAAATGATGTATAGGAATATCAGGCTGATGGAAGACGTCTAACCACACCTTGGCATGGTCTCTGAAATTACCGAGCTTGTTAAAGCGAAAGCCTTTAATGGCTCGTACTTGCGGTCATGACCTTCTCCGGTCTCAAGTCATGTCACACCGATGACTAAATTAAATCCTTATCATAAATTAAAGGATGAAAACAGAGGCGCGGCGGCAAAACCGCGTCCACCGAAGCGCCGATACTGGCTTGAGCAACAGATATCGGAAGCGCACATGAAATCCCAGCGATATCGTCACTGGCTAACTTCGATGTGGTGGCAGTATTCCGGAATGCAACTATATTAACCAAACTATTCAGCGACCGTTCGTCGCACTGCATTAAAAATCAAAATTGGTTTTTGCGGAAAGCAAATGGTGCAGTGTGTGTGTCTCACATATCCGCGGACACCTGAACCGCGTCGTAAGGTATGGAATAAAGGAGGGTGTGAAAGAAGTGAGTGGTGTCTTAACATTTCTCTTTGCATATAGCTTACATGTTTTAGTCAAGTTGGAGGCTAGCTTGCGACAGTAGTTCGGAACAATAACATATGAACCTTCAGATGCATGCTTTAAGGCGCGGTTGAGGTGTCCATCGTGATGTCGAGATCTGAGAGCTACTGCATCCTTTCCTAAAAACCCCTTCCCTTTCCTCAGAACACATGCTTTCTCATTTCTCCACGTAAGCAGACTAATGCACCTGCGCTTCTGCTTACTGCGCATGCGTGCGACGTCATTGATTGGCGCCACGATCGCTCGAGGGGCCCAGGCAATCTCGCCAGACGCCTCCTGAGCGCAGATCACGAAGATTACCCGCCGCGGTGGCAGCGTGGTTAGCGCACTCGCCTATTGAGCCGGAGTACCCATGCTCGATCCCGGCCGCGACGGCCGCGTTTCGATGGGGCCGAAACGCAAATGCGGCCGTGTGCTGTGCGATGTTAGTGCACGTTAAAGATCCCCAGGCGGTCGAAAATATTACGGAGCCCTCCACTACGACACCTCTTCCTTCTTTTCTTCTTTCACTCCTTCTTTTATCCCTTCTCTTACGGCGCGGTTCAGGTGTCCGCCGATATGTGAGGCAGATAGTTGGTTGGTTGGTTGTGAAACTTTATTTCCAGCGGATATAGAGGAGCGACACGAAGTCGCCCCCCGCTTAAACGGCGGCCGCTATCCCTTGGGCAGCGGCGGCGTCTTCAGCCAGCTGGAGGAGCTTGATCTGTATCCCCGGGTCGGGGCTGAGCAATAGAGCCTCCCAATGAGCAGAGTCGGTAATGAAGTGACTCGCGGGTAGGGACTGCGGGCAGTTCCAGATCATATGATTTAGATCGGCTTTCGCATCACAGTTTTTGCATTTGTTCGAGTAGAGCCCTTCCGAATAGAAGCTACACAATTGGGGATTTGGATAGGTGTTAGTTTGAAGTTTACGCCAGGCTTTGGCCTGTTGCTTGGAGAGCGTTTTATCTGCTGGGGGGAATCTGAGTCTTGCAAGCCTGTAGTGCTGCAGGATTTCTCTGTAAGAAAACAACCTGTCCTTGCCAGAGTATAGGGCGGGTGGGCTGCACGACCCAGCTCGGCGGGACAGTTCTCGAGCTAGGTTATGAGCCGCCTCATTACCAGCAAGGGAAGCATGAGCAGGCGTCCAGATTAGGCGAATGCGCCGCGTGGGCTGATAATTTAGCAGAATCCGTGCTGCTTGTGGGGAGATTCTTCCAAACGTGTAGTTACGTATAGCCAATTTTGAGTCGCTGACAATGGTTTCTGCCGAGGATCCCACAATGGCTAGAGCAATGGCTGTTTCTTCTCCAACATGTGTGTGCTGAGTGCGTATAGTGCCCCCAGTTATGAGTGTACCACGTTCCGTGGTGACCACAGCTACCATCTTGTCAGCCGAAGAATCTGCCGCATCTACATATACCACAGAGGTATCATTAAGAAAGCGTTTGCCTAATGATTTGGCTCTCTCTGTACGACGTTCAGCGTGGAAATCTGGGTGCATGTTTCGAGGTAGTGGAGGAATGACCAGAAGCTGGCGTATATGTTTGGGAAGGTCAGTTGTGGGTCCGCCTTGTCGTTCGTATGTTATGCCGAGCGTGGACAGAATGTGTCTGCCAGTTGGTGTGGCCGATAGGCGTTCGTACTGCGAGACGGTTACCGCTTCAATAATCTCGCTTAGGGTGTTATGAAGACCGAGACCTAACACTTTCTCAGTCGCTGTGTGCATGGGTAGCCCAACTGCCTGTTTGACGCATTTTCTGATTATGGCCTCCACTTTTTCTTTTTCAGCTGACTTGAGATGTAGGTAAGGGCATACGTAAGCTATGCGGCTTATCACAAAGGCTTGTACTAAACGGAGAGTATTGCTTTCCTTCAAGCCCGAGTGGCGGTTACTAATGCGGCGAATGAGTCGCATAATTTGCTGCGAGGTTCCCTGAAGCTTCCGAATTACGTCACCATTGAAGCCGTGTTCTTGTAGAATTAGGCCCAAGATTTTAATTTTGGGCACTCGAGGAATGGGGACTCCGCGAATACTGAGTTCGATGGCCGGTGGGGTTTGCGCAAGGGATCTGATGTTGCGGAATATGAGAAATTCAGATTTGGCTGGAGAGCACCGCAGCCCCCTAGGGTCTACATAGTTCCCCACGATATCTATTGCATGCTGTAGTCTCTCCTCGATTTCGGCATCATTGCCCTCGGCGGTCCACAAGGTGATATCGTCAGCATAGAGGCTGTGGTGGAGTTGCGGAACCTGCGCTAATAGGTGTGGAAGTTTCAACATTGCAACGTTGAAGAGAAATGGTGATAGGACCGATCCCTGCGGGGTGCCCTTGTTGCCGAGGGGAAAGTCATGCGAGTGGAGACCTCCTACTTGAAAATGCGCCTTTCTACCTGAAAGAAAGTCGCGGATATAGTTGAAGGTGCGGGCTCCCACCCCGAGTTCATGAAGGTTCTCCAAGATCGCATCATGTCTGACATTGTCAAAGGCCTTTTCCAGGTCAAGTCCAAGAATTATTCTGGTGTCCCGCGTTTTTGCCTCAATAATCTGATGCTTGAGCTGAAGCATTACATCCTGCGTAGAAAGTTTTGGTCGAAATCCAATCATGGTTGGAGGGTACAGCTCGTTCTCCTCCATAAACCGGTTGAGCCGGGTATGAACTACGTGCTCCATGAGTTTACCTACACAAGACGTGAGCGAAATCGGCCTGAGGTTCTCAAGGCTGAGTGCCTTCCCTGGCTTTGGGATGAGAATGATCTCTGCCGTTTTCCATATTTGTGGAATGGAGCCCTCCGACCAACATTTCTGCATATACTCAGTTAGTGATTGTAGCGACACTTCATCCAGGTTGCGGAGGATCTTGTTGGATACTGCATCGGGGCCAGTGGCGGATTTGCAGTTTAGCCTGGCAATCTCTGCCCTAACCTCATCCACAGTAATGGGGGAGTCGAGCTGCGTGTTTTCCGGACCAGCATAATCTGGGAAGGCTTGAATAGGAGCATTGCCAATATATCTATCTTTAAGTTCAAGGAAAAGGTCCTCTGGTGGGCCTGCATACTCATGCACAAGCTTCTGCAGGTTCTGCCTCTGGGTGGTTCTGCTACCTGTAGGGTCAAGTAGATGACGGAGCAAGTGCCAAGTCTTAGAGACTCCCATATTGCGATCCATTTGGTTACATATGTCATCCCAGTTTTGTTGAGTAAGTTTAGCTGCATGATCCTCGATCTCCTTGTTTAGCCTAGCTATTCTTCTGCGCAGATTGCGGTTCCACCGCTGTCGTTTGAGTCGGTTCTCAAGTCCACTCTTTGCCTCCCATAGGTGAAGAAGCCGGCTGTCCGCAATCTCCAGGTGGTCAGCCTGGTCTAACGTATGGGTGACTGCTTTGGCATCTTGACAAAGATCCTGTGCCCAGATATCTATGTCTAGTATTTCGGGGGTATCAGCTTCTCGGGCGGCTCTTTTAGCGCGGAACGTGTCCCAATCGACAAGGGTGGGGGCTCGAGCGCTACGACGTTTGGGGCCAGTTGAGGTCACTATTTCCAATATGTAGTGATCGCTGCCGAAATTTTGTAGAGTGTTTATCCATGTTGGAGTGCCCGAATTTTTAGCAAAAGTCAGATCGGGAGACGTATCCCTGGAAACACTGTTACCGCAGCGGGTGGGGACTAGTGGATCTGTAAGAAGAGTCAACCCACACTGTTGTGCGGTGAGCCACAGTTTTCTACCTTTAATATCCTCCTGTGCGTAACCCCACGCCGGGTGTTGGGCATTAAAGTCTCCCGTGAAAATGACGGGGTGATTGCCTGCGAGCTTCAGGGTCGCCTGAAAAAGCGGGCTGAAGCTTGCTTTCCGTAACTTTGGGCTGCTATAGACATTCAGCACAAACAGACTGTGGTCGGGTTTCCTAGGCGGAATTAATTCGACTAGCACGTGTGTGACATTTGTGACTGGGGTATCGTGCTGTACTACCGCAATATTTCGTTTGACAAGAGTCGTGACTCCAAGCGTTCCACCCCCCTATGAAAAGGATTGATACCCAGCTAGCTTGCTATTAGTTTGTGTCTCTTGTAGTGCGATTAAGTCCGGTCCGTCCCTATTGTTGAGGAATTGTTGGAGTACAGCTCGTTTGCGGCTAAATGCTCGGCAGTTCCACTGCCAGATGGTGTAATTGGGTTGTGGCGCCATGTTGTTGCTAGTCGGATACCGCTTCAGAAGAAGCGGGTTTGCGAATTTTGTGAGGAAGGAGCCTGCTCTCTGCTTCCTGCTGCCAGCTGCCTAAGTTAATTAATTCCTGCCGGTGTCTGCATAATTCTTCCATGATGGAAGTCATTGTAAGCTGCACTTGAATGAGGGTGCTGTTAGTCTGCGTTTGCGCTTCTTCAATTTTGTGAATGGTGTCGGCTAGTGTTTGGCCTTCGGACAGGGAATCGCCTGCTTTTCGCTTAGGCGGGGGTGCCCGCGTTGATTCAGCATGCATGTCCGCTCCGGCGGAGGTAGAGGGGGTAGGTTTATTGGCGCCATCGGTCGTAGGCGGTGACCCAGCCTGCATTTGTTGCTGTTTTAGAGCGGCATTTTCTTTCTTTAGGTCCTCGACCTCACGAAGTAATTTCCCTACCAGCACTTTCAGGTCTGCTAGCTCAGAGGGGTTGGAGTTAGATTTCTGGGAGGCTTTATCTGCCCAGCCTACCTTTTGCGTGCCGACGGCGTCCTGGTTCAAACCGGGGTTCCGTGGCTGGTGTGAAGGAGTCCTGGATTTGGAGGCGGACCGGCCTCTCGGTTCCAGTCGTGGAAAGGAGCTGGATCGATGTCTATAATTTGTCCGTCCCCTGCTTTTGGAGCGGCTGCGTCGCTCTTTAGACTGCGGCGACTCTTGGCTATGCTGGGTCAGATGTTGGCGTTCCTGTTCCCAGCGGCGTTTGCTGACAATGTATGGAGTGCGGTAGATTTCGCGGCATTTGTTGCTGCCCAGTTCATGGCCCTTACCGCACAAGGCACACTCAGGCTCGCAGCTATGTGTCTCAGGAGGATTGGCCACGCCGCATCCGCGGCAGCGAGCGTTTTTCGGGTCCGGGCAAACGTCTCTGCGATGTCCGAGTTGTCCGCACAAAGAACACACTTCGTATTTTTTTTTGTAGAGGCAGCAGCGAATCATGCCACCACCGAAGCTGATCCAACGGGGAACTCGCTCACCGTTGAAGAGAATGAGGACCGTCTGCGACTGCGCACCCATGCGCCGGACTCCACATATTGGAGGATTCCTTGGATGCTGAAGGTTCGCAAGGATGTCAGCGTCCGATAGATGTTTCGGAACGCCTTGGATCACTCCTTTACCACTGCCATCCGGCGTGGCGACATACGAGGTGATGGCGATCTTGTTCGCGCCGTAGATGAGCTCCTTGATGTTTAAGTAGCGTTCCACTCGTACCGCGGAAAGGGTGGCCACCAGTATGGTGTGTTGCTTGAAGTTGAGTAGCATGCAGTCTTCAGATGATTCTGCCAAGGTGAGGCCCGCGGCGTCCCGGATGAGTTGAAAGATGCCGAGTTGGCCACAGCTCTCGAGTATACGGAGGCCGCCCGATGGCCGGAATATCACCTTGGTTAGGCCCTTGGGTAGGCGAGGTAGGTTCGACGCCACCGATTGTCGAGCAAGTCGTCGGCCAAGCTTTTTCGCAGAGGAGTTGGCAGAGTGCCGCATGCTGTCCTGTCCCTGGGCGCGATCGGTTCCATTGTGTGCCGCGGGGTTATTCCTTTGGCGTTCGTGACCGGAGCGTTTCGATTCACCGACGGTGAACCAACCATATTGGTGCGAAACTTCTTCGGGGCTAATGTCAGCCCCCTCCACGGTGACTTCCATGTGCAGTGTTGGAGGAAGATCCCACTCAGATAATGCGGCACAGCCCCGTCAGAGCGGGGTCGCTAGGCCTGGCGTGGGCCTAGCGGGCCGTGCGTACCGGCGAGAGCCGAAACGCAGAAAAGTCCGCAGAAACAGGCAAAAAGGGACTTGCCGATGCGTCCGACGGCGTTATCCGAGCTTCGAAGACGAAATCCAGGCAAGAGTGGTGTTGACCGTCGCTGAATTCAGCGGTGGGCATGGGTGAAGCGAGGAGCGTTCGCGCGAGCGTCCGATCCACGCCACGTCCGAGCCGGTTCTCCGAGGCAGATAGTGCGCCATTTCCTTTCCCCCAAAACCAATTTTCATTTTCAAGGTTGCCGCGTAAACGCTATCCTGTGCCCCCAGCAACCAAGCGTGCGCGCGCTACTGAACGAACGCGGCACAAGCATCAACTTCGCGATAAAAGCTTTCGCCTCACCGTACTTTGTCAACAAAGTGTCCTCCTGAGTTTTTTGAACGGCGTCTCAGTCTTTGCTCGTATTTTGAATAAATTAAAATAACCGTTTGATAAACAACTATGCACAGATTCAGTAACGCAATGCACTGGGCTGAACACGGTAACTTTTTTAGCAAACCGGGCGCCGCCCCTTGTTCAATTGTTTAGATTTGCTCAGTTGAAGCGTGGGCGCTGTATGAAATAACTCTTTATGCCATTGCATAATGCAGTAGCCTCCAGCAGCAATCAGTCGAGGTCATCACCTAGCTATATTCAACTGGTTCGATTATCTAGGTTTATTCACCAACGGTTTCAGACGGTTGACCGTCCTTCATCCGGGTTAAGTCGAATGAATACACAGATGTGCGCATTTACGGTCCTAAATGCAGAGGGAGAGGAGGCACTTTCTATCTCTCTCTGTGTGTGTCGGCGTCCACTAAGGGGAAAGGAGAATGGATGTGAAACATGTTAAAAAAAAGCTAGTTAAAATACAGAGGTGACAGACATGCAGCAGAGCTGAGAGGGTTGCATTTTCGCCGAGAAGACTTCAGCAAGAAAGGTTTCCTTCTGCGGACTTTTTTTTCCTTCTTCTCGACTTTTTACTCAAGGACATTATACCAACTATCCCCGCCTACGTTCAAGAATCTAATCACTTCCTCAGAGTGGTGTCGAACATTGAAATTCCCGATGAGAGCTTATTGGTCCCAATGGACGTGGCGTCTTTATATACAAATATCCCCCACTCAGACGGCATACGCGCGGCGGTGGAAGCATACCTGCGGACGGATCCTCCAGTTCACCTGGATGGGGAAACGCTCGCAACTATTCTGGGTTTAGTACTAAATTACAACCACTTTGAATTTGAGGGAAGGCACTTTCTTCAGGTGAAAGGTACGGCGATGGGGACCAAGATGGCACCTGCCTATGCCAATATATTCACGGCGGCACTCGAAACACAATTTCTGGACACTCAACCTTCGTAGCCACTCCTCTACAAGCGTTTTCTGGACAATATCTTCCTCATCTGGCCTCACGATGGAGCTAGCCTATTAACATTTATAGGAAACTACAACAAATTTCACCCATCGATATCATTCACCCACAGCATCTCCAAAACATCTATAAACTTCTTGGACGTGATAATACAGAAAAAAAGGAAACGTACTTAAGACAACGCTCTACAGAAAGCCCACCGACCGCCCGCAGTATCTACATTTTAAGAGCAGCCACCCGCGCCACTGCAAGACGAGCATACCTTACTCTCAGGGTCATAGATACCGACGGATATGCTTTGAGCTCGATGACTTTGACCGCCATGCTGAACAACGAAAGACAAATCTCTTACTGAAAAAATATCCCGCTTCCATCGTGGAAGACGCTATTCGGAAAGCTCGCGGTCTAGACAGAAATAAAATACTGAGTCCCCAAAACTTCCAGCAAGGTGAAAGGCAAACCAACCTCGTTCTCACACATTCATCAAACATGCCACGCGTGAACAATATCCTCTCAAAACATTTTAACATTATCGAGCAAAGCAGTCATCTATCCCGCATTTTTAAGCAGCCACCAAGAGCGGTATACTGGCGCAGCAAGAACCTCAAGGACATTTTAGTTTAATCCAGAACATTGCCCAATGCTAACCGAGAACCCGGGTGTCAACCCTGCCGAAAACCACGCTGCAAGGTTTGCTGTCACATGCTGACAACAGGAATCGCAAAAAGTACCCTTCGCTGACTTTACTTTCACAATCAAAGAAACTCTAAATTACGACAGTGCAAATGTGGTCTACATGCTTCACTGCGGCGTGTGCGGCATGCTGTACATCGGCCAGACATAAACTATTCAACAACCACAAGGCCCACATTAACATACTGGCAAACCGACCCTTTTCTAAGCACCTATATCTGCCACAGCACTCATTTGAAAGCATCCAGGTCATCCTCCTACAGTCGGTTTTCAAAGCGGCCGCCAAAGAGAACAAAGGGAATCGCATTTCATACATAAATTTCGGACATTAGCCCACGGCGTTAATGAGAACTTGGGCAATTTTGCCTTCCTCAAAAACCATTTCAATTGAGAAAGAAGCTCCCATCTGTTATTTTCCCATTTGTTTTCCTTTTATCCTGCTCACCATGCGCCCCCCCCTCTTCTTTACTCCATGCTGGTACCCCCTTTTCCTCCTTGTCCTCATAACCCCCTTCTCGGAATTGTCAGCGGTGGGACGCGCGGCGCAGGCGCCCTCTGACGAACGGCCGGTGGTTGCTGTCTGCAGCGGCTAGTTGCGGGATAGGGTTTCCACGCGGCGTCTGGACGACCGCTTTTCCGCCGCTGAGGCGACACGCCGCCCTCGTAACGGTCACTGGTGCCTCTTGAACAGGGCGAAATGATGGGGTCTTGACAGTTGACAGTAAATTACATTACAAGAGTTCTTAACATCTGCCCCGCTGGGGAGCGGGTCATGCTATGTGCGCCTTTGTGTTTTGTTTCAGTCTATTCTGGTGTTTTACTTTTTGTTCTTTTCTTGTTTTCCGTGTTTTCGTTATTTTCCCCTTGTGTTCAAACTTCTCGCTTCCGCAGAAGGAAACCTTTCTTGCTTAAGCCTTCTCGGCGAAAATCCAACCCTCTCAGCTCTGCTGCATGTCTGTCACCTCTGTATTTTAACTAGCATTTTTTAACTTGTTTTGCATCCATTCTCCTGTCCCCTTAGTGGACACCGACACAGAGAGAGAGAGAAAGTGCCTCCTCTCCATCTGCATTTAGGACCGTAAATGCGCACATCAGTGTATTCATTCGACTTAACCCGGATGAAGGACGGTCAGCCGTCTGAAACCGTTGGTGAATAAACCTAGATAATCGAACCAGTTGTGACCTTTTCACTGTGCAAGTTTTCACTGGTCTGTTGAGCAACCCTGACTGCTTCCTTAATATATATATATATATATATATATATATATATATATATATATATATATATATATATATATATATATATATATATATTAAGGAAGCAGTCAGGGTTGCTCAACGGGCAAATGAAATGAGGGGCTCGTTTTGACAAACATATTAAGGAAGCCAACAGTCACCGAAACCAAGGGGCATAGGGGAATGTTTCCTTTTTTTGTTTCTAATGCCAATCAATTGGTTTTAAAGAAAATTACTTATAAACCAGCAGAAAAAACAACCATGCCGCCGGTGGGAACAGAAACAAAAACAAGAAAACATTCCCCTATGCACCTTGGTTTCGGTTACTGTTGGCTTCCTTAATATTGTTACGCCGCGGAGTTCGAGGAAGAGGAGAGAGACGCACACAGTTTGATCTGGGTTCTGGGCCGTCGGCGACCAGCTTTCATCCACCGAGCTTTCACCTGTATTAAAGCCATTTCATCCGCTACATTTGGTGCTAGGTGCTGGGTAAATACGTCCTGGATTCGCCAGTACCTCGTCACAGCCGCCGTGTAGCAGGTTTTCCACCTTTCTCGCCTCAACTGTTCCTCCCAATGCCTACCACGCAAGCGACGCAGACTCGGGTACAGCGACCTGACCAAGAGACGGCCTTGCTCCATCAGCGAGAGCTGCGTACGTTCCATGGCGAGACTGAAGAGGACGTTGAAGAATGGCTTCGGCATTATGAAAGGTGCAGCTAGTACAACCGTTGGGACTCTACCGCCCGCCTGTACAATGTCGTTTTCTTCCTTGCTGGCACGGCTCTGACTTGGTTTGACAACCACGAGGAAATTCTCACTACCTGGAGCCGATTTGCCGAAGAAATCAGTAAGTCCTTCGGAGACACTCTTGCGAAGAAGGAACGCGCTGAGCAGCAACTTTCTCAGAGAGCCCAGCTGCCCGGCGAACCATGCACGCGGTACATCGAAGAAGTCTTGAAACTTTGCCGCACTGTCAACCGGAAAATGCTAGAAGATGATAAGGTCGGACACCTTCTCAAGGGGATTGCTGAGGACGTGTATCACTTCCTTATTTCACGCGACACCCTTGATACGGTTGCAGATGTCACAAAGCAGTGTAGTGCATTTGAGGCGCTTAAAGCACGCCGGATAGCGCCCAAATTCGGCCGCCTCTCGAATGTCACAACCGTCGCCAGCTTCGACGTCCCGGACCCCGAAGACATCGCTTATATAGTCAGGAGGATCATACGCGAGGAGGTGGCTGCTCAGCAGCCACGTACAAATTTTGATGTAGATTACCAAGAGCCATCGAGGTCCGTGCTATCATGGGAACAGCCTACGCCATGGACTGCTGCCCCAAATGGCAACGGACCATGTTACACCACCGGCTCCGAGCGGACCCGGCAATCGACGTCGCACCCGTATTTCGAGCAGCGTCCGTCCCATCCTGGTGAGGTGCCTCGTGGTGCGCCCCGTCGCGTGTCTGTCGCCTCTCCTCAACCTCCAACGAATCCTGCTATGAGCTACCAGAGCCGCCAGCCGCCCATATTTTACGGCTGTGGATGCAGCGGACACATCTACCGCTTTTGCCCGCGTCGACAACTTTCTCGACCCTCTGCACAACGCGCACCACGCTTCAGGAATGACGCCCAGTGGGAGCGACCACCCGCTAGCTTCTATCGGCCTCCTTCTCTCCCCCCCCCCCCGAGGTGCACGCAATGATCCCCTGTCTCCGATCGCAGTATCACTCCGCCGCCGCAGCGGCAAGGCCGTTCACCATCCCCACGTCGCCGCTGCGTTTCTCCACCGCTGGTAAACTAGGTGTTGCGACCGATGGAGGTAAGGTCGCCGGACGGTCAATTTCGAGAATACCTCTGCCTATCATCATGTTAAAGAACAAAGTGTCAGTGTGTGTTGACAATGTTGAGATTAATGCTTTGGTTGATACTGGTGCCGCTGTGTCAGTTATGAGTCTTTCATTTAAGAACCGCCTTGGACACAAAGCTATGTTTGTGTGGGACAGAACTGGTACGTATTGTGGAGTTGGGGGTGAAACTCTAGTTCCGGTTGGCCTGTGCTCGGCTTCAGTTGTACTAGGTGACGAGTGCTACAGAACAAAATTCGTTGTGCTTAGACGTACCACACATGACGTTATTTTGGGTGTTGACTTTTTGCGCGAGTGTGGTGCAACGCTTGACTTTAGTAGCGGTGAGATTTCTTTGAAGTCGAACACTATTCCGGCATTAGTGGATAACCTGTCCCGTTATCATGAAGGAGTTCTCTCCCTGACAGAAGATGTGCTGCTGCCTCTGATGACGGCAAAATTTGTGCCCGTGAAATCATCGGACCATTTCTTGGGAAGACACTCAATAGTCGTCGAGCCAGATGTTCAGAACGGGGCGAAGATGTGTTGGTGCCACGTGCCATCCTGGAGGCAGTGGGTGGTCATGCACACCTCTGGACTGTGAATGTGTCAGAAGAGCCTGCTCGTCTTCCTTCTGGTCTAGTACTCGCGAGATTTGAGAGCCATGTGTAACCCACTATTGAAACTATTTCTCATTGCAGCGGCGCTGCGCAAGCAAAGTCTGAATATGGTGCTGCGCTTGAGCGCATGGTCAACAAATCGCTCCCGTCTAGTGAACGCCATACCCTGAAATACATTTTGACGGCTCATATCCAAGTATTCGACTTTGCCTCCAACGGATCTAGTAGCCATTTCCCTGCCTCTCGACTGCAGCATAAAATTGACACTGGAAGCGCACCCCCATATTCTCCAGAAACCTTATAGAGTATCTCGGGATGAGCGCAAGTTAATTCAAGAACAGGTGGACGACATGCTGCAGAAAGGAGTTATCTGCGAGTCTTCTAGTCCGTGGGCCGCACCTGTGATCCTAGTCCGGAAAAAACACAATTCTTGGCGATTTTGCGTTTACTACCGTCGTTTAAATGCGTTGACCAAGAAAGACGTGTACCCGCTACCTCGCATTGACGACGCCGTCGATTGTCTGCATTCCGCGTCATATTTCTCTTCCGTTGATTTCCGATCTGGCTATTGGCAAATTCCCCTGCGTCCACCCGACCGTGAGAAGACAGCTTTCGTGACCCCAGAAGGCTTGTACGAATTTAATGTGATGCCGTTTGGTTTGTGCAACGCCCCCGCGACATTCGAGCGCTTTATGGACTCTATCCTTCGCGGGTTAAAATGGGAAATATGCATGTGTTATCTGGATGATGTCATCATTTTCGGCAAGACCTTCCAGGAGGACAATGCCAGACTGCGTGTTGTTCTCGAATGCATCGGCAAAGCGGGACTCATTTTGAACTCTAAGAAGTGCCATTTTGGGGGCCGGCAAGCTCTAGTTCTTGGCTTCCTCATCGACAAGGATGGCATCAGGCCCGATCCGTAGAAGATCGCTGCAGTCCGTGATTTCGAAACTCCACGCACCCTGAAAAGCCTTCGGAGCTTCCTGGGACTCTCTTCTTATTTTCGTCGTTTCATTGCTGGCTTTGCGCAAATTGCCCACCCCCTCACATCTCTTCTGCATAAAGATTCGCAGTTTGTGTGGACCCCTGAGTGCGAGTCCTCGTTCCATCTCCTCAAATCTTCTCTCACTTCAGCACCCCTCCTGCGGCACTTCGACCCTTCTGCTGTGACGGAGGTTCACACGGACTCCAGCGGCGTCGGTCTTGGGGCAGTACTTGTCCAGCTGCATAGTGGGGCTGAGAACGTTGTTGCATACGCCAGCCGCACGCTAACAAAATATGAGCGTAACTACACTGTCACCGAATTGGAGTGCCTCGCAGTTGTGTTCGCTGTGCACAAGTTCCGACCCTACTTATATGGACGCCACTTCACTATTGTCACAGACCATCATTCTCTAAGCTGGCTCATCGGACTTCGCGATCCATCTGGTCGTCTGGCGCGCTGGGCACTGCGCTTGCAAGAATATAACTTTGCTGTCTCGTACAAAAGCGGCCGCCGTCACGCTGATGCAGACTGCTTGTCCCGCCACCCATTGCCGACTTCAGTCGCCGATGAAGACTGTTTTGACGGGTGTTTAGCCTCGCTCGCGCCGACCTTCCCCAGTGAGGCGACCTTTCGGCGCGAGCAACGTCGCCACCATTCACTGCAGCCCTTTATAGCAGCGGCAGAAGGAGGAGTAGATTCAACGCCCTTTACTGTCAAAGATGGCATTTTGTTCAAGAAGAACTACTCCGTTGATGGTGCTGCCCTGCTTTTGGTCTTTCCGAAAAGTCTCTGTCGGCAAGTTTTGCACGCTATGCACGATGACATCACATCTGGACATCTAGGTTTCTCTCGCACTCTGCACCAACTTCGCCAGCGTTTTTATTGGCCGCAAGTTTATAAGAGCACCAAGCAGTACGTTGCAACATGTGAAGAATGCCAACGATTTAAGCCACGCACCATCCCGCCGGCCGGTCCTTTGCAGCCCGTCAAACCACCCACTTCCCCTTTTGAAAAAGTTGGAATTGACCTTCTAGGTCCTTTCGGAAAGTCTTTTGAGGGACGCCGCTGGGTGACTGTGTGTAGACTATCTCACCAGATACGTGGAAACCGCCGCTCTCGTTACCGCAAAGGCTGATGCTGTTTCGACGTTTCTCCTACACACTGTTATTCTTGGCCATGGCGCACCCCGTGTTATAAGTGATCGTGGAAAGCAATTTACTGCTGATGTCGTGGAAGAAATGCTCCGGCTTTGTGGATCGGACTACCGACACTCCACACCCTACCACCCGCAGACGAAAGGTCTTTCCGAACGCACCAACCGCACTCTGACGACAATGTTGTCCATGTACGTCTCGTCTGATCATCGAAACTGGGACGCAGTGCTGCCATATGTGACGTACGCTTACAACACTGCCAATCATGAGGTCACCGTATATTCTCCCTTCTATTTGCTTTATGCCAGAACTCTCCGCGTTTTTCTCGACACGATCTTCCCGTTTTCCCCCAACGAAAACGAGTCGGTTGGCCAGATACTATGCCGTGCCGAAGAAGCCCGTCGTATAGCCCGTTTACGTACCCTGGCCTCGCAACGCCGTTCGAAAGAACATTACGACCTGCGTCATCGTGCCGTGACTTACTCTCCAGGAGACCTTGGCTGTGGACGCCAATCCGCAAAAGAGGGTTGTGTGAGAAATTCCTGTACAAGTACGATGGCCCCTTCGTCGTGTTGGACCAACTGACTGACGTGAATTACGTCGTCGCCAAAGTGACGACGGATAAACGCCGTTCCCGCAAGACACAAGTTGTTCATGTGGCTCGCTTGAAGCGCTGCCATCGCCGATCTACCTAACTTTCTCGGGGACGAGAATCATCTGCACCCGGGGAAATTGTTACGCCGCGGAGTTCGAGGAAGAAGAGGAGAAAGACGCACACAGTCTGATCTGGGCTCTGGGCCGTCGGCGACCAGCTTTCATCCACCGAGCTTTCACCTGTATTATAGCCATTTCATCCGCTACAAAATGTTTGTCAAACTAGCCCCTAATTTCCTCATATATATATATATATATATATATATATATATATATATATATATATATATATATATATATATATATTAAGGAAGCCAACAGTCACGGATACCAAGGGGCATAGGGGAGTGTTTTTAATCTTTTTTTATTTGTGGTGCCAATCAATCGGTTTAAAGAAAATTACTTATAAAGCAGCAGAAATAACAACCACCGGCGGCATGGTTGTTCGGCCAGGCACATTTTAGCGCGCGTCTTTTCATTCCATATTTGCCCTCCTAATTTTCAACTCATCTACTTTCGGCACGTGGTAGCGGATTGTGGTTCAGCTTGAGCCAGTGGGCAGGCCTGTGCACTTTCCTTTTCGTTCTTCCTGACAAACACAGCAAGCAAGCAAGCTGAAGCAACCATGGGTTGCAGATTGCGGTTGCTCTCGGAGGCCATGTATACAGCGCTCATGGCACAATGGCGCCGCTGGCAATGCCTGATCGCTCCAGCGAAAAAAATCCCAACAGTCAAGCACGAAGACATCGCGATTTGGTGTCGTGACGCTTAAGCCACGCTAGGTGGACACTTTCAGCTCCTTAGTTTACGTCGTCGCAGCGCGCTGTGAGCTCAACCTGTGTGCGAGGCCTACCGGACGATCGTGGCCGAAAGTGGATCCTTCGCTGCCAGCGGTTTTCTAACCGCGAGCCAGCCAAGAAAGGGAAGCGGCCGGATAATGACAGACATAATTTGTGACCTCAGCTAGCCATGAGACGCAGCTAAACGGCAGCTAAAGTTAAAGCAGCAGCTAAACGGCGTACTGCTGTTAAACGTGGCAACGCAAGTTGCGAGCCCTGCTCCGTCAAGCAAATTATCGTGTGGCGAGAGGTAGCCGATGTTGTCGAACCTTGTCGAACCTAATGGCGGTGACTTCATTGCGATCGCGGCCCCGTGTGGGGCCGGAGAGTTTTCTAATTTCGCGGTTTTCTTCGTGTTGTGGTGCCTAAGTAATGCGCAGATTTGCCGGCAAGGCACTTTACTGGCTCCCGCGATGATAACGGGTTCTAGCACACGTGGAGCCTTTTTTTGCATTTGGAATGTCCGCACCCACGCCGCCGAATTGTTGGTACTTTTTCTATTGCCAAGCAGCAGAAAATTCTGCCACGTGCTTTTATTTCTAGGAAAATTATCGTCGGTACAGTAACATAGAGACGTTCATCGTGCCAAACCTGTGTTTTGTTTTTAAATTGGGTTTACAGAAGACTTTACTGGTCTCGCGCAGGGCTGGCGTTTTAACGACAGGTCCTGCAATGTTTCTGCATTGCTTCATTTTTCTGTCGAATTTGACTGCATCGCCGTTTTAAGTGCAGTATTATCAACCCCTCTACCAAAGGAGAACTGTAAGTCCACTCCGCCTCCATTTTCTCCATCCCTCATCCTTTCCAACCGAAGCCTGAATGAGCTTGCCTTGACTCGTGCGGACAAATGGCAGGCCCGCGTGGTGTCACACATATAGCGGTGTTTACACGGGTGATCGCAAGGCAAAGGCGACCGCGCATCACATGATGGAAGCCGCACGCCGTCTAAATGCGCCATGGTGCTGTGTAGGCAACGGTGGCAGGGAGACCGTTAGCTTATCTCCCCTTAACTTTTGCTTGGCCGCCACACATTGCGCAGCGTTTTTCTTCGCACTTCTGGAAATTTCGCAGCTCGTGGTCTGCCGGATGCCTGTGGCAGCATCGTGTGTTTACCGGCGGTTTGTACGGACCCAACGGTGTCCCTCTATAGGATTTCGTCTGCCAGTGTGATTGCATTCGGCGCATGGCATGGAGTTCGGCCCGTCGGTGACGTTCGGCTCATCCCTCCGCGCGGGGCTGTCCTGTGTGCATAGAGAACTGCTGATCTCTCTATGCCCGCGCAAGTGCGAGCCCTTTAACCGTAACACACCCCGCATTGAAAAAGAAAATCAACCGACGCTGAGTCAGCGGTCGAATATCGAGCGTTAACGCACCTAAATTAGATCGCCGGTTCGAAACCCTGCCGCGAGCTAGACTCTAACTGAAATAGGAAGTTTACACTGTACGAAACGGTGAGTCGTATGACGCGATCAGGAATATTCTAGCGCAAACGATTGGTCCATAAATTTTGCACGAATATTGTGACTAAGAAGCCCGACTTTGACGCCTGCCAGACAGGGATATCTATAGCGGATAGACTGATTCAGAGTTGTGGTCTTCGGGCGTCACGCTGCCGCCGGTTGTTATTTTACTCCACATTATATAGCCACCTCGGTTGCAATGGCTACCAGTTACGATTTGTGTCAGTGCATAACACCGAAAGAGAGAGAACAACTTTATTCTCCACCAGAAAAGACGTTTCTCCCCGCCCCCGGCTCGCAGGGCTGGTAGACGGGGAGTTGCGCGTCCGCGGTTATTGGCTGGCCGGCAGTCCTCGACTCGTAGCGGCCTCCTCCGCCAGATGGATGGTGTTGCGATGGAGCTCAGGGCCCGGGCTTCTAAGCAGGGTCTCCCAGGCTTCTCAACTATTAATATTTTTGCTCGCCTCGGGAGAATTAGGTGGTCGAGGGTCCGTCCCTCTCTCCCCACAGTGTGTGCATCGATCATGCGACCTCAGCTCTGGGTACACTTGGTAAGCCCATACCGGGTTCATGAATGTATTGGTTTGTTGCCGCCTCCAGGCAACAGCTTCTTTATTGTTTAATTTTGGGTCTGGGGGGGGGGTACCAGCCTACCTCGCAATTTGTAATGGTTAACCGTTTACCCGTAATTTTGCAGGCACTTCTCTTTCCCCAACTGCTCGAGGGGATCTATACGGCTACCCGGAAATAGAGAAGTCGGGCTAGCTCGTGAGCCACCTCGTTACCGAGGACGGCGGCCTGTGTCCAAATTACATTACTTTTCCTATCCAGCGGTTGTTGGCTAAGGATCTTGGCCGCTTCCAGTGAGATCCTGCCTCTTCCAAAATTTTGAGCATAGCACCGAGACCCGAAACGCGAGAAGTAGAGCTAAGCACTCTAAAAAGAAAACAAGTTGCTTTCGCGTGGGAGCGTAGGCACTATTATGATGATGTCACGCGTGCCGTTTTTTACACCAACAGAGCGTGCACGCACTTTCGGATATGTATTAACAGCGAGCACTTCCAAAATATGGGCCCAGGCTAGGCTCGACGAAATATAAGCGCATTTGAGAACATTCGTAGTACTGCATTTCTGCTCTGGTTGGCATCAGCTGACCGCAGCGATCGATGAAGAAAAAATAGTTGTCTGCAGCGATGGCCTACCGGTATGAGCATCCGCCTCGCATGCGGTAGGTGAGGGTACCCAGTGCCGCCGGGTACCCACTGGCGATACAATGGGTACAAGCTTTCACCCTGACCTGGCGTTTCGCTTCTAAGGGGTGAAATGCTTGGAAAAGAGGAAATCTTCCGACCTCGTCTTGCGTAGACGAAAAGCACCCTGTGCCATGACGCTCTTTCGACAAAGCTTCCCTTTCGCCATTAAGATTTATTATCATCAGTTAGCCGCTACTGTTCCCGTATGTATCTGTCTGTATCTCATCGCACTAACGGGCTCCGCGCGCCCTCTTGACCGCGCGCGCATACCCGCTGCGGCCCGCAATCGGGTTGCGGTGGATGACATGTGCCTTGAATCTGAGGAAAGATAATACAGGGCCCTGATATGTTCATCCTAGCCAAATGTGTAAATAAATGTCCGTGCTGTTATTCTCTGTACGTGAGAGCGTACGTGTCCGGCAAGAGCTTATCGGGCTCTCCGGCTTTGTCCCCGAACCCCCGCAGTGTGTCTCTATCCGCACGCCACCTGGTTACGTAGTGACTTCCCGTTTGTGCACTGGCGCCACGCGCGGAGTGAGATACGCAGACGCCCACAAAATAATCGTGATTGTACCTCTAAGCTGCAAAATAGCCTGCACAAAAGTGCTTCTGTCAGCTTTAAGCAGGTCTTTTATGTATATATGAAACGCTTTGAAAGAAGAAACCGTGTCAAGCTTCCCGGCCTTCGAGTGAGCTGGAACGCAATAACGCCTCTCATGTTGCATTGATAATGCTGGCGTCCTGTTTCACCATACCACCAACACGAACGCGGTGTTGGAGATGAGGGGTCCTTGAGTGAGCTGACTCAGCGGCGCAGGTCCCTTCCACAAATGACGTTGTCGGACTTGGTTATGAAGGAAACTGTACAGGTGGGTTATTTTACATTATTTACAAGATTTAGGAACCCATTGGAGGGTCGAAGGATCTTAGAAGATCTGAAAATGATCGAGGTTCCTCCTCATGGCACTCGTCGTACGGTTTTAAAAGGGTTAGGTCCCTAGGATTCCCCAGGTTCAAGGAGGTCTTCGCCAGGTTGGGCGTGGCCTAACTTACGCTGTCGTAAGCACACACACCATAGGGACACGCCCCCGTCAAATGTCTCGCCATAGAGAGAGGGTGCCGCTGGACCATCGCCCTCACCAGAGAGAGCGTTGTCTTCGCGTTTGAACGACAGTTCTTACGCTGTCAAGCCGAACACGTCTTCCAGGAAGTCCGAATGGGCGAGGCGCCGGCGAGACGGCACAGTAGAATTGGTAAGCCACCCCTGTTCGGGTTGGCGGTCACTAACTGCCTCCGTAACAATGTTGTTTACAAATGGCGGCAGAGTCGTCCGTCTCGAATCCACTAACCAAGCGGGGACAGGCCGTGGGATCGAAGATGCCTATCGCCGTGCAGCGACCCCGGCTGCAGGTGTCCCTGGCCGACTACGCAGCTGAACCAGACGGGCTGTCGCCAGAATCTTTACAGCTCCTCCGCGTCCCGAAAAACCTCGAATGTCCAGCGTTGACGACCGCTGGACAGGAAAAGATGAGATGGCGTCCGTGTTGGTCCCCTGGATTGCAATATCAGCGCCCCCAAGGCAGAACCCAAAGCTCCACCAGCAAAGGAAAGCACAGGTGGGACGTTCCAAACAGCAAAGCACTGCCCCACCCGCAAGAGCTCTGAATTCGCCAAAGAATCACCAGGCTTCTTCCATTGACAACAATACAGTTTTAAATAGTTGTGTTTAAATTTGGTTTAATTTTGTGCCGACTGAGCGCGAAACATCCCCTTTTGAAACTGCCACAGCCGGACTACTCGGAACAAAGTAAAAAGAAACACTCACACAGGAGGAGATTCCTCTAATTTCTCCCGCTTACATCAGTTTGCTCAAGCCATCAGCATTTCTGTGCAGTTTCCCCTTCTTATAACGCACCGATAAATTGTACTGTTGGAGAGCCAGACTCCATTAGAGCAAGCGACCATTTTTGGGGGACATCTGTCGCAGCCATGTTAAAGAACAATGGTCAGTCTCAAATACAAACTTTGCTCCGTACATGCAACACGACAACTTCTGCGCTGCCCAAACTAAACACGCGCACTCTTTTTCGGAAGCGCTGTACGCTTCCTCTGTACTGGCCAGTTTGCGACTGATGTACAGAACTGGGTGTTCTTCATGGTCGTAGCCAACTTGGCTTAAGACAGCACCCAGCCCTCTATCACTGGCATTACACTGGACTATGAACTCTTTCCCATAGTCAGGGGTCCTGAGCAAGGGTCGGGACACGAGTGCTTCCTTCAGGCTTTTGAAGGCGTTTTCTTTTTGGTTACCCAACTTACGTTAGTAGGTGCTCCCTTTCGCAAGGCGTCAGTTAAGGGACTAGCCCGCTGTGAGTAGCTAGGAATATATCGCTGGTAGTACCCAACTAATCCCAAAAATGAATGTCCGTTTTCGTCCGTGGTTGCGGAAATGCTGCGATCGGGGCAATCTTTAACTCGGATGGGCTCCTAGTTCCCTGGCCTACAACGTGGACCAAGTACGTCACCTGAGCGCAACCAAATCTGCACTTTTCTGACTTCAGTGTCAGTCCAGCCTGTCGCAAACTGGAAAACACGGTCTTTAGGTGTTCTAGATGCTCTTGCCAGGCTTCCGAAAAAATATCCACATCATCTGAATAAGAGAGTGCAAAGCACTGCATGTCCTTCAGTACGATGTCCATGAGTTTCTAGAAGCTGTAGGGGGCATTCTTCATCACAAAACTGAGAATTAAGGGTCGTAAGGTGCCCGCTGGGGAGATGAAAGCGGCATACCTGCTTGCGCTTTCTGAGAGAGGAACTTGCCAATATCCCTGTGCGAGATCGAGGGTGGAACTGAATTTCGCGCCGCTCACCCTCTCTATCCTTTCCTCTATGTTGGGAATCGGGTATAGCTGATCCCTGGTAATTGCATTCAGCTTTCCATAATCCACGCAGGGACGAGGATCTTTCCCTGGGACCTCAACAAGAATTAGCGGTGAGGTATAGTAACTTTCCGCTGGCTGTACAACCCCTAAATCCAACAAGCGCTGAATTTCCGCGTCCATTATTTCTTTTTGCCGCGGTGATACCCTGTGGGTTTCGACGGTACCGGCTCATCAGAGGTGAGCTCGATTTCGTGTGTCAGGGGGTGTGTCTTTCCCGGGCGACTGCTAAATAGGTCAGCGAATTCACTCAACTGCTTTAGCGTGTGTTGACCTGGGTCCCGCTTAGGAAACCTGCATTCACGGAGAGAGCCAGAATGTTCTCCACGTTGTCACTAGCCTCCGCACCTCTCTTCCAACCCTGACTCTCGCTGTCAAGCTGTTCTGGTTCATTTAGAGTCAGATTGACAATCCCGCTGCGTTCCACGAACGGCTTCATCAGATTGCAGTGATAGATGCTCACCAGCTTTCCCCTGTCTGGAACCCTTAGCGCGTAATTCGTCTCAGAAAGTTTTTGCAACACTTCCATTGGACCCCCCCCCCAGTGAACTTCCAGCTTGTTTTTTCTCGATGGCGGAGGATCATCACGCGATCGCCCGCGGTGAAACTTCGAAGGCGCGCGTTTTTGTCATAATAGACCTTGGCGGCCTCCTGTACAGCTCTCATATTTTGGTTTACTAATTCCCTCGTGTTGTTAAGGAGGTCCAGTAGCTGAAGCATGTACTCAACCACTGTCTGGTTCTCTCCTGTCCCTTCCCACATTTCTCTTAGCATTCGGAGGGGAGAGCGGAGGGCTCTTTCGTACAGGAGTTCTGCTGGCGTAAACCCCGTAGCTTCGTGGGGAACTGTTCGTAAAGCGAGAAAGTGTGGCCGGCAGACAATCCTCCCAGTCTGCTTTATGTCCATAACAAAGAGCGCGTAGCACCCTCCAAGAAGCACAAGTAGTTGGCCCAACATTGGAACTGTACTGGCAAAGCTGGCCCTAGAAAGGACCAGGATGGGACCACCCTGTTGCAATATTGGGCCGATGACCTGTGCTGCTTGGGCCGCTTCAGCATCGAATGCCATTTCTCTACACTGTTGGACTGCGGATGGTACACCGAGCTGCACAACAGTTTTATTCCGCATCTTTCTAGGAATGTGGTCGTCAAGGCGCTTGTAAAGACCGTCGCCTGATCGGCTCGGATTTCGGCCGGAAATCCTATTCTCGCGAACACTGACAAAAGGGCGTCACTATTTCTCTGGAGCTCAAGTCCTTCAACAGAATTGCTTAAGGAAATTTTGTGGCGGGACATAGCATAGTAAGCAAGTACTTATAGCCTGATTTCGTTTTAGGCAAAGTGCCTACTGTGTCTATTACAAGGCGGCGGAAGGGTTCCGAGATCAATGGAACAATTTTCAGTGGAGTCTTCCATGTCTCTCCCGGCTTGCCCACGCACTGACACGCATCGCATGATTTTACGTAGTGTTCTGCATCTTTGAAACAACCCGGCCAATATTATTCTATTAATAGCCGCTCCTTTGTTTTATGATTCTCAGATGTCTTGCCCAGCCATTTCCGTGGCAGAGACTCAGAATGTCCGCTGTGTATTTTTCGGGCACGACCAGCTGATCAAATGTTTTGCCTTCTCTGTCCTGGTAGTGTCGGTATAGTAAGCCTCCCGTCTCATGCATTGTTATGTTGCGTCTCGCGATGCCCTCTTTAGCTGTAAGGTGCAGTCTTTCCAAAATGGAATCCTGCTTCTGTTCTTTTATTAGGGATTCCCTGTTGGAGATGAAACGCGATGTTGGAGATGAAACGGATCCTTCAGCGTTTACTGCCTCCTCTACCGACTTAGTGGTTGAAGTCCCCGGTCGCTCATCTGCTCGGTCAGCTGTCTGGCTTTCATTCCTCGTTGGTTCCCTTCCCTCCTCATTTGTTTGCAACGATATGCTGGCTGGTGCGTCTCTGGCTACCTGAGGTTCGGGAATTTGACTTAGTTGTGATGCAAGCTGACGAGTTTTCGACCTTGTCAAAGATTGTATCACCCCGCTTCCGAGCTTCTGGCCTCTCTCGCGTAGCAATTGGTCTGATCGATTCGAGAAGAGGTAAGGATATTGAAGTGACACGGCCTTCAAAACTGCGGCCTCAGTGATTAGTTCTCCAAACGGTCCACAAATTTTCACTCTAGCTATGGGAAGGCATACACTGTGTTCTTCTACTGCCTGTTTTATCCACGAGACTTCTCCCGTAAAATAGTCCGCGGAAACGTAAGACGGATGGACAACGTCTATCGTCGCGGCGCTATCACAAAGCACTCTGCACGGATTCCCGTTAACGTGCAGCTCGTGCAGGTATGGCTTAAGGAGCTCTAGATTCTCGGCGTTATCCTCGACGCACGAGAACACCAAACGTTGCTTTGTACACTTGGCTGCAAAGTGCCCGACACCATTGCAGTTGTAGCAACGAAATGGCCTACTAGCCTCAAACTCTTTTTTCGCGGCTTTGTTTGCTCCCTGTCTCTTTGCCTGCTCTTCACACTTTTCTGGCGCTACCTTCGTTGCCTCCTCTGCTCCTCTGTTAGCTCAGCGACCCTTTCAACTGTGTCGACTTTTTCCCTGTCTTGAACCCACAGTTACACCACTTGGAGAATGCTTCGGTAAAATTGCTCAAGGCAAAAACACTCGATGATTTTGTCTCGGCTTTCATAAACCTCGGCTCCTTTTAGCCACTCTAGCAGATTCGTCTTTAGGCCATACGCTAAATCCGGATAGCCCTCGCTATCGTTTTTCATTGTGTTCCTGAAGCGCTGTCGGAAAGCTTCGGCTGACAGCCGGTACCTTTTTAGCAGGCTGGCTACGACTTTTTCGTAGTCAGCTGCGTCTTGTGTGCTAAGTATCGCTATGACTTCAGCTACTTTATATGGCAAGAGTGTCAGAAGCCGTTGCGGCCATGTACTGCGAGCAAAGTTCTCCCTTTCGCAGGTTCTCTCAAAGTTTCCCAGGTACAACCCTATGTCCCTTCCACATTCATAGAGCTGCATGAATGTGTTCATTCTATATGATTGTACATCGCTTGCTCTTTCCAGAAGACCCGGCTCTCGTACTGTCGCCTTTATTTTTTGATTTTCGCTTTCAAGCTGCAATCGCTTTAGATTTCTTTCTTCTTTTTCAGCTTCCCACTTTTTCCGTTCCTTCTCTTTTTCCCATTCCGCTTCCCTTTTTCTTTTTTCCTCCTGTACCAAATTCCACGTATCTACCAGCTGATCGTCCTCTACGTGTTTTTGAATTGTCTTGCATATTTCAGGTTTTGTAATTTTGCCCTGTACTTCTATTGACAGTTCCTCGCATACCAACAGCAAGTCCGACTTTAACAATTTCATAAGGTCCATGACAACGCTTTCTCCACCTTGGCAATGCTATCTGCAAAATGTCATGAGATTACTCTTTCTCAATTGACATACACTTCCCAGTGACTTTAGATTATTCTCTCAAAATCTGAAGTCTGGCGAATCCTATAGCAAAATGCCGAAACGCTTACCGGTTGAGAAAGCACGATGTCGCACGGTCCATCCCAGCTGCTGACAACCAGTTGTTGGAGATGAGGGGTCCTAGTGAGCTGACTTTCAGCGCCGCAGGTTCCTTCTACAAATGACGTTGTCGGACTTGGTTTTGAAGGAAACTGTACAGGGGGGTTATTTTACGTTATAACAAGATTTAGGAACCCATTGGAGGGTGATGGGGGAAGGTAGGAGGATCTGAGAAGATCTGAGGATGATCGAGGATTCCTCCTCATGGCACTCGTCGTCCGGTTTTAAAAGGGTCCGGTCCCTAGGATTCCCCAGGTTCGAGGAAGTCTTCGCCAGGTTGGGCGTGGCCTAACTTGCGCTGTTGTACACAAACACCACTTCACATAGGGACACGCCCCCGTCACATGTCTCGCCGGAGAGAGAGGGTGCCGCTGGGCTATCGCTCTCACCAGAGAGAGCGTTGTCTTCGCGTCCGAACGACAGTTCTCACGCTGTCAAGCCGAACACGTCTTCCGGGAAGTCCGAATGGGCGAGGCGCCGGCGAGACGGCACAGTAATATGGGTAAGCCACCCCTGTTCGGGTTGGCGGTCACTAACTACCTCCGTAGCAGTGTTTTTTACAAACTGCGGCAGAGTCGTCCGTCTCGAATCCAATAACCCAAGCGGGGACAAGCCGTGGTATCGAAGATGCCTATCGCCGTGCAGCAACCCCGGCTGCAGGTGTCCCGGGCCGACTACGCAGCTGAACCAGACGGGCTGTCGCCAGAATCTTTACAGCGGGTGCGCGCAAGATTTAGGAAGATTGGCACGACCGCGTCGCCATGCGTGGCTGCGAAAGGTGAGACTGACGAGGGCACGAATTGTGCGCCGTTTAGCCGGCTCGCCCGCGTTGGTAGTCGCTTTTCCATACAGTCAGTTGTGCCCGCGGGCCCGAATCCGATCGTATGTATCCGAACCGTTTGCTGCTCGATTTGTCGCTAGGGGGCCGGGCCGCTCACGAGGGCGCTGTTCTCTATCGCGCCCGTTATCTCCTTTGCCTCCCACTGCTGGCGTCCTGATGACATCGTTGGGCTTTTATTGCTCTCAGCTGCGCTCGCGCCGTCATGCCTTCTAGTGTGGAATACGTAACGTGTATCGGGGGAACGTACGCGGGTTAATTTTGGAGTTAACTTTTTTTTGGCAAGCCAGGGATGCGAGATGGGGGCCAGGTCTACATTCAGGCGGCAATATACTGTAACGAAGTAGGCAGGCTTCCGTGCTTGGACGAGAGCTCCGCCGCATCGAAGAAGGGTAACAGCAGGTGTCGATGAAATGCATTGATCAACTTGATTTAATAAAGATAGATTCGAATCATTAGTTAAACTTACAAACTGAGACAAAATATATGAGTTCACATAACAAAACAGTCAGTCCCACCCTGGGGCGCGCAACATCTTCAGAGCGGAGGTTTCGAGCAGCAGCCGGAAGGTAGCCGTTCCTCTCTCGAGTCCCTTTGGCGTTGAAAAACCCGCTCTTCATTACACTTCATCAGCAGTCTGGCGGCCCTTCTTTCGACCAATCAAGAAAACCATTATCGGAACCAATCAGAGCCCATCCTTTCAAAACGTGCTGACAGCAAACACGTACATTTTCTCAAACTGAAATATACAAAAACACCCAGCGGCGCCAGCTCGCACCCTTGTACGAGCGGGGACTGAACGCGCGCGAACCATCTGCTGGAGGACACCCGCTACCAAAACGCTTACCCCGGAACGCGGGTCAAAGACCCCTGCGCGGCCAGGCCGGGGAAACGGTACCAGAACTGGGTGAAGCACGCGGGGCTCTCAACAGGGGAGCTGTGTCTGCTTCGCGACTAGAAGGGCGCAACTAAACCAAAACAGATGGCCCCAAGGGCGCACTCTGCTCGTCTGTTGCCGGCTCCAGCAAATGGCGCGAAAAACCGAAACTCGCATAGATGCGACAATACAGTATATATTGCGCCTTATGAGTTCTGACCACTGTAGCGTTTTTTCGGTCGTGTTCAGAAAATGCAGTCTTAACTCGAAGAAAATAAGCGCGCAAATTATTCAAGTACTGTATTTGTAGAAGTTTTTACGATCCTATACCTCTTAATTTGACATCAAAAAAAGGTGAACATTCCCCCTCTTCCCTTCCTCTTGCCCGAATTAAAAAAATCTTCAACGTTTTGATCTCGCCACGTTGGCAGGTATGCTATGACAACGAATGGTGTACGCGTCAACAAGAAATGAGGAACCTGAGTTTAAAGAGACAGTGAGGAGAAATTGAAGTTGTCTTGTATCGTTAGAATATTATCTCCTGGTCCCAAAAACGCCACTCTTACTGAAAACAAAGCTCTTGTAAGGTAGGAAATAGCAAGGACCAAAATACAGGTATCGCCGCCATAGGCCAATCTGGCAAATACACGCGTGATGACGTCATAGGACAAGAGACGCCACCTTGGAGGAAATTTCCTTACTCCATCGACGCCACGAATCTCTGAGGCTGACAAAAGAAGATTGCGTGGTTTAATATTGAAGCAAGTGTTGTTTTGAAACTGATAGTGCACTTTTATCGCACAAGGAAGACAGACAAAAGACAACTTTAATGTTGGAAGCAACGAAAACCGAAGCTTGGTGGCGCCACAGGCGGCCAGGAGAGTTTCGGTTTTTAGGAGCTTTGTGTGCCCCGTGGTTTTGTTTTTGGCCCGCCTCGATTTACAAGCGCCAAACAGCAGAGGAACTGCAAGTGCCGCTTCAAGTGCTAGTTAACCTTCGAAGGAGCCTGTTAAAGCAGATCAGGTGATCGCCACGGTTGATGAAAAACTATGATGGACGATGGTCGGTGATCATACAAGGCAGCAGTATAAAGAGCACTTGTGTCTTCGTACGCTTGCCCGGCGAATCGTTGCCGGCTGTACCAGTCAACTTCGAATGACTTAACGGAAATAATTTATTAGGGAAGGGAGACAACATATAAGGCCGTTAAGAAAAAAATTGCTGATGGCCTAGCTCTATTAGGCCAGGATATACGTAGCGAAAGAGCGGAGACTTCTGCATCGGAAGAGTGCATTCACTAGATGCGCCTTTACTCTGGGTGAAAGCTTGAGCTGTCGTGGCGGAGCCTGGTGACCTGTGGTATTGTGGAGTAAGCGTGCTTAGACTTTTCTTTTAGTCACTATTTCCAGTTCTGTCGTGGCGGAGTGGTAGCGTCTGCGCCTCAAACGCAAAGGCACTGCTTCGATTCCGAGCCTCGGCACAGGTTCTTTTTTGATTTATTCAGTGAGTGTGCGGGGGGGGGGGGGGGGCTTCAGTGGCTTTCATAGATGCTGCCACTGAATACGTTGGTTAGCGGTTACGCGCAGGCTCTGTTAAGGCGCGTTTAATCTCCGGCATAACGCGCGCGCGCGCGCTGCACGGCGACGTCACGTCGGCCAAAGCTGCGCTTGAACGCCGACGCGTTCGGCGGCTTCGGCGCACTCTGACCGCACTGGCAGAGACTTGGAGCACGTCTCTATTTCGCGCCGAGTGCGCCAGCCGCCGCCGGCCCGGCTAGACCGATTCTGCTCCGCGGCGAGGCGCGCGTTGTGACTTGACGTGCCTCCTCAGAGCACCGCCATAGCGAAATTGCAAGTTCGCGGCCAGTGAAGCTTTCGCATTAAGAGAGATTTGGAACCTCAGAGACCGTGACTCCGCTCTCCTGAAACTCGTTTGTTTGCGGCTCCATTCAATAGCTTCGGCGGTTGGGCGGAGTTGTTCTTTTCAAACTCTTGGCTAATTTAATCCATTCTGAGTACACATCCGAACGTACATTCAAGTGGGCGAGGGAACTCGATCCAGTGGACCCCGTACCTCCGGAAACGCTCGGAACCCGTTGAAGCGTCGTGCATCGGTTTTACTTGCAAGCCGCCAACTTTAAACGCGAGCGCCCTTGAGCACCCATCCGTTTTTTTTTTGTGGCAAGAAAAAATTACCTGGCCCTTGCAACATTCAGAGATCTCCTCGACGCCGCCTGCTGCACCGTGCAACAGCACCTTTCAAGGAATCACAATCCATTGGCCCCAAAGCCTCGGCCTCCCTCCGATGGGCGCGACGTGCCGACCTTGTCCTCGCCCCTCGCGACTCCCCGCACGGGGTTAAGACATTTAATTAGCAACGACTGCTCACTGAGGAAGGGGGAAACGACCCGCCGGCGCCTAACTTAACTGTGCTCCCTCAAAAGCATCGCACGCTCTGTGGGGCTGAAGTCGCTGAAATGCAGGCCGGGGTTTTTTCTAGAACTTCGTTGGCTGTTTTGGGAACGGGATCCTTCGTAACGCTGGCAAGACGCCGGTGCAAACGTAAACGAAGCAACTTTAGCGGCCTCCGATAGATGCCTTCAACATGCGGCGGCGGTAGCCTTCATTTCGGATGCCGCTAGACCGCACCGCTAGGCGACAGAAATCACGGAGTCTGCGTTTACTTCACGTTCACGTCACTCCTACCTGTGACGTCATAAGAGTGCGTCGAGTTTGAATCGGAGGGCGGAAAAAAGTTTTTCAAATTCGAATCTAAATTTCTTTGAAAAAAATGCATCGTTCGCTCCTGGACAAGCGGCAACAAAGCCATGAAATGCCGAACTATCAGGCTTTGCTAACAAAAAAAAATTGAAAGAGTTCTCCTCACTGTCCCTTTAAAGTGCCAAGTGCAGAGACAGAGGTCAACTGGTGTCAGTTGACGCCTGCTATGTCCCAAATTTTATGGTTTTGTTGGTGGTGATGCCTTTTCATACCAATTTTTTGTAATTTCTTCGAGAACTCGGAGGAACATTAAAAATGAGTAATTCAACGAGAAAAAACAGTCAATTTCATGCGTTTCTTTCTAGACACAATGAAGTATTCTTAATTACACTCCAGAACAGCATGGTGTACTTTCTCAGACTTCCCAGTAAGAATGTAACAAAACGTTTGCCAGCCTTCTTTATGTTCTTGGAGAGTTGTGGTGCGAATTGAAGACTTATGCGAGCAGAATGCCTGGAAAATGACACTCCAGAAATTATGGTACGTGATACGGGGGTAAACGAAACCAATTAAAACGTTCTTCCCGCAGCACACGCCGCATGGCCGTCACCTGTACTCGTCGACCTTGCGCATCGCAGAAGCATTCAGTTCCATTCTTCCGAACTTCGTGCTGGCCATCGTAAGGCTTCCGACTGGCTTGGTATCGCCCTTACTTGACAGCTTGCAAAGAACTTCCTGCATATACACGAACCACCTGCTTGGTTGAGATATAGGATGCTCTGGCTGTTCAGAAAGAGTGGTAGCTAGTGCACTGATTCCATCGAAGTGCATCAGTGGGTCGAACTGCTACAGGCCAAGGCAAGCTTTCATTATGGTAAATGAATAAAAAACCAACATGGGCCGCTTTCTCTAAGCGAGTAGTCGAGTTCCTTTTTCCTCCGAGGAATTCCGCAGGTTGTTTTTAGCTTGGGTGTTGCGAGAGGGTCACGCCCCGAAGTTTTCACGCCCTGCTCGTTTCCAGTGTCCCTCCACGTCACTGCTCGCTGCGACCGTTGCCGGGCCGAGTTTACGTAGCCGTGAAGCTCAGTGCCACGGTGGCAGCGGTGGCGGCGTAGCAACAAGCGTGCTCGGCGGTCGTCAAACAGGATGCCCGGCCCGCCGCATTCGGTTGTGCTCAATTTAAAGCTGATAGCAATCTTTCGAGATACGGCGTGCAAAGTTACAACATTCTGGAACAACGTAGAATCAGCTCCACCTGGATGCGGCCATTGTAGACAAATCTCGACGAGTCTTGCAAACAAAGTGATAAAGCCACGCGCCGGCAGCTTTGAAAAATGAACAAACAGTACTGTAAGACTGGACACGGTCTTTAGAATCTTCAGAGGCTGGCGCTCAACGAAGAAGACGACGAGAAGCGCCGAACACTGCGAAGCTCGAGCGCCGAACACTCCGAAGCTCGAGCGCTGAACGCTCGGTCGCTCGTGCGTATTCTAGAAAAGGCAGTCGCGGCTGCGGCACTTCCGCCAAGATAGGGTTCTTAAGTGTACTCCAGTGGAATTGTCGATCAATATTCTCAGCTTCAATAGATTCAAATTGCCTATGCAATCAGCTTCTACCAGATTTAGTTGCTTTACAGGAAACATGGCTAACTCCAAATTTCAATTATCATCTCAAGGATTACCATCCGTTCCGGCTTGACCGGTCATCACGAGGGGGGGGGGGGTTGTTTGTGCTCATATCTACAAAGTTTTGCCACAGGGCATGTATTTCTTTTCAATATGCGGACAATGAATGTGAAATCCTTGCGGTTGACCTCAGTGTCCCAGGTCAACAGCCCTTTACGGTAGCTAATGCATATTTCCCGTCTGGTGTGCGTGACACTCGGCCCCTTGACTCACTCATGTCTAGTAGCCGATCTCAGGTTCTATTACTTGGCGACTTCAATTCGCACCATGTGACTTGGGGGTTTAAAACAGACAGCTTTGGTTCTAGGCTATTTGATTGGGTTTCTGGCAACAACTTGATCTGCAACAATTCCGGATTGCCTACGTTTGTTCGCAGTCAATGCCGCTCTGCCTTGGATTTAACTTTTTCCTTCCCAGGAGTCTCCGTTATGTCTTGGGCGCCTGTTGACGGTGCAACAAACAGTGATCATCTACCGATTAGTTTCAAGTTTGCGTGTAAATTAACTCTTCCTGAGCGACATCAGCGCACGTTAATAAATTACAATTGCTTTAAAGACACTCTAAAATCAGCCCTCCAAATCACTTCAGACACTCGCGCTCAGATAAGTGCCGAAAGCAAGGCTGCACATCTATGTTCAGTACTGGACCATGCAAGGCAAAAGTCTGAATTTTTGGTTAAGAGAACAAAGGGTGCAATCGCGAACAATTGGTGGAATGCTGAGTGCACGCGTGCATATAGACGACGGAAAGCAACTTGGAAGAAACTTCTCATCAATCAATGCCCAAAAAATTGGCTGGATTATAAATATGTTGCAGCAAGATTTAAGCGCACTGTCGCCCGTGCAAAGGAGGAGTATAATACAAATCATTATGATTTCCTTTCCCAATCAGGAAGTAAACGAGCTTTGTTTAATTTCATGAGGCGCAACAAGGTGATTCCTCCGACTGCCAACATTGAATCCCTCGTTCAGTCCCCTGCTGACATCGCAAAGGCCTTAGAAGATATTGCGTGTGGCCTAGAGCTTCGCTTTACATCTGCTTTACCTTCTCCTACTATATTCACATGCACCCCAAGTGATTTCACTGAGGTCTCTATGCCTTAGCGGTCGCAAATTGTTCTGCGCTTATCCCCAGCGGCTCCTGGCCCCGATAAGGTCAATTCATCTATGATCAAAATTTTGTTCAATGAATCTCCTGCAGACCTGTTGGCTCTAATTAACCATTCTATTAAAGGTCCTTGGATACCGCATGAGTGGCGTCTTGCTGAAATAGTTCCATTGCTTAAAAAGCAAGGGCAGGGCTTAACTTTAGACAATATACGCCCTATTTCGTTAACATCGAACCTAGTGAAATTGGTGGAAAGGATCCTTCTCAGCCGTGTCATGTCATTCATTTCAGAAAATGCTGTATTGAATCCATGTCAAATTGGTTTCAGGCCGGGTTGTTCAATTTGGTGTGCTCATACTGACCTTGAGAGTCGTATTAAATTAGCTCGCAATAGAAAACAGTTTGCTGCGCTTGTCACCTTGGATGTCAGTAAAGCATACGACAGCGTGGAGCACTCGACTCTATTACTAAGATTACAGGAACTCAACTTCCCAAGCTATTTTGTAGCCTGGATTTCTGTTTTTTTAGAAAATAGAGAATTTCACTGCTGCCAAAATGGTGTTTCCTCAAGGAGATTTCCACAGACAAGAGGTGTTCCGCAAGGATCAGTTCTCTCACCTGTTCTTTTTAATATTTTTCTAAGCTCAATTCCATGCATTCAAAATTTGAAAACTTATGTGTACGCTGACGATATTGCATTTTTTGCATCAGCAGGTGACATTCACACTCTTTATTGAACCCTGCAAAATTACCTCAATGTTCTTGACAACTGGCTAGGAAGAATTCATCTTTCCCTTAATGTGAAGAAATGCGCATTGTTAGTATTTCCAGTTTCTGTTCCTGTAAACATCTGCCTGGTCTATAGAAATAACATAATACCTCAAGTTCAGACGGTGAAGTATCTCGGTGTAATATACGACTCTACTCTCTCCTGGCGGCCACACATTGAGCAAGTTTCTGCAAAAGGAGTTCGGGCCATTGGCATCCTGCGCAGGCTTTGTAGTGCTTGGTCAGGCATGAGAAGGCATACGCTTCTGATGATTTATAAAATGTACGTCCGCCCAATTTTGGAGTTCGGGTGTGTTTTATTCTCAGGAGCTCCTGCCTATAAACTTCGCCCTCTTGTGCTTTTGGAGCGTGAGGCGTTGTGCCTTTGTCTGGGGCTTCCAAAATATGTCGCTAATGCTGTTCTGCACCTTGAGGCGCGAATGCCTTCTTTATCAGCTAGGTTTCGCCTTTTAACAGTTCAAACATTTTTAAAATTGTGCGACTCACCTCTTCACGCTTCCAGTATAATATTTCTTAGTCAACCTTCCGCCTTTTTTAGTGCTGCCTGGTCTCGATTTCATACCCCGCAGATATGTTACGTGCAGTCCCTCCTTGATCGCATAAATATTCATTTCACAGATGTCCGCCAAATATATGACAACTCCTCATCTGTCCAGATTGAATTCGATGACATTTTCTCATCGAATGCAAAGCTGCAGCCCTTCCCGCTTCTTCAGGGTCTATTGCAGGACCACCTAAGGTCCTTTCCCTCTCATGTTCTTATTGCCACCGATGCCTCTCAGGATCGCGAAAAGGCAGGTGTGGGAATTTTTTCACCTTCACTGGATTGGTCTTTTTCTCTCCGTCTTCCTGACTTCACTCCAATTTTTCTGGTTGAATTATTAGCAGTAATCTTAGCCTTACGAAAATTAGAATCTACCGTTTCCCAGGTCGTGGTTATGACAGACTCTCTGTCCATTTGCTCTTCCTTATCCTCACCCACTGACTCTCGGCCATTACGCCTCTTTAGGTTCCTGATTCCGCTGCATCTAAATTCGGTAAGGTTGCTTTGGGTACCAGGTCACATGGGCTTTCACTTAAATGAGGTTGCAGATTCCTTAGCAAGAGCCTCTCTCAGCGGCCCAATTGTTGCTGTCCTACCATCGTGTGCATATACAGCTGCGGTGAGGTGTCGCAGCTACACAATATTTCAGGAATTTGCTGCCTCGGCTCTTACATCATCTCCCGAATATCAGCATCTTCTGCATCCTTGGAGTAGCAAAGACTGGCGCTCACGCAGACTAGAGGTCTCTTTCACGCGCTTGCGTTGCCGGGTTCCCCTTCTAAATTTCTACCTTCACAGATCTGGCCTGGCAGCTTCCCCACTGGGCCCTTTTTGTGCCGAACCTGAGACAATAGATCACTTCCTGCTGTTCTGCCGCCGCTTATCTCATTTGAGGAAGCGTCTTTTGCAAATTCCATTTCATCAACTGGGCTTGCCTGTGTCTTCCGGGGTTGTTCTTTCCATTGGCGCTTCTTTGCTTGGACGAAGCGACAGGAGTCTGTGCTCTGTGCAAAATTTTCTTCAAGAAACGCAGCGACTCTCATTCTAATTTCTTTTCCCGATCTCAGTCAGTAAAACATTGCAACATTACAGGCATTGTGTACTATTATGCACATTAAGCAATTGTCCCGTCTTCGATCTCCAAGTTAACTGGACCCCTTTCCTTCCCTCTTCCAATCTATCAGACTACATACTGTTTCCACTGCTTTTCCCGTCAAAAATTTCCTGTATCCAGTAATTAACCGCCTGTGTCTTGGCCACTCCCCTGTAGTGGGTATGTGCCAGCAACGTCTGAGGCCTTCCTTCCTTCCTTCCGCTCGTGCGTGCTCTGGACGGAACGCGGTCTCTGATCTGTGCCTGGACGGTTCTGCTGGTTGTTCGTGACGCTGTGCTTATTACTGTGCTGTGCTCTTATTACTGTGCTCTGCTGTGGTGTGCTGTGTGTGCTGTATTAGTAGTGTGCTGTGTTCTTATTAGAAGTGGTGGAGGTGCCAACGATCCCTCGCCCTGGAGCTTCGCACTTGCGCGTTGACTACCACCTCTGCAATGCCTGAGACCGTCACCCAAACCGTTTCACCGCTTCCGTCGGCTGTCTTCTGTTCCGGCGCCGCGCGGCAGCGTGACCCGACCATCTTCAGCGGCACAGATAACACGGATGTGGAGAATTGGTTGGCCTCCTATGAACGCGTAAGCGCATTCAACAAGTGGGACGATAGCGTCAAGCTCACCAGCGTTACCTTTTATCTGAGCGACGTAGCCAATCTCTGGTTTCGAAACCACGAGGCTGACATCTCAAGCTGGGCAGCTCTAAAAACCAGTCTGACAGAAGTCTTTGGCCGTCCCGCAGCGCGAAAGCTTCGCGCCGAGCAACGCTTGCGAAGTCGGGCCCAGCAAGCCGGTGAAAATTTCACCAGTTAAAAAGAAGATGTTGTCGACCTCTGCAAGCGTGTCAACCCTTCTATGAGCGAGGCCGACAAGATCAGACACATTATGAAAAGCATTGAGGATGACGCCTTCCAGATGATCGTCTCCAAAGATCCCCAGACTGTCGCCGGTGTCATCGGCTACTGCCAAAGCTTCGATGAGCTGCGCAAACAGCGCCTTTCTACCCGGCGTGCAGGCTTTCAGGAGGCCGCACTTCGCAGCTTGGCTCTCTCAGGGGACGGTGCTCTGGACCAACAGTCGCTCCTCCAGAGCATCCAGCAGTTTGTACGCGAGGAAGTCGCACGCCAGCTATCTTTGTCTACCTGCCCGCCTACGCCTGCGCCGTCGCTCACTCCCAACCTACAGTGTGTTATCGAGGAGCAGGTCGCTGAAGTCCTGCCACCTCCTTCTCAGCCACCCCTGATCGCGGCTCCTCTGACGTACGCCGATGCCGTGGTGCGGTCGCGGCCCTCATCTGCTGCCCCTGTCTACAGGCCACCTACCCGGCAGTTAGAACCCCAGCGTCCTGCAACCCCACCTTACCATCCGGTTGCCCGCCCCGGAACACAGCCGCAGCCACTCAACCCCTGGCGCACAGAAGACAACCGCCCTATTTGCTACGCCTGTGGCGTCGCTGGTCACGTGGCTCGTTTGTGTCGCAGTCGTGACCACCGTCCCTACGATTATAGGCGTGAGCCGACGTACGACCTTCCGCCGTCGTCCTCGCCTGCGTCACGCTTGCCGCCTCCGGATTCTTCTCCTAGTTAACATCCCCGCTCCCACCGCTCGCCGTCTCCTGGCCGTCGTTCCCGTTCTCCAATGCTCCGTCGCCAACCCGCCGTCCACGCGGAAAACTAACCACCGCTGTTCCGGAGGCAAGAACTGCGTCACCAGCGGCTCACTCAAGACCTGTTTCTGCGCCTGCCAATATAATTACCGTTTTCGTTGATGGTGTCACCGTCGAAGCACTTGTTGACACTGGCGCAGTCGTTTCGGTTCTCAGTCACACCCTCTGTCGCAGACTCAAAAAAGTGACGACGCCCCTTCCTCCCGTTTCTCTCCGGACGGCCAGCGCTCAGGACATTCGACCGTTAGCCGCCTGCACCGCCCGCCTGCTCATCGGGAACGTTCCCTACACAATCGAGTTCATCGTCCTCGCCCGCTCCTCTCACGACGTTATCCTTGGCTGGGACTCCCTCTCCTCACATCACGCCGTTATTGACTGCGCCCGTGCTCAGCTTGACTTGTCGCCCTACAGTGACGCCCCCTTGGACGTAACCGGTGCTGCTGCCGCTTCTGTGGTCGTCTCAGAGGACACAGACGCTACACCTTTCTCTTCTGTGCTGGTGCCTCTTTCTTGTGCCGCGCTCTCAGATGCAACAGTGACTTATGCCCCCTCTTTACGATGCGCTGACCAGAAGTTTGTTTTGCTGCCTCATGCTGTGCTGACAAATGTTCGTGGCTCCAGCGCTATTTATGTGGCCAACCCGTTCTCCAGCCCTACCACTTTACTCCGTGGCCAATCGCTGGGTAGCATTGCCGTTCTCGATCCCGCCTCCGCATACCCCCTCGTCAATAGCGCGGCCGGCCTTCATGTCAGAGCCATTACGCCTGTTCCCATCACGAATCAGTCGTCTGTAGATATTTTTCACCGTTCCGTCGACGCCGCCCTGACGTCTACCCAACGAGACCAGCTTGTAGCCGTTCTACAGCGTTTTCAAGCTTCGTTTGACTGCCAGAAACCTTCCTTGGGCCGCACCACCACCGTTACCCACTGTATTGACCCTGGAACCCAAGCCCCTTTGCACCAACGTCCGTACCGCGTGTCAGCCGCTGAGCGCAGCATCATTGAAGCCCAGGTGACCGACATGCTCCAGCGTCACGTGATACAACCATCGCACAGCCCGTGGGCATCGCCAGTGGTCTGGTCAAGAAAAAAATACGGTTCCATCCATTTCTGCGTGGACTACCGTCGTCAGAACAAGATTACACACAAGGACGTTTACCCTCTCCCTCGTATCGACAATGCCCTTGACTGCCTGCAGGGCTCTGAGTTCTTTTCTTCATTGGACTTTCACTCCGGTTACTGGCAGGTGCCGATGGCGGAGGCCGATCGCCGAAAAACTGCATTCGTCACACACGACGGGCTCTATAAATTTAATGTCATGCCCTTCGGCCTCTGCAATGCACCTGCCACATTTGAGCGCATGATGGACAGCATACTCCGAGGGCTCAAATGGCACACATGCCGTTGTTGTCTAGACGACGTTGTAATCTTTTCCCCGGACTTTCCGTCTCACTTCCAGCGCCTCGAGACTGTTCTTCGCTGCCTGGCCGACGCTGGCCTCCAACTTAATTTGAAAAAGTGCCGCTTCGGAGCTAAGCAGCTCACCATTCTCGGTCATGTTGTATCGAAGGATGGCGTTCTCCCGGACCCGGCCAAGTTGCGAGCTGTGGCCGAATTTTGCAGGTGGCCGCCCTGCATTTTCCAGAATCGGCTGAAAGCTGCAGTCGGCTGTGGCACAACTTTTCGTTAAAAGTTGTCAACAAGAGAATCAGCCAATTTTACAGGTTGTGCCATCTGGCTAACTGCGCTGCAGTGTCCCGCATAGCTAGGGGCACAGACGGGCCTCGCAGTTGGCCAGATGATGCAGCTTGGCGAACCAGCTGCTCTGCTCGCCACGATGAAAAGTGCTGCCACAGCTGATTGCCATCTTTCGCCGATTGTGGAAACTGCAGGCAAGTTGACGTTAAATTACATACCGAAAAACAGACTATCACAAGGTACCTTGTGGTCGCATTTGAGCCCAAAGAGTCCAGTAGCTTGCAAAGGGGTTTTTGCAACCTGGACAGATAAATATTGAACACTGTGTTGAAAGCATGCAAATATGACAATTTGTTTACAGCAGCAGCCATCTGCACTCGAACGCAAATTTTTAAGCAACGAGAGAACTTTCAAGAAAATATTTCTCTTGACGGTGATAACAACGATGTGCAGTAGAGCAAATGTAGTTCAAAATCCAGTCAGAGCCCAAGGAGGTTTTATGTGCTAACTGCCCACACCAAAACCTGCCCACAGAAAAAAAAAAGCTAAGGGAAACTTTCCATGCATGTTGGAAAGCTATGAACACTAATATTCAGATGTTTGTGACGTACACGCGTTTCCAAAAAGCAAAGGTTAACCCGAAAAGGATTTTCGCAATGTTTATTTTGAAAGTGTGCAAAACCGCAAAGCAGCAGATCAAATATCCCTTACAACAAATCAATACACAGGCATCATGAAGCTCATACAGGTGCCAACACAGTATAAATCAGGCTGTACTTGAGAAATTTCTCATGAAATCTGTGTTGAGCAGCTGAAAAACAACTGCACCTTGTGCAGGAGATAAAACAAATTATACAAAAAACATTCAAGGAATACAAGCCAAATATATATAATCACACATATACATGGGCCGGTCACAAAGTTTGGTCTCTTGGTCTGTAACATCTACAACATCTGGTCTGCTCAAATACAAAGATGCCGCAATCCCAAGAAAGCTTGAAACATTTTCCTTCAATAAAAAAGTTCATTTTTTATGCTACCATAGCAACAAAGAACTTGCATTATCGATACACTGGTGTTTGTACACCATCAGAGAAGAATGGGGCTGGCCACTGGAGATTTACGCACTGAATTGGTGAGCTTACTGTCAGACAAAAAGGCCATGCCTTTCCATTGTTACTACACAACTTTGGACTAGCGGTGAGCCACATATGGCACTATGTCTGGAATATATGCTGGGAGGCATAACATCTAGCAACTGCACCTTCTTTAATGTGGCAGTTGTCTTCAATCGTGTGGCCAAGCACGGCCAAGCACTGTCATGTCAGCTACCAGGTGATAAATATCCATCTGAAATTCCAGATAGTCCAGATGTAGTGCCATGTGACTTATTGCTGCTGCCAAAGCTGAAGGAACAGCTGAAGGGCATGCACTTTGTGTCTAAGAATAAGTTCGCTAATGCAATGCGTAGTTGTTGTAGTCAGCAGCAAACTCATTCCCTGACAGCACAGAAACGCTCGTTTATCGACACAGGTGCATCATTGTTGGTGGGGATAATGTCAAAAATGATCTGTTCTTTTGGAAAACAAGACATTTCACGCTTTCTTTCGAACGTGACACCTTTTAAATTGAACAAGTCAAAGGCGCATTATGAACTAGAAGACAGATTTTAATGAAGCGCCCTCGTACTACTACCAGCAGGGACTGCAGAAAAGTGTTCTTGCAATAACGTCACTGAAAGAGATTAGCAGTAAATGTTACAGCGCCTGTAGCTCAGAACACATGAACAAAGAACTTGTAGAGCGGCTCCCACGGACTGCACGTACAACCCCCCACATTTTGGTGTTTCTATGCGAATAAACACACTGTTCAATGCATTTTTCTGCCTTTGTAAGTTATAAATTTTCCTCGTAAGAATTTGGAGAGATACACACAAAATCTAGCACCTTTACGCATTTGGTCAGCTTTGGCGGAACTGGAATCGCATCAATCTGGCTACTTGGATGTGTGGAAACAACATGAGGCAGTATGAATCCTGTCCCTCCGTGTATGTACTGCTCGGCGTGCTCAAGCAGCCTGTTTACAACTATATAGAGTTCTCCAGCATACTTATCAAAGCACTGAATTGATGCAAAGGTTCTCTCATCACCAACTACATACAAAACTGTGAAATTGTTTCGCTTCGGCTGCTTTGCATAGAGCACAGAAGAAAATGTCTGTGCACCAATTGTAAGTTTTCTATACACACTGACATTGTCCATTGAAGAAAAGAAAGAAATCAAAGCCCTTCTGACTACTGCAGTTGGTCGGCATGATGCACCATGATAAATAACAGCATTAGACGACAACTTCGTGAAGTGAACACTTAAAATCTTGCGTAACACAAAATCGACATCGGACATCTCCTTTACCTCATTCTGGAGAGTGCTCAGCGCATTGCTCAAGCCAGCTAATTGTGAAAGCTGTTTTTCAATGCTCTGGGTTCCTTTAATAAGGCGCAGCAATTGCCCATTCCTGTTCTCTAAAAGAAATGCTCATGTGCACCAGAGTGGCCCCCAGTTTCTCACCGATTCAGCAAGATGCAAAAGCTGATGTACATTAAAGGAGCTGTGGCGTGTTCCATATAAGGCATGAACACCATCAGCAAATTTGAATAACAATTTTTCTGCCACATCAACCTGCTCGAAAGAAACAGACTCTGACAGCAACGTATAGATTCCACCAACAAGGAGATTAAAGTGCTCCAGGTAAGCATCTGGTAGGATGCCAGACAGAACAGGAAAACAATAAAACAGAAGCAATGCACGCAGTTCATTAGCCTTCCAGTAGCACCTGTGCTTGAGGGAATGCGGAGTTCTAGTTATGTAAACTGGTGGCTTAATTGCTAGAAGTTTGCTGTCCACCAGATCTACCCGGCGCCCAATGTACCATGGCTGACCATGATGTTTAGCGTCAAACCAAATACAGAGAAATGTTCTCACCACCCCAAGGAGGACACAATGCATATAGTCAACTACGAAGCCAGTGCTGCAGTCGAAACCTGGGATGAGGTTTGTAATAGTAGGGCTTTTAACACCTGTTACCGGATGGCCTTTTCTGACAGCTTGTTCAGCTTGCCGCCTCATTCTATGACCATTCCTTAGAGTGTACGTTTTCCCAGGGATGTAAACGTGTACGTGACCGTTGCTTGGCAGCAGTTGAGATTTACCTGGGTGCTCGCAGAATGAGCAACCATACAACCCATTAAATTGCCAAATTCCTTGCAGCATCGCTCTTGCCACAGCATCAACTGATAACACAGGAGCAAAGACATATGATGTTACAGTTTTGCCTGTTTCGGGGTGTCTCCATGTAAGCCCGTTAGTGGCAAGGCGACGCGACTCCAAACAAAAAGGTTTCAGGAATGTGTTCATCAATGGTTTCACACTAAACCACAAGAGTGTCAGGATTTCAAATTTTTTTCGAATGAGAGGCAGAAGTTCAGGGATAACACAGTGGACTGGCCAAAGGGATCTTACGAAACTCTTGAATACCTGTACATCATCAGTATTCCAGAGGAGCGTGAAGTTAAATTCTGATGAGTGGGCAGCACTGCCTTGGTACATTGCGCCATCCACAATGTCTTCTAGAGGGTGATCACTGGCTGAACTCACTCTTTTTATAAAATACTTATATATTTTGTCGTTTCCAAGAAATGACCGTAATGTGTCAGTCAACCTCATCTGAAAAAAACTGCCACGCGTATCTTGGCACTCCTCATCACAGCTGGGGAAGGCTGTCTTGTCCACTTCAACATATTCCTGACAGTTTTTGCAAAAAAAGTGTGTCTGCACTTCTGTGCCTGTTTGAAATCCTGACAGCAACTTGAAGAATTTAAAGGTTGCGTTTGGAAGTGTGTTGGAAGATGGCAACAGAGCTGAAAAAATGAACAAAATCTATTCCAAACACTCTCTGGTTAGTTTAAACTTCAAAAACAGTACCATTAAAATGAGGCATGCGTCAACATTGCTGAAAGCACTGCCCTCAGAAAGTGCACGCTTAGTAGTGTCGGGGCTCCCAGAAGTGATTGGGTTACCAGAACCTGCAGAATCGATCTCAGATGTGGAACAGTTCATTATTGGATCATCCTCCTCACTATCACTGCATGAGGCAGCACTGGATATATCACCCTGACCATCGTACAGCGCTGAGGGTGACGAAGTGCCACTAACGCAGTGGCTAGGAGTCTCGCTGGAGCCAGGAGTCTCGCTGGAACCAGAAGTCTCACTGAAGCCAGAAGCCTCGCTGGAGCTTGCTGCAAACGATGCTTGCCAGCGCCGGCAGGTTTCCCGTGGAAGAAAAATACAAATTATAAGTGTTTGTACTTCACACGAACATTTGTAGCAACTCAATTATGAGCTTGTACTCCTTGAAGTACTCCTACTTGAAGCCAAGTCAAGCTCGCTTCTGGTTGCGCCCCAGTGAGCATGCTCAAGCTCGCTTCTGGTTGCACCCCAGTGAGCATGCCATCAATGGCACATTATACATTCTCGTATAATTGTAACAATCTGAACATGCTCTCAATGGTACATTATACCTTTTCCTCCAATTGTAACAATATGAAGCAAGTGGATAACAAAGCAAAGAATGGCAAAGCACAGGAAATATAATGTAATGAAAGCAATCAAAAAGGGACATAAAAGACTTTCTGCACAATGTTGCAATATGCAGGTAGGGCCATGCCTGAAGGCACACTGAGGACAATTTGATTAAACTGCAATTGTTAGAAGAGATCAATTTCTTGGTATTTCTTGGCTCTCTTCGCATCTCTTTTTAACAACAGAAATATATTCTTGCATTTTTATTGAAATTAGCTACGAACAACTGAAGTGGAAACCAATGTTCAGTTGGGCTGGTTTTAATGGCACTAGGCTACTAAGGGCATCATGTGCCAAACGCAAGGTTTAGTGTTTAGATAGGTGAGGGACATCATAAGGGTTGTTTAAAAAATCATATCTGGTTTAAAAGCTTTGCTTCTTTCAAGAATGAAATGACACATGAGATATTGACGACTGAATCTTGTCCTAAGATTAGGCTGGGATGGAATGGGATATGTTTCTCAAAACAAATCTGGGAAGTGTTTTCTCCTCAGTTTATCCAGTCCATTACACGAGCATAAAATGTGCATTACTGTCATCTCTTCTCCACACAGCTCACATGCTGGTCTCTGATGTTTAGCAAGAATAAAATGGTGTGTAACGTGTGTGTGTCCAATTCGTAGGTAACATAAAATGACTTCAATGAAACGGAAACCAGTGTGGACTAATATATACGCATAAAGAGAAAAAAGTGCTGCTGTTTATGCACCTCATTTGAAAAAAATGGCAGATGTGTATTTGTGTATTTGTATATTGTGTATTTGTGTATTTGTGTAAGATGTGTATTTTTTCTGTAGTTTATAAAGGCTCTGTTTTAAGTGAAAAATATCATTTATCAATAGAATTAGTCAGCAATGCAGCCAACTCCTTATTTGACCTTGGTGTCTCTTTAAAGAGAGCATGGGAATGTGTAGCCTTTTAACTATGGCATAGCAGTGGCTAATACCTGGGAATCCAATCTGCTGGCTATTACAGAACACAGCAAAAACTTTTACGACCATTTTCACAAACATGGAGAAAACAGCCGCTCCTTCACTCTTGGGTCACTCATGGTTCATGATTTCAATATTTCTGCGGAGAAAGCCTCCTCAAGAAATCTCCTTCCACTCGAGGTGGCGTGAATGGCCCAGAAAGGTTGAGATTAAGGCCAAAATGTGGCCCACAATCTGCATGCCGCTCTATGTAACATATATATTTCGTCATGCTGAGTCTTCTAAACAACTTTCACAAGCAATTTCTACATTCACAGCCTAGTAAAACGTGTTTTGTGGGCTGCATGAACCAGCAGATGCAGTGAAAGATGCCTGGAAACACTTTTGCGTGTGGAAATGGTCTCTGCTGGCGACGCCCAGCACATGTAGAACGAACAAGGCGGTGTTCAAGAATGGTCTGAAAGCTAGTTATGTTTATTTGGGTTTCGTGTAAAATTTGTTACCCTTCCCTTTGCCCTCGCGAAGCTCAGGGCTCGGGTCTGGTAAAACACCGCATGCTTCTATACAGCAAGGTGCAACACATGCACCCAAACCAAAGAGTTCAACTCTCTAAAAACTAATGTCGCTTGCGGGTTCAAAGCAAGCTGGGAGCTGTTATTACCAATGTGCTTGAAAAGCCGTGCCTTTTGCTGACCACAAACACTCCTTTTGGGGAACAAGCAAATCAGTGTTCTCCTTGGACAGCACTACGCATCGAAAGACATGCATACCCTGAAGCGATAGGCAAGATTTTGGTGCGCACATCCAAGATGCTCGCACAGGTTGAGAGTTTCTCCGATGCCCCCCAGCTTCCTGTATGCAACACGCCATTCCCCACAAGTGAGCAGCTGTATGTGGAAGCTGCCACGCATATCGAGCTCGCTATTAGCCGCCAACTACACTCCACAACTTGGCACACGGTAGTCTGTGAAACATTTATCAGGTGCCCAAAGATGGCTTGAAATGTGCCCATGCCACAGCATCATTACGCGATTATCAGTAGGCTTGGTATTTTCAGCTTTTAATCGAAAAACACTGATAAACATCCTTTGGTAAAAATATTATGGCATCAGTTAAAACCGAAAAATGCCACTTTTTGGTTTGTTCATCCTGGCCTAGGACCCATACTCAACAAAACACTTCCCATTTGCTTCATTTCACAGTACAGAAACAGGCCAGCAGGCACCCAGAAAAGCGGCCCAGGGGAAGGTGGTGTGACATTCCGTGTGTGCTACGAGGATCCACGTTCGACGGCGCGGCGTAGACGGAGACCCGTGACAGCGGCATCATCAATTACCCAGCCATGCTCTTTGAGTGACGACCAGAAAAACCGGACCCGCCGCCGCCCCGGGGAAACAGGCTTTATCCTCCCCAATTTCCGGGCACATTCCAGGACAAGGGAGCTGTCAGCGGGCCAGAGCGCGCCGTACCACAGCCGACGCTATGCGCTACCGCGAAGACAACATTCTTTCCCTCCCCCCCCCTTTGTCGTGGGCTATCGCCGGGAAGGCACCCACAGCTTCCTAGAAGGGCCGTGACGGACACCTGTCAGACACAGGCAGTACTCGCCAAGAATGTGGAAAGACAGGCGCTAGTGAATTAGCTCCGAAGAGAGAGCCTGTGTATACTCTCACTTGAGAGAGAGTGGTGGCGTTTTTGTTGTTTATTTAGTTTGTATTGTTAACAGACTCTGGGGTCGAGGCTAAGCCCAACCCAAGGGGTGGTCCCCATCTCGCATGTTATTTTGGATTGGAGAATTGATGCTTTGGGCGGGCCACTGGAAATGACCGCCCTTAGTCCTTTGTTAATCAAGTGCTTAAAAGCGCATGTAAACGGATGCAGTCCAGTCTGAGCTGGGGCTCCATGCTTAGCATGTAATGTGATGCTACTTAGGCACTAACCTGCCCGGTCGATGAGTAAAGTAGTGCAAAGTTTGTTCTTTTGTAAATTCAGTTCTGCTTTTTCCAGTTTAACTCTCTGTATATGTATGTTGTAAAATTATGCTCTGCTGTCATCATCTACAAGCTCGCCTCCTGTTCATCTTCCAAGCCGAACGACACTAGAGGAAGGGTTTGTGAACCATCCTCGAAGAAACGGACGACTACTGAAATTCTACTGCATACACGCTCAGGACGACATCGTTCGCCAAGAGGGCCTTCAGCGCCGAAGCCTGACGGCGTGCAGCTTCTGCCAGCAACCGCTCGAGCCCAACTCCGGAGCCACTCCATCGCCCCCATGAAGTCGTCGGCACGTAAGCTCGGACGCCCCAGCCTCTGATGTATAATCTTAATCATGTGTAATTATTGAATATACCTGTTTGTTTAAACTGAGCCATACGGTGTCTCTTTGCCTCTCCGTCCCGTGTGGACCTGCGCATTATGGGGGTCATCACACTGGTGTCAGAAGTGGGGTCTCAAAAGCAAATGTCCTCTGAATGCTGTGACATTCATGACTTCAAAATTGTAATCAAAAGGGAATCACGGGACTGATTGTGGGACTTTTACCCCCATTTGAGAGGCTTGAGGCACTGGAGGGCTTGAAAAAAAAATGACTGTATCTGAGGGAGCTCCCACTCCACAGCCGTCGCTCGGAGCAAGCATGCTGGCATTAGGAAGCGTCATTCCGACGTTTACGGGAGATAAGACAGGGGTTCCAATCTGCGATTTCTTTTCCATGCTAGAAGAGATTGGTAAAATGGGGGGATGGTCCGATGCTCAAATGCTGGAAATGGCGAGGTGTAAGATGGCAGGAGCTGCTCATGATTTTGCCTGGCGAGACGAAAAAGTAAAATCCACAAAATCATTTGCGGAATTTAAGAAGCTCGCGTTTGAGCATTTCGACACTGAACCACGTCACGTGCGGGTACAGAGGTTCCGTGACGCCGGACGGATGGTAGGGGAGGACGTGCGAACATTTGCGTCGCGGCTTCAGCGCCTAGCACGCGATACGTTAAGCAGGGAGGAGGAAGGAGACCAGCTAAGGAAGAAATACGCGGAGGATATACTTAAAGAGGAAATGACCGCTTTGTTCGTGGCTGGTCTGCAAGACCCCGTGCGCCGGTTCGTGCTCTCGCGCAAGCCGAGCAATTTCGACCAAGCCGTGGAGGCCGCATTGGATGAGGAACGAAATGAGGCGTTAACGACAGCCGCAGCGAGAGTACGCGTCATAGAGAGAGCGGTGCTCAACCCTGAGGTTGCTCTCCTGACAGAGCGGTTAGATCGCTTAGAACAGCTGCTATCTCAGCAGGTAGAACGCCAGGTTGAAGCGCGCGCTCAACAGCGCCCATTCGCGGGAAACCGGAGACCGCCACAAAGCTACAGGCGCGGTATGCGAGATTTTAAAGAAATCGTATGCTTCGCTTGCCAGGGTCGCGGACACATCGCCAGGTTCTGCCAAAACGTGCGCCGTGGGGAGCCACAAAGAGAAGCAGGCGAGACACGCCCTAAGCAAGCCTACAGCGGGGCTCCAGATACCGAGTCAAAAAACTAGTTAGTCCTACCCAGCCTGAGGAGCGTGGGGAGGGAGCAGTAGATGATGAGGTGGTGGTAGTTTGTGTGGCCGACGAGGCATGCACTGTTGTGCGTTGCAAGTTAAATGGTTGTTGTATGGAATTGTTGATAGATACGGGGTCAAAGGTGACATTGCTTAAGGAGAGCAGTTTTAACACGCTTCGAAGGAAGGGGGACCGCGAGGTGTTGGAAACGTCTGGTGGTATGGCAACCAAATTTGTAGGCATAACGGGGGATCCTCTTGGCATAAGTGGACTCTACCGGTTACACTTTTCTCTCGGCGGAATTGCATTGGAGCACCCCTGCTACGCATGCCCGGACACGGTGTCTCTGCCAAACGGAGTGTCAGGTATATTAGGGCAGGATTTTTTGAGAAAAGGGAAGGTAGTAGTCTCATTCTCTGAGGAAGAGGTTAATGCGGGCGGCTCAAAAGTTCCGTTTTTGAACAGGAGAGGGGCTTAGATTCGCATTACCGATATTGACACCCGTCAAACAGTGGGATCATTGGAGAAGGTATATTCGCGGGTTGCCGTCCGGCTGGTCGAGGAGGCGGTCGTCCTTCCTTGGTCGGAGCACATTTTGTACGCGTTTGTGCCTTCAGATGTAGAGAGCGGCGCCGTGGGAGTGCTTGAGCCGGTCGACTCTCTCAGCAATGGCCTGAAGGCAGCCGCGTGCCTCGTGACAGTTAATGACGCCCACAGAGTGCCCCTACGGGTGGTTAACTGTAGCCAGCAGCCACTGAGCCTTCCCAAGAACAAAACATTGGCTTTCTTCACCTCTGCGATAGAGCAACGTGAGCCCACCGATACGGTACTCGCAACTGTAGAGCATGCTCGTCCTTCGGCTGCTCCAAAGGTGTCGTTCGATCTTTCTCACGTAAAATCCAGGGAGAGGGAGGCTCTGGCTGGTTTGCTGAACGACTACTCGGAAGTATTCGCCGCGTCCAACCTGGATTTGGGCTGCTGTGGCGTTATAAAGCACAGGATAGAAACCGGCACTTCACCGCCCGTTTACCAGCGTGCGTACAGGATTCCTTACTCCCAACGTGAGGAGATGGAGCGGCAGGTGCAGGACCTGATTGATCGGGGCATTGTCGAACACTCAAAGTCACCCTGGGGAGCACCAGCACTATTGGTGGAAAAGCCAGATGGCTCGTATCGATTGGTAGTGGACTACCGCAAACTAAATGCCGTAACTCGCATCGATCCATACCCCATCCCCAATATACAGGAGACGCTTTCTCAGCTGGGCTCTGCCAGGTACTTCACGGTAGTGGACATGGCGGCGGGATTCTGGCAGATAGCAATGGATCCGGCAGATGCCGAGAAAACGGCATTCAACACGCCCTCAGGGCACTATGAATGGAAAAGAATGCCGATGGGTCTGGCCAACAGCCCTGCTGTCTGGCAGAGAACCGCTGATGTTATCCTGGCAGGTCTTCTGGGGAGGCTGTGCTTCGTGTATATGGATGACATTATCATATACAGTGACAGTTTTGATAACCATTTGCGCGATATTGAGCAGGTTTTGGTGCGACTAAGAGCAGCGGGTCTCAAGCTGAAGCCCTCTAAGTGCCAATTCCTCAAAAACGAGGTGAAATACCTCGGGCACGTTGTTTCAGCTGACGGCGTGCGACCGGACCCTGAGAAACTAAGGTGTGTCTCGGATTTTCCATCCCCGACTAGCGTCCGCCAGGTCCGGCAGTTTCTCGGCCTGATCGGTTACTACCGAAGGCACATAGAGGAGTTCGCCAAGCTCGCTAAGCCGCTCACCGCCTTAACAGCCAAAAATGTCGCCTTTCGCTGGGACGAAAACGCGGAGAATGCTTTTGGGGCCCTGAAAAGGAAGCTAATGAGTGCACCGCTGTTGCGCCACCCGGATTTTAGTTTGCCCTTCGTTATGGCCACAGATTCGTCAAAGTTCGCAGTTGGTGCCGTGCTATCTCAGGTTATCGAGGGCAAAGAACATCCCGTTGCTTTTGCTAGCCGACAGCTGAGCCCCACAGAGCAAAAGTACGGAGCTACGGAAAGGGAGTGCCTCGCCGTTGTCTGGGCAGTAAAGCACTTCAGATGCTACCTTTACGGCCGCAAATTCAAGCTAGTCACAGACTGCCATCCTCTGAAATGGGTGATGAGTGTCAGGGACCCTAGCTCGCGACTCGCTAGATGGAATCTACACCTGCAGGAATACTGCTTTGAAGTTGAGCACAAGTCAGGAAAGACACATCTGAATGCTGATGCACTCAGCCGCACAGCTGCCGTGGCAGCTATAGAGGAGTTTGTCCCCGTAGTCGACCCCGCCGAATTACGCACAGAGCAGTGCAAAGATCCTGACCTGAAGCGAATAATCGAAAGCTTAGAGGACGCACCGTCTCACCCCGAACAGCTAGGTTATTTCATTAGCAAAGACGGCACCCTGTGTCGGCGCACGAGGCCAACCAGGAAAGGGAGACCAGAGAAAACCGCTTGGGAGAGAGTCGTCATACCTCGGTCGTGGACAGAAAGGGTTCTTCGCGCGTTTCACGATGCGCCATGCGCCGGTCATTTTGGCGTAGCGAAGACACGCAGGCGTGTGGAGCGTTTGTACATTTGGAGTGGCATGCGACAGGATGTTAGAGACTACTGTGCGAAGTGTCATTCCTGTCTCGAAAGAAAAACACCCAAGGGACGAAGACCAGCTCCAATTCAGCCGTTCCCTGAGGTTTCGGCTCCCTTCGAGCGGACAGGTATGGACATAATGGGCCCATTGCCCACGACCACTTCCGGAAACAAGTACATTTTAGTATTTGTCGACCACCTTTCAAAATACGCGGAAGCGGTAGCACTCCCAGATCAGAAGGCAGACACGGTTGCAAGAGCATTTGTCGAACAGATCGTGCTCCGACATGGACCCCCGAGGCAACTCTTGACAGATCGGGGAACAAACTTCGTGTCGCAGCTAATGAGGAGAGTTTGCGAGCTGCTTAAGATCGCTAAGAAGCAGACAACACCGTACCATCCGGCTTGCAACGGCGCGGTGGAGCGACTGAACCAAACCGTGGCCGGGTTCCTGTCGCATTTTGTTTCGCGCGACCAGCGGGACTGGGATTTGTGGCTCCCGTATGCAATGTTTGCCTACAATTCCGCAGCACACGAGAGCACGGGCGAATCGCCATTCTTTCTTCTCTACGGCCGAGACCCGGACCAGCCTAGTGAAGTGCCAGAGGGCCCCCGTCGTGTCCCATACGCTTCACTGGACGACTATAAGGTTGAGCTAGAATCGCGCTTGCAAGTGGCGAGGGACATCGCAAAGGAGTCCTTAAAGAAAGCGGCGAAGCGCAGGAAGGAGGTGCACGATCGCAGTGCTAGAGACGCGCCGTTTAATGTGGGGGACAGCGTGTACATTGAAAACTGCCAAAGGCAGATTGGGCTAGCTCGTAAGTTCCAGACGAAGTGGAGAGGACCGTGCGAGGTTGTCGAGAAGCTTTCTCCGGTAAACTTCAGAGTCCGAGACGTGAACCGGCGTTTGATAAGGATACACGCAAATCGCCTCAAGTCGGCACCGGTTCAGTATTCACGAAATGAGGAAAGGGAAAGCGCGGATTTTGATGGGGACAGAAGTGAAGCGGAGCGCGCAGATAGTTCGCAAGAAACGCCCTCTCCTGCATTTGTTCGGCAGGCGCCAGAGGTGACGGCCAGAATGCCACCGGATTTACTTCATGCATTGCTAGAAGAAGAAGCGCGCGAGGTTGCCGCGCAGATAACGCCAGGAGAGGCTCCTGCCACGAGCCCTCGCGAGTCCCAAAGCAGACAAAGGGGCACAGACTTACTTAGTATGACTCATGAAGGCCGATATCCGCTGCGAAATCGGAAAGCTAAGTCGGACTAATGGCGTAAACAGAGCGGAGTTGTGAACTGGTTAGAATTGTGTAATGCCGCAGCTCATAACATTGCTATATGCGTATGTGTTAAGTTATCGGAGTTAATAGTTAAACCTTTCTGTCATTAAGTAACACCTTCACAGGAGAGCATGCGGAGCGCATGCAGAACCTGCACTACTTCTTTTCGTTATCTATATTTTTGTCTGTGCCGTGATCGTGCTAGAAGTGGGAGCTCCTTTGTAACTGTGGTAAATTTATTTCGTCCAGTTTGGACTAGAAAGGAGAGGCTTGGGTGCTGAGTTTCATGTTTATCTGTAAAAGAAGATCAGTGCTGCCCCTGGAGACACCAGATGACAGCGGAGGCATTGGTGTTGTGCAGTGGTGTTGAGTGCAGCGAAAAGTGTTTTGTCGGACGCACTGTGCGAGGCGATTCAGAAAGACAAGGGGAGCTGCGTGGACTCAAATGTTCGGAGAACATTCTTCTGGAGGGTGAGCGAGTGTGACATTCCGTGTGTGCTACGAGGATCCACGTTCGACGGCGCGGCGTAGACGGAGACCCGTGACAGCGGCATCATCAATTACCCAGCCATGCTCTTTGAGTGACGACCAGAAAAACCGGACCCGCCGCCGCCCCGGGGAAACAGGCTTTATCCTCCCCAATTTCCGGGCACATTCCAGGACAAGGGAGCTGTTAGCGGGCCAGAGCGCGCCGTACCACAGCCGACGCTATGCGCTACCGCGAAGACAACATTCTTTCCCTCCCCCCCCTTTGTCGTGGGCTATCGCCGGGAAGGCACCCACAGCTTCCCAGAAGGGCCGTGACGGACACCTGTCAGACACAGGCAGTACTCGCCAAGAATGTGGAAAGACAGGCGCTAGTGAATTAGCTCCGAAGAGAGAGCCTGTGTATACTCTCACTTGAGAGAGAGTGGTGGCGTTTTTGTTGTTTATTTAGTTTGTATTGTTAACAGACTCTGGGGTCGAGGCTAAGCCCAACAAAAGGGGTGGTCCCCATCTCGCATGTTATTTTGGATTGGAGAATTGATGCTTTGGGCGGGCCACTGGAAATGACCGCCCTTAGTCCTTTGTTAATCAAGTGCTTAAAAGCGCATGTAAACGGATGCAGTCCAGTCTGAGCTGGGGCTCCATGCTTAGCATGTAATGTGATGCTACTTAGGCACTAACCTGCCCGGTCGATGAGTAAAGTAGTGCAAAGTTTGTTCTTTTGTAAATTCAGTTCTGCTTTTTCCAGTTTAACTCTCTGTATATGTATGTTGTAAAATTATGCTCTGCTGTCATCATCTACAAGCTCGCCTCCTGTTCATCTTCCAAGCCGAACGACACTAGAGGAAGGGTTTGTGAACCATCCTCGAAGAAACGGACGACTACTGAAATTCTACTGCATACACGCTCAGGACGACATCGTTCGCCAAGAGGGCCTTCAGCGCCGAAGCCTGACGGCGTGCAGCTTCTGCCAGCAACCGCTCGAGCCCAACTCCGGAGCCACTCCATCGCCCCCATGAAGTCGTCGGCACGTAAGCTCGGACGCCCCAGCCTCTGATGTATAATCTTAATCATGTGTAATTATTGAATATACCTGTTTGTTTAAACTGAGCCATACGGTGTCTCTTTGCCTCTCCGTCCCGTGTGGACCTGCGCATTATGGGGGTCATCACAGTGGGGGGCACTTGAGGCTCTGCGTGCCAGCCACCAAAATGAACCCGCTAGCATCTTCGTTGCTCTAGCAATAAACAATTTGCAGCTATCTGTAAGTCAGCTTCTCTCCAAGGCTTGTTTTTCTAACAACAAGATCTCAGTCCCTGATGACACTTCCTCATTCTTCATGGAATTAGTACTAGGAGGCCTGGTAGGAAAGCTGCCAATGAATTCAGTTGATATGAACTGATCGACAGAATGAGTGTACGGACGAGTGCGATATGAAAGAGTTCGAGTCAGAGTTCTATAGTTGCCACCAGTACAAGGTGAGCGCCGTTATCAACCCCATATAAGCAGAGCAGCGATCGAGGAGCGCTCAAAATCAGATAGATCACCGTCTGGTTCACGAGTAAATACAGAACTAAAGGTTTAGTTAAGCACTTCGGCAACATCCTGTTCGGTAACTACAGTGTTATCATCGTCGCGAAGTGTTGTGTTGCTAGGGTTAGGATTAACGCATTTCCAAAACTGACGAGAGTTTGTGCGCAACATTCCGGGGAGTGTGGTGTTAAAAAATGTTTGCTTAGATTTACAAACTTGGGCGTTATAAACCTTTTCGGCCTCGTAATATTTCCTCCACGTCCTAAGGTTATTATTTCTTCTGGCAGCCCGAAAAAGCCTTTTCTTCATATTATTGCGGTGTTTTAAAGTATTATTAAACCAAGGGGTAGAGACGCGCTCACTCGTATACACCTAAATTGAAAAGATGTTATGCCAACTTTATCAGATTCATGTGCTGTATGCGCGCAGTATCATTTTGATTTACAATAAATATATAAACCCTTTGCACAAGTCAACTTCTCTGCATAGCAAAGGCACTTCACCTTGGGTGCCCTACCGTTTTTGAGGCAGGAAAGGTGCAGCACTGGGGACACATGTGGTCCCAATAAAGCCACTTCCCTCCTTTCACGTTTCACTGCCAGAATAGTAGGAAATTGCCAAGCTTCTAGTTTCGCACAAGAAGAGTGAAAGAAAGCCGATTTTCATGTGTATACACAATAGGAGGCTCAGAATAGTGGTTTGGAATGGTGCACCCAACTTCTTGGTCACATGCAGCCATGGTGAAAGAGCTTTTGCTCCATCACCAATCAAGGGAACTCTATCCAGTGATTGCGCTGAGTAAAAATTGTTTCTGTACTGACTTTTGTCTAGCCACATTAAAACACATTTATGCATGAGGAAATAACCCCGCCGCGGTGACTCAGTGTTTAGGGCGCTCGGCTACTGACTGGAGTTCCCGGTTTTGAACCCGACCATGGCGGCTGCGTTTTTATGGAGGAAAAACGCTAAGGCACCCGTGTGCTATGCGATGTCAGTGCACGTTAAGGATCCCCAGATGGTCGAAATTATTCCGCACTACGGCACCTCTTTCTTCCTTTCTTCTTTCACTCCCTCCTTTATTCCTTCCCTTATGGTGCAGTTCAGGTGTCCAAAGATATATGAGACAGATACTGCGCCATTTCATTTCCAAAAACCAATTATTATTATTATGCCTGAGGAAATTCAATTCAAAATATTCCTGTCACTTGATTCAGACATGCATCTGCACCAAAAACAACTAGTTGCGACAGCCTAGGTGCTTAGATCCAGGATTGAAAATTTATGTCGACACTCGTTTTTATGAGAATTTGGGCACTCATGGCAACACCTATATTTTAATGCAAAACATGGCTCATGTGTGCACGGCGTATATGTACAGAATAGTGGCTGTGTAGCTTATGTGAAGCATAAGTGTTATATCATTGGATAGCTTCTGTCAAGTTAACTGCATTGAACTAACTCTAGATTTTAATTAACATTAATTAGTTATCTGGGATTAATAATTTAACATTAAGCAACAGCATCAAATCATATATGATTGGATAGCTTATGTCGAGTTTAATTGGATATGCCTAATTACAGGTCTTGGTTAACCATTAGTTAATTGTGATTAACAATTGAACTGTAGGCTACAGTGTCATATCATATAACATTGAAAAACTCTCGATGAGTAGAATCCAAAATAAAATGCTGAACCACGCAAAAACCATGCAAAAGCGCATTTAACTTGGTTAAAGAAAGCAACAGAAAATGAAACAGTAGCACTTGATGGTTACGCATTCTCACAATGTAAGGAGACTTAAGGGCCCCCAGTAGCTTTTGTTCTTTTTAACTTATTATAACTCAGTTTGCTGTATAAGTGGTCTCCTTTTTATTAGAATGCAGTAGCCTGTTGATACAGGCTATTTTTTCCTCAATGCCCACTTAAGGAATTTTAATGGCGCTGTTAGGTTAGATTTGAACATGAAACTTAACTTTATTTGGCGTGTGCTTTGTTTTTGCAGGTAATGGATTTGGAGCCGGGATGTGGTGTTTTTGTGGCGACATTGTCAGTCAAAAACATTGAACAACTGTCGAAGACTGCGACAACGACTGCCCGTGGCCTGCTGACAGCTGTGTTTACGGAGCAAGCTCTGCTGGCTTGCTCAGTGAAAGGCAATCGTGCCAAGGGGACGCACAGGCCTAATGAGCAACGGCCACCGTTAGAGCCAGCTACGGTCAGAGCCATTTTGTGTGAGTTCCTGCATTTTTGAATCTGTGACTGTTTCGTTTCTGCTGAATTAGCGGCTCTCTTGTTTCTGCCTTAGTCTTTGGGTGCCCTTGCTCATTGTTGGAGGTGTACTACACAGTTTTTTGTCATTTATTGCTGTTTACTGATGAGACAAATTAACTGATTGCACTGGCTGTATGAGCAAGGTGGATTATGAGTGCTAAGATATATGATATGCTTTAAGTGTTGCTGTGATGCATTGTTTATCATTTTGTGACAAACCAGCTGGCTGTTTCCCCAAAGCCTGCCCAGCGTACACGCAAACCTGTATTGATTGGCACAGGTTTGCACCATCAATATTTTTTCAAATTTGACAGAATGAGCAAGGTGTATAATGCCAAGCAAAAATAATCAATGCATGGTCATTTAAGGTAAAGGAATGGATTTGAAGGGAATGAAGGCAAGCACAGCTTGGGTAGCAGGAAGTTAGGCAGATTATATTATGACGTTTGTGGTGATAAGTGGCCTGCATCCAGCACTAGAATGTGTTAATTGGAAACTTGTCATATTAGGAACTTTTCAGAAGTATAATAAGGTTATATTAGGGCTTATATTTTTGGGTATGTACTGCGCGATGGTAGTGCACTTTAAAAAATCCACTGCGGTCGAAATTGCATATCAGAGGTGCTGTAGTGAAGGTCTTTGGATTGGTGGTGCAAAATCTCCCAAAGTTGCTTTGGGACGATAAACCTCATGCACATGTGTTACCATACGTTTGAAAACTAAAACTGTGGCTGTCACGTCACTACTTGTGTTGCTCGTTGGCACTTCAAGAGAATAAAAAAGCACTTCCAATCATTAAGCAATTTTTTGTTGAGCCCACACATACAGACTTCACTTGCATGGAAGATGTGCATGTTTTTAAATCAAAGCACCCTGCCTTTATATCTGATATTAATTATTGTGTTCTGTTGCTCTTTGCTCCTTTGAAGAAAAATAAGTGCTCACAAACAGAGCTGAAATATACACTAATTTATTTTGCGGCAGTTACTTTCAAAGCGCACGTTCAAGTCATTTAGTTGTACAGAATCAGTTAAATTGATACATGTCTGCATGGAATAATTTGACTAAAGTAGATATAAAGGAAGATATACTGAAAATGACAAGCACTTATAATCTGTCATGTGTTAATTAACTGTGGTTTTTATCTATTTCAGCCTACACCAAGACCACGGCCGCGAAGAAGGGGTGGGAATTCTCGGAGAAGATAATTTTGCTGTCTTTGGGAACGAAGCTGAGCGAAATGCGCAGTGAAAAGGCAAAGCAGCTATCTGTGCAGGAAACAGCTGCTTGAGCTTTTCACTGCACATTTTGCTCAGATCTTCAGTTGAGCACGACGTGTGCGCCAATCACGGCGGCCCACGTGTCCCCGTCAGGAAGGCGGGGGTGGTTCGACGACTCCGGTATCTGTGCGCGTCGTCAAGATGAGCCTGTACGCCTTCTTCTTGAGCATTTATCACGCCCAAAAATAGCTGGGCCCATTCCTGTATTACGTGGTACAACCATACCCTCATAAATTTGCTGAGAAGAATATTTTAAGGCCGACCAACGCGACCAGCAGGAGAAGACGCGTGTGCTGGGTTGTACTCATTCGTTGAAAAAAAGAATTTCTCGTCCGAATTTACCCTCTATATTATCTTAAGTGCATAGGCAATTGCTACGCGTATAAGAACTTCAATAAGCTAGCTTCCTGGATAATCTTTTGTGGCACTACAGAGGGGGGAGTAAGAGTGTTCACCGTTAGTGTTCAGCTGCGTGCAGACGGCTCGCCGCTTGATCTATTGATTACTGTCACCATGGTTCCCTGAGGGCAGCATAAACCCTTTTGTAAACTCCAAAAGCCAGCCTTTTGTGCGTAGCGAAAAATCAGCTTGACACAACTGCCTCTCATCTTATCGCGACTATCGTGCGTGGCTTACCCCGTATCTACTTAGCCTTCTTGAACTACAGCCACTTTCGTCTTCTTGTGACTATCGTGCGTGGCTTACCCTGTATCCACTGTACTGCAGGCCTGGGCGCCTATATAGTGAGTCAATAAAAATGATACCGTTGCTGATTTGTATTCATATGCATATTTCATCGGCAGGAAAGTTAACACTGGACAGAAATGGTGCCCAGATATATGTGCAACACAGAAAACGTCATGGAGATCATATTAGGCACAACAAATCGGACAGCATCCACATTTAAGCATGTAGGTTTTGGGCCAGATATGCCATATCTGGGCCAGATCTCGTACTTTAAATCATGAATTGGGCAGATATCTGACCAAACATGCCATATCTGGCACTCCAAATCAGGAATTTAGCAGATATGGCATACCTGACCAGATATGCCATATCTGGTACTTTAAATCAGGAATTTGGCAGATATGGCATACCTGACCAGATATGCCATATCTGGTACTTTAAATCAGGAATTGGGCAGATATGTTTTATCTGGCCCAGGTGTGTCCAGATATGCCATATCTGCCCAATTACTGATATGCCAGATCTGTTTTTTTTATATAAGTCCAGATATGGCATTTCCATTAGGGTACTTCCGCCGCTTTGTCCGCAATTTTGCCAGTATCGTCGACCCCCTGAACAAGCTCCTTTCCACCCACTACCTTTCGGCCTGGTCGCCAGCCTGTGATGAAGCGTTTACGACACTCCGTCGCCTCCTCACCACTCCACGAATTCTGCGTCACTTCGACCCTCGTTCTCCGATGGAACTCCACACCGATGCCAGCGGCGTCGGCCTCGGTGCAGTACTCGCTCAAAGCAAGCAAGGCTTTGACGAATACGTTGTCGCTTACGCTAGCCGGACACTCACAAAAGCTGAAGCCAACTATTCTGTCACCGAGAAGGAGTGTTTAGCCATCCTTTGGGCGATCGTCAAATTTCGCCCCTACCTGTACGGGCGCCCTTTTGACGTTGTCACCGATCACCACGCCCTCTGCTGGCTGTCTTTGAAAGATCCCTCTCGTCGACTGGCGCGATGGGCTCTGTGACTCCAAGAGTACGACATTAACGTTATCTACCGTTCCGGCCGCAAACATGCCGATGCTGATGTCCTCTCACGTTTCCCTGTACCATCTGAGGCAGCGCCTTGTATATCCGCCCTGCCTTCTTTGAAGTTTGAGTTCGCTGATATGGCTTCCGAGCAACGCAAAAACCCGTGGATCACTTGCCTTTATGATCTCCTATCTGACCAATCGTCTCGACCTCCTTCCCGTGCTCTCCGTCGTCAGTCCCACCATTTCGCCATCCGAGACGAGCTCCTTTAACGCCGCAACTATCTCCCGGATGGTCGCACCTGGCTTCTCGTCATTCCGACACATCTGCGTTCCTTCATTTGCTCTTCCTACCACGATGATCCCAGGTGCGCACATGCCGAATTCTTGAAGACTTTCACCCGTCTACGACAGCGGTACTACTGGCGTGGTATGGCCCGTTACGTCCGCCAGTTCATTCAGTCCTGCACCGCATGCCAGAAACGAAAACATCCACCTCGCCGACCCGCCGCTCCTATGCAGCCGCTGCCTTGCCCAGTACAGTCCTTCGAGCGTGTTGGCATCGACCTCTACGGCCCTCTTCCCAGCACATCAACCGGGCACCGCTGGATCATCGTTTCCATCGACCACCTTACACGTTACGCTGAAACATCGCCTTTACCATCAACTACAGCCCACGGCATTGCATCCTTAATTCTCCATCGCATCATTCTTCGCCATGGTGCGCCCAAAGAGCTGCTCAGTGATAGAGGTCCGGCCTTCCTCTCAGAAGTTGTAGAAGCTCTCCTTCAGGAATGCAACGTTGTTCACCGCACCAGCTCCGCCTACCATCCCCAGACAAATGGCATGGTTGAGCGTTTTAATCGCACCCTCGGCGACATGCTTGCCATGTATGTTGCTTCCGACCATTGTAACTGGGACCGCGTTCTCCCTTTTGTCACGTATGCTTATAACTCCGCTGCTCAAGCCACCACCGGATTCTCTCCGTACTTTCTCCTGTACGGCCGTGAGCCTTCTTGCACAATGGACACCATTCTACCTTACCGCCCTGATGCTTCATAACTTACAACTCTTTCTCAAGCCGCAACTTATGCCGAAGAATGCCGACAGCTTGCCCGGTCCTTCACTTCTCATGCCCAGCAGCAGCAGAAAAGCACCCGTGATGTGATCCCCCTGCACTTCCTCCCGCTTACCAACCTGACTCTTTGGTCTGGCTCTGGGTACCCTCCTCAGGTCCCGGCCTTTCCTCCAAACTTGTTAGCAAGTACCAGGGACCCTACCGTATTCTTCAGCAGACGTCCCCCGTCAACTACCGCATCGAACCCCTTACGCCATCCCCTGATCATCGCCGCCGGGGCCGCGAAATTGTCCACACGACCCGCCTCAAACCTTACTACGACACCGCCGTCGTCACATCGCCCTAGGCCGCCAGGATGGCGCCCTTTCGCCCGGGGGGCATTGTAAGACTACACGAGCTTTAGAATCTTCAGAGGCTGGCGCTCAACGAAGACGACGACGAGAAGCGCCGAACACTGCGAAGCTCGAGCGCCGAACGCTCGATCGCTCGTGCGTGCTCTGGATGGAACGCGGTCTCTGATCTGTGCCTGGACGGTTCCGCTGGTTGTTCGTGACGTTGTGCTTATTACTGTGCTGTGCTCTTATTACTGCGCTCTGCTGTGGTATGCTGTGTGTGCTGTATTAGTAGTGTGCTGTGATCTTATTACAGTACACAGATTCGCGGCATTACTCCCCTCTCAACGAAGCATCGACCCGATGCCTTAAAACGAATGAGGTGATTAGAATCGAATAAAACGGACAGTTCCAAAAAAACGCCTAGAATGGAAACACAGAGGCCATTAGCGCGCATAATAAGGGTTTAGTTCGATGACATGCACAACTTTTGGTCGTACGCGGTGTCGCTGGGATGCCGTCATTTCCTCAGGGTTGACTTCATAGTACAGTTCGCCTAGTCGACGAAAAACCTTGTGGGGCGAAAGAGCGGGGCAAAAGTTTTTCACTAAATCCGCAGCGGCGAATGGGCGTCCAAACCCACACTCGGTCTCGTGGCTCGTATTCCGCACTGCCGCTTCGTAGGTTGTAGCGTCTGGCGTCGGTCCGCTGTTGGTCTTTGATCCGTACCGTCATCGGGCCCGTTTTCCAGCTTCTGCGAGCTGAAGATAGGCGGCGGCGTCAACGTCACCTTCTTCGGTAACGTTGTGTCTAGCGTGGTCATGGCCTCCTTGCCATGAACGAGCCTAATGGCGTCATCTGTAGGGTCCCCTGCACTGCGGTGCGGTTTTGTAGGCGAAGGCGATGTAAGGCAGGACAGCGTCCCACGTCTTGTGTTCGGCATCAACATACATGGCGAGTATGTCAGCGGTGGTTTTGTTCAGGCGCTCCGCGAGTCCGTTTGTCTGCAGATGGCATGCAGTTGTCCTCCCGTGCTTCTTTGGCTGCAGCGCGAAATAACTTGCGTCAGTTCTGCCACGAACGCTGTTCCTCTGTGCATGATGAGCACATCGAGGGCGCCATGTCGCAGAAGAATGCACTCAACAAAAAATTTGGCGACTTCTGTCGCTGTTCTGTTTGGTAGGGCCTTTGCCTTGGCGTATAGGTCAAGTAGTCTGTCGCTATGATGATCCACTTATTTCCAGACATTGACTTCGGAAAGGGTCAAGCAGGTACATGCCGATCTGCGTGAAGGGCCTTGAGGGGGGTTCAATAGGGTTCAGGAATCCTGCTATTAGGGTGCGAGGTGCCTTTCGTCGCTGACAATGTCGGTAGGTTTTCACATAATGTGCTACATCGGCGGACAGTTGGGGCCAGTAACACTTGTCTTGAATGCGGTGCAGAGTGCGAGAAAACGCGAGGTGTCCAGTTGTCGGTTCCTCGTGTGAAGCCTCTAGAATTTCTTTGATGAGACAAGCAGGTACAACAAGGAGGTAGGCTGTTTTGTTTGCGGCGAATTTCCTCATGAGGACATCATTTTGTACACAGAAGGAAGACAGTCCTCGCTTGAATGAGGCGGGGGTTGAAGATATCTTGCCTTCCAAGTACTTGATGAGGCGTTTTCAGTCCTGGTCTCAGGGTTGCTGCTGTGCAGGGTTCCAGGAAAGCGCGTCCTCATCGTCGTCCCGCGGCGATGCATCTACAGGGGCTCGTGAGAGGCAATCGGCGTCAGAGTGCTTGCGTCTGGACTTGTAAATGACGATGACGTCAAAGTCCTGGAGAAAAAGGCTCCATTGAGCGAGGCGGCCGGAGAGTTCCTTCAAACTGTCAAGCCAGCACAGTACGTGGTGATCGATGACACCTTGAACGGTCATCTGTACACGTAGGGGCGGAATTTTCACGTAGCCCAGATGATGGCAAGGCACTCCTTCTCAGTTGTCGATTAGTTACTCTCGGCCATGGACATGGAACAGCTAGCGGGTGCATTTACTTTCTCCAGTCCGTCGGTTTTCTGAACGAGCACGGCGCCTAAGCCTACACTGCTTGCGTCCGTATTAACTTCAATCTCGGCTTTTTCATCAATGTGCGCGAGGATCGGTGGGGAGTGTAAGCGAAGCCGAAGTTCCTTGAAGGCTTGTGCTTCAGGCACTTCCCATTTAAATTGTACGTCTGCCTTTGTATGTTGGGTCAGATGTTCGGCGATGCGCGAAAACTTCTTGAGAAACCGTCGGTAATATTCGCACAGTCCGAGGAATCTGCGCACAGGTTTCTTATCAGCCGGCGGTGGAAACTGTGTGATAGTAGCTGTTTTCTGCGGGTCTGGGCGTACTCCGACCTTGTTAACGATGTGGCCTAGAAACAGCAGCTCTTCATAGGCAAACTCGCACTCTTTGGCTTTCAAGGTCAGACCGGACGACTTGATTGCCTCTAGTACTGTTCGAAGCATTTTTAATTGCCATTCAAATTTCGAAGCGAAGAAAACAACGTCATCTAAATATACAAGACAAATTCGCCACTTCACGCCTGCCAGCACTGTATTCATTACTGGTTGAAACGTTTCTGGGGCCGAACAGAGACGACCAAATGGCATCACCTTGAACTAATAAGAGGCCATCCGGAGTAATTAATGCACTGTTTTCGCGATATCTTTCATCGACCTCAATTTTCCAGTAGCCGCTTTTGAGGTCCATTGATGAGAAATACTTGGCATTGCACAGCTGGTTCAGTGTGTCGTCTATGCGGGGAAGGGGGAGACGTCCTTCTTCGCTATGTTGTTTAAGCGGCTTTAATTGACCCAGAATCGAAGTGCGCCGTCTTTCTTCCTCACTAGAATAACCGGTGCCACCCAGGGTCTCTTCGATGGCTGGGTGACGTCGTCGCGAAGCATTTCTTCCACTTGGTCCCGGATGGCTTGTCGTTCTCAGGGTTACACACGGTAAGAGCTTTGGCGGAGAGGTCGGGTGTGCTGCTCGGTCACAATACAATGCTTGGTAATCGGCGTTTCTCGTACCTTCGGCGATGACTGGAAGCACTCGCTATATCTTCGCAGCAAATTGCGGATCTGGTCTTGTTTGTTCCGGGGCATGGCTGGGTTCATGTCGAAGACGTGCTTGTGAACATCCTTCGGTGAATCTTCTGGGGCTCGATCGGAGAGGGCGAAGGCGTCGCGAACGTCAGATAGTTCGTCGAGGAAAGCAATCGTCCTTCCTTTGTTAACGTGCCGGTATTCTTCGCTGAAGTTCTTCAACAGCACTTCAACTTGACCATTGCCGAAAGCTGCAATGGCTCTTGCGATGCCGATTCCTCGCTCTAGAAGCAATTCTGTGCTCCATTCGATGACAGCTTCCATGTTCTTGGCATCAGTGGCACCTATGGTGACCATGACGCTTGATCGCGGTTGGACGCTCCCTTATTCATCGAAGACACTGAGGGCAACATGTTGCTCCATGGTTGTCATCGAAGGAATGGCTTCCTTCATCGAACGCGTGATGAGCTTGGATCGAAGGCTGATGAACGCCTGATTTTCATTTAGAAAATCTATGCCCATTATAAAACGGGAACAATGCTGTAACACAACGAAGGTCGTAGGATAGGTTTGACCAGTGATAGTCACTCGCGCTGCGCATCTTCCTGATGGCTTAATGAGCTGGCTTTCTGGGTGCGCCTTTGTGGGCCGTCCCAAGCGATCGCGACTTTCCTCAACTGCGCAACGAACGATTCATTGATCACTGCATAATCGACCCCTGTCTCTACTAGAGCGGTAACATTCAGGCCGTGGATAGCCGCCTCTAAGTCAGGTGTCCTGGCCCTTGCGTTCCAGGTCGTCTTTGGCATCGGGTCACGGCTTCGTCATGTATGTGAATCGTGGGTAAGGCGTGTCGTCGGGACTTTTCTGGGTGGGGGCGTCATTTTGAAGTCCTGTCGCTTCGTGGTCGAGCTAGTGTTTGTGTGTGGCGTCGGCATAGTGGAGGCGGCGTCTTCATGCGGCGTTGTCGATGAAGGATCTTCGTCGTTTCACTGGTGATTAACCTCACCTCCAAAGGTTGCTTTCTTTAGTTCCCCTGAGGGGCGCGGGACCTTCCGCGAAGAACTGCGGCGTAGCTGCGACCCGTAGACGCAAAACGTGGCGTAGACGGTGATGGTGAGCGCGAGAGACGGCTACGCTTATGTGGCTTCAGCCCCTTCCCCCTCCGAAATTTTTTCCAACTGTCACGCACCGCCCACCAAAACAACCACCGGCGCCGGAAGTCATTCTGAATTTTGTCACCTGCAATGCCTTTTTCAGACTAGAAAATACATTTTTGCGCAAACATTGCTAACGCGGGTTGGATTGCATGGCAGCTCCCATGCACCTGGAGTCACGCAACGTAAGGAGCCCTATCTTAGCACAAACTTTCAAGGGCCTATCGGTGACAAGCGGGCTCGCCGTGGCATCTCACGGCAGCCACGCATTTCAATTCCGAAACAATGGATATAAAGTTCCCAAAAACTTTTGACGAGAAAGCTGCACATTTCAAAAGTCGTGCTTTAGATTTTAAAATCAGAAACTTCAATTGATTTATTATTCTGGTAAACTTTTGACGCCAAAGGTGCACTGACAAAGGCCCCCAGAATCCCCAGCCGGGGGATTCTGGGGACGTAGAAGGCTATAAAACTGGACTGCGAGTGCAGTGATATCGTTGCCCTTATGTGTGCTTCTCTTATGATGCTGTTGTTGAGATAATGCTCTCTTAGATCCTCTCTTCGGGGAGAAGTTATTTTGGTCCTGTAAATAATGTAAATAAATGCCACGAGTAATCTTTCTTCCCATAATCCAACTCCTTCACTCGTCGGCCTGCCTTGTCCTCCTGGTGGTGGCAGCGGCTTCGGAGCGAGCGTCGTTTTGACCCGTGGTTCCGTCAGAACGTCTCTGCATCACCACATCTAACAACAGCCAGACAAGCCAAATCAACACACTGTGAGACAAGTTCACAAAGCCCACAGCGAGGTCTGATGAGACGAAGTGTTGTGGTGATTCGTTTGTGCCGTCATGTCACAGAAGAGGATATCAACATTTTTTCACCTGTTCCAAAGCGCCCATGCCAAGACACCAAAGCCAGCAAAGGTAATCATGTTCTAATCTATTTTTTCTATTTTGACTTTTATTAGCGAGGACACATTGAGCCTCTTCAATTTTTTGTTCTCGTTACTCGCATGCTGCCAGAGCCAGCCAGAGCGCATACGTTTTTCCCGTATTGTTTTGACTACCGCGCACGCGCGGCGCACTCTGGTGCGCGTTCTTTTTATTGCGAAGCAATACTACTTTAGGTCGCACTTCAGCCCGTTCCGTGGCGAGGCGGTGGTAGACACCATTGACCTTTAGCGTGACCTCGCTGCGTGAACTCGCTGCGTCACACCACGTGACCTAGAGTGACGTCACACCAGCTGTGTAAAAACGGGGCCCCATCTCACGCCGTCGCGAGGCGAGGCGGTAGCCACCAACGGCGGCCTAACTCCCGCTCCTCTCACCAGGGGCGCTACGGTCAGAGTGACGTCACACCAGCTGTATAAAACAGCTCCGCTCCTCTCGCCAAGGCAGTCATACAGCCAGATGTTACGGTGGTGCCTACGAACAAGGTAGCTCGGCAGAATGCAAATAGGAAGCATCAGCGAGCTACGGAGACGGAAGAAGAACGAGAAGAACGACTTCCAAAGCGGCGTGCCCAGTATGCAGCTCGGCGACAACGTGCAACCTCCTCTGTGGAAACAGCAGAAGCAAAGGAAGAAATTATGAGTTTGCCCGACAGTGAGTCTCCTTCTACTAGTTCAGAACGCTGGAACGCGACTAAACGGCAGAGGCGTGTCCAAGAAACCCCGGAACAGCGGCAGCAGCGGCTCGAGAAGGAACGTGCGTTTCGAGAGAAGGAAAACGAAAAGAGAAGAAAACAGCGTGCAGAAGAAACACCCCAGCAGAGACAAGAGCGCTCGAAGAAAAGACAGGAGAAATCTCTCACCAAGGCTGGCCCGACTCAACCCGAAGGACACATTGCAGTAGAACGACGTGAAGAACATGCGAGAAGAGTAAAGGAGTTTGAGACGGCAACGCGTGAATTCAACACACTATTGCTTCGAAATCACCAGGCTTAACCAAGCTAAGCCACGGCCGTTTTCTTTTTTTTCTCTGGCCGAGTGGAGTTTGGCCTGACAGCGTTTTGGACGCTTTCTGGCCAGCAGTCGAGAAAAAGAAACTATGGTCGCTTGCCTCCATCGTTGCGGGGGCCTGCCGCAAAGTGACGCCGTTCGCTTGACGGCGTCACTTTCTCGGCGATGTTATCAGATCCTCTCCGGATCCTCGCCTATGTAGGATACCGAGCAGTATGCGTATAACCTCGGGGGGGGGGGGGGGGGCTCTTTATGGCATGGCCGCCAACGCTTTTCTTGAAAGCGACCGAGAAAGCGTAGCTGTGGCGGCGGCCGCCCAAGCGATGGGTACACAGTGCGTCTGGTGCTGTTCGTCTTGCTCTCCGCGTTGAAGGGAGTGGCAGCACGAAGTTAGCTGATGCAGCTGCTCTTGTCCACGCCAGCGTTTTTACAGAGAGTGTCATAGAATGAGATGTGTTGATGTTTGGGCACGCTCCAACACCATGCTCCTTGATTAAGTTTTCCAGTGTGTTGCTATCGCATTCATTGTTGTTGTTTCCCTCACAAAATGGCACATGTTCACAAGGGGGATTGACCATAGCAAGGCAGTGACTATTTTAATTGCAGATTGCATGCGTCAAGTATGAGACGACCTAAAAATTTGGGCAACTCAGTTTCCATGATAGAGATGGCTGCAGGTGGTTAGGGGGGTCTAACAAGCTAAAATTGAGGCAAGGGAGTCAGTACAACGAAAAAAGGTAAGAATTGTATTCATTGCTGCGCCCTTCCGGGAGACTTTCTATTCATGCCCCACAACTCTTCTAACCGCACCATGGTCGCGAAGTAATTTATTTGTAAGGTAGGCAAAAAATTTTAGATATATACGTGTCACAAAAAATTACTGACAGCTTCACAACTCGAATTTAAGTCATGACTGACTTACAATTCGCCGTCATGTGTCATAGCGTTCGAATAACCGTTGCTTTAAAAATAACTAGGGGCACGATGGTTTTTATAGACTGTATACTTATTTTGTCGCGCTGATACTAAAACTACAGTAGTACGTTTATTCTGCAAAAGATATGTATAGTTCATTGTCATTCACCAACGAAATAATTACTTGCCCAGGGCGTCAGACGAGCACTGAGGCTGATGCTGGGCAGGAAGATGTCCCGCAAGTCGGACTCTTTCAAGGGGATGAAGAGCCTAATCTTGGTAATTTGCCTACTCTGCTATTCATAGCGTTCTTAATTCTGAGGTGGTGAAGTTCCCTAATGAGCTGGCCTACCTGTGTAGCACAACTGCTTTCTGAATCGTGCAAAAGGGAAGACCAAGCCAGTTAAAAACTTTCCGATCATCCGAATCGAATGTTGACATCTCTCCAGGAGGGGTGAAGACAAAGATGCAGCGCCATAAGAGCACTGATTCATTTGCAGTGACGGCATGATGAACATCGGCAACGTAGTACATCAGCGGCCTTAACTTCATCACTTATTATTAATTACATATATTCCCGCACCACTGGCGGAAACCTTTGCGCTAACTGTGTCGAGGGCACATACGGTAAATATAAAACATCACAAGAAAGCTACACTCGGGATGTTTCTACCAGTTTGTTCGAAAACTGCTCTTCAGTCCAGTCACGAACCGCGGACCAGTGCGTTACGCTACGAGTATGCAGAAAGGGCCTTGCTGATAGATGCAAAAAATCCACTTTCACATGACGTTTAAGGTCTAACGCGACGTAAGAAGGTTTAAAAAAAAGAAACAAAGGCGGCGCCTTGTCCGGCTGTCAACATACCTTTCCTGCTGAGCCTGGAAAGTTGAAACCCCTTTGGTTCAAGGGGAACAGCCACATCTGACAGCCGCTGCTTAATTTTTTTCTTTCCGGTTTACATAGGTACTGCGTCTAGACAAAATGTTTCTCCCGCCCCTGAAGACGAGAGACTGGCTTCAGAGACTAATCTGAAAACTGTGCCGCGGGCGGCTGCATCGCCTGTGCCAACATGCTCCTCTGGTGAGAATTCCTGCAGAAATTTTATTATACGTTGAATTAGTATACAATTTGAAACCAGCGGAGTCATGTATAGTGCACTACATAGTGATGCATTAAATATTTTCTTCTTTCAGATCCACAGAACGTGGAAACAAGCAAGTCTGACATTGGGAATTTGGGATATACCAGGGTGGCTCAATAGTAGACGATCAGACCAGATATCAGCTGCTAACGTCTTCTTGGATTCCACGGCAGGGTTACATGTTCAAAAGCACGAAAAATTTGAAGCAAAAACGCAGGCTTCAAATGGCTTGGCTAGATAGGTACCGATGGCTCAGCTACTCAGCGCTTCAAGAAGGTGTGTTCCGCCGAGTGTGTGTCCTCTTCTGTAGACATGGGGTTGGCAGGGGCCAACATGAGCGCACGGGAGCCCTCGTGTCCAAGCCGTTCCAGGAATGGAAGCACACGCTCGAAATCTTCGACACACACGAAAATACTAAATATCACCGTGAGTCCCAGCTGGCAGCCGATAATTTTCTCCAAACATTCTCAGGAAGAGCACCCAATGTGATAGATCAGCTGGACCAGTGCAGGCAAAGGCAAATAAGAGAAAACAGAAGAAAGTAACTGCCTATTATTCAGACAGTTGTCTTTTGCGGGCGACAAGGTCTGGCTCTCTGTGGCCATAGGGACAGTGGTCCTATGGATTTGACCAAAGCGCTTTGGTCAGGTGAAAATACTGGTATTTTCAGAGCCCTTCTTCGCATGCGAGCTGATTGTGGAGATACAGATCTGAAGAACCATTTGGAATGTTGCCCCAGTAATGCCTCGTATTTAAGCCCAGATTTACAAAACGAGATTATAGAAATATGCTGTGAAATTATCAACGAAAGCCTAGTTGCAAAAGTAAACGCTGCACGCTGCTTCTCCGTACTCGCTGAGAAAACAACGAACATTGCTGGAATCAACAGCTGACCGTTTGTGCAAGGTACCTAAACAAGGATGCCAACGACATCGCAGAAGTGTTCTTAGGTTTTGTGCCAATTTTGGACAAAAGTGGCAAGCTCCTCGCCAACACCATTATAAAATTTCTGCTAGACCTTGAAATTTACATGCATCATCTTCGTGGCCAAGGCCACGATGGTGCTAGCTCGATGGCTGGTAAAACGAATGGTGTGCAAGCTGCCGTCCGTGAGAAATATCCATCCGCGCTGTACACACATTGCACCAACCACTCCCTCAACCTAGTTCTCTGTGCGGCGTGCTCCATTACAGATATCCGAAACTGTTTTGGAACGATAAAGGCAACGTCGAACTTTTTCCGCAGTTCTGCTATCCGCTCAGACGTTTTACGAGAAATGATAAGTTTGATGTGGTCCCGGGTTCACAAGGCAGTTTGGGATTGTGTGAAACGCGCTGGGTGGAAAAGCATGATGCAGGTCTTTCATTTTTGAATCTGTTTGAACCTCTGATCGCGGCACTAGAAGAGATAAAATTAAACGGCAATGGCGAAAGTCCAGTTCAGGCAAATAGCCTAGCTTTGGCGCTTTTGTCACTGGCATTCCTCGTGAGCATGCATGTGGCGGAACATGTGTTAGCGGTGACTCTGCCTCTGTCAAAGAAGCTGCAGGCGAGGAACATCGACATAAGCACCGCCGTTGACGACGTAGATGTGGCACAGCAGGCCATCGAAAATGACCGCAAGAATGCGAATGCTTAATTCTCGAAAATCTTTGCACATGTACAGGAACTGGCAGAAAAACTGGGTGCGCAAATCACCAGCCGACGAGCCGCTGTCCGACAGCAGGACCGTGGGAGCCTTGCATCAGAAAATGCCGAGTAATATTTCCGGAGAACTGTGTTCCTTCTTTTCATGGACCACGTATTAGCACAGTTACAAGAACGTTTCGAAAAGCACAGGACAATACTCAAGGACTTTTGTGTAATTGTACCCTCCGCAATACCACCGATGCAAGATGATTGAGATAAAGGGGCAAAAAATCTCCTGGCCGTTTTTGCGCAAGACATGGATACGAGGGCTACTTTTGGAGAACTGCGACTATGGTGGACAAAGTGGTCAAAAGAAGCAGCAAGCCAGTGCCCCAGCACAGGAAAAGATGCCCTCCTTCATTGCGACTGCGGGTTCTACCCAAATGTGTACAAACTGCTGCAGATTTTAGTCACCCTCCTAGTGACAACTGCAAGCGCAGAGAGAACATTCCCGAGCATGAGATTACTAAAAACTACTTGCACTCAACAATGTCTGAGGAACGCATGGTTGGGCTGGCGCTTCTATACACCCACAGAGACATCGATATCAATGTGGATGAAGTCATTGCCCGCTTCGCTAAACTTCCCCGGCGAGTGAAGTTTGTCCTTTAGATAGTGGAGCCGCAAAAATCAATGCAAGTGAAAAGCTCTGTTCCTTCAGGTCTGTAAACGTGCAATTACGAAAATGTATGACTATGCATACCGGAGAAATTTGTGCCGTTCATTGTAACAGTTAGCACCATGATCAAATTTACCAATCGAATACGAAAATTTAGAGGACATCAATAACCGATTTTGATTGACCTTGCTCATTGAAAGCACAGCCTACGCGGTTTTTCCCAACATACACACTCAGAGAGTGATTATTTCAACTTGCGGCATCGTTGGTGGTTTTCGTTTGTCTTTTCTTTCTTTTTATCTAAATGCTTTTACATTTTCTTTGAGTCAAATGAATAACCTTCTCTAAATATGGGTGCAGAATAATTGTCGCCCTGCAGGCAGTTACTTTCGTATTGATTTCTGCATTGTTCTTCTATTATTCTAACCATATGATGCTGCTGCGACCGCAGCATGGCTCAAGTACATATCGCGACTTCTGCTATCATAGTTTTGTTCTTGTCGTGATCGTCTGTCTTTCTGTGTGTAAAGTTTACTAGCTGCGATTGCACAAGATGTTTATTTGTCTTGTTTGACGCATTTTATGCAGTGACTTTTGCTTAGATACGTATATTTAATGGAGACATACGTGCATTTAAATACCTTGTGGCGAGGTTTTGTGCACACATACAGTGACTTTGTTTCGAGTTACACTTTTTCTCCTTTATCAAGTTGTATCTTTGCATTTCTCTACTCCATTTAATCTTCGCACTTCTAATGTATATTTTGCAGAACTCCTCGTTTATTCGTGTGCTTGCTGTTACGAATAAAATTTCGCTGCAATTACTCGCAATACATGACCGGTGACAGCTGCTGCTGCGCAGTACATTGGAACGAAGGACAGTGCCATTGAGACTTTTCCCTGGCCGTTGGATATGTACGAAAATCTAAGAGCTCTTGAACTACAAAGATTCATTAAAATGTTTGTCCTCTGCTTGCTAATTTCATGTCCTTATCGTTTTTCACATCAGCGGCATGCACTGCTTTGCTGATTTCGGATTGATATAGTTTTAGACATCATGTGATGCTTTCTTTACTAATTAAATACGCAAAAACATAGAAGCATTGGTCTCAGTTATGTCTGCCAGCCACGATTTTTAAGGCATACGAATGCATTATTTTGTTCAAAGAACACATATTTCACTTGTCTAGACAGTGCGTAGCGTTATCTAAAACACAATGGCATTGCCAGTGGCAATGCAGTTATTATTCTTGCGTTTCATTCCTCCACAAATTCTATGAGGAGGCCGCGCTGCCCCATGAGCCCCCCCCCCCCCCCCCCCGAAGAAAATTTCTGGCTACGCCACTGACGGCTAGATGACACGTACTCCTTTCGACGCAGGTACTCGTGGATATCCCGCGGTCTTTGACCAGGACGGCGTCGTGGGGCATCAGTTGAGAAGCCACGCAAGCCCATTTTTTTGTAGGGGCTGTGCCGAAGAATGTGGCCTGGTTCGCCGCTATGGATACAGAGCGGGAGGCGCTGGTCATGGGTCTTCTGGAGGTCGGCTAATCTTGCGTGATCTTGCAACTGAGTTGGGAGGGCGGGCGATTGGGATCTTTGGGGTGGTGTATACGATTCCTGGCGCTGAGTGGGAGGACGCCTTTGGCTGCGCAAGGCAACGGCGCAAGTCAAGGTCTGGGGTTGTGTGGCCGTCGAAGTCGCGTATATTCATGTGCCTGTTGCACTTCTCGCACCACATCCATGAGGGTCGCTGCTTGAGGCTGTGGGCAAGTTGGCAGCAGTCGTCGTAGTTCCTCGGGGATGGTTTCGCTGATAGCTTCACACAAATTGTCGCTGGTGGTGGTCGTCATGTCCGGACGAATTTCAGGGGCATAAGGAGGGTGGTTGTACTGCCGAGACCAGACCACGAGAGTCTTCTCGATTGTGCAGGGTTCTTGCACGAATTCCTCGACGGTTTTTGGCGGCTGGCGGATGAGGCTGGCAAAGATTTGATTTACGCCTCGCATCAAAAAACTGAACTTTCTTTTCCTCGGTAATCTCGGGGTCGGCGCGGCGAAAGAGGCGCTTCATCGCTGCGACGTAACCGCGGACGGGCTCGTTCGCAACCTGGATCCTGGACTCAAGGAGTCGTTCGGCTCTTTCTTTCCTCGCGATACTACTGAATAACTTCAAAAGTTCCTCCTTGAATAGCCCCCATGTCGTTAGGTACCACGTACGTACTGAGCCCTCCAATGAGAAAAATACCTAACCAATTTTCGAGCATCATCCCAATTGTTGAATGATGCCACGCGCTCAAATCTGACGAACCAATTTTTAGGGTCTTCGCCTAGGGATGCATTGGAAGTTGGCGGCACCCGCGGCTGCTGCAGTATGATCGGAGTCGACATTTTTGGCGAGGTTTTGGTGCTCGTAGCAGCGTCTTTTCTTTGTCGGGTGTGGTCCGGCAGGGTCCCGAACTCAGGCTGCTCTCCTTGAAAACGCCGGCTGGCTCGGTGAACTGGTTGCTCGTCCTCCGATGTGAAGAACAGAGGGCTTGCGTCACGACTTGAAGGAGGTGTCCGGTAAATGGACGAATCCCAGCACCTCCACCAGATATCACGTAGTGGTGATTGCAATCCTGAGAGCAGAAATATAGCAAAAATGGCGTCTAAACTACACTTTATTTGGGCTAACTTGCGCCCCCAATGGAATGAAACACTCGGCGGCGGTGTAGCAACAAGCGTTATCGGCGGTCGTAGAACAGAATGCCCGCCGTTCTCGGCCGTGCTGAATTTAAAGCTAACAGCAAACTTTCGATATTCGGTGTTCAAAGTTACCACAACAGTCTGGAACAATGCAGAATCAGCTCTGACTGGATGCGATCAGTCTACATCAATCTGGAGGCGTCTTGCAAACAAAGCGATAAAGCCGCGCGCAGGTGGCTGTGAAGAATGAGCAGCCAAACATTATACAGATTCGCGGCATTATTCGGAGCGGTTCTCCGGAGGTCTACATGTAGTAGAGAGCAAAGGCGCTGCTGGAGCTTCCTCCCTAGCCGCAGGCAAGACAACTGTAGGTGTTCATTATCTTATTTTTGCTTTTGGAAGAACCGCCGCGCGGGAAACAACAGCGAACGGGCATTGGGTGAGGGGACTTCTAATAAAATCCAACCGGGTGACGGGTGTCATTTTTAATTTTCAATCTTTTTTTTATTGGTTGCATGTAAACCTAAGCTCCTCGTCTCCAAGAACGTTCTGCCTCTATCAAGCAAGATCCATCCCTAGCGCTGCCTCCCTGGTCAGGAAATTCATCGGCCACAAATAACGTCAGCTTCCGGCAAATTAGAGTAAGGTGTCGGAAAAAAAAACGTTTAATCGTGTGTTGCCACGAAAACTAGGCTACTGCTTTGCATTGGTCGAAATGCTTGCTCAAAAGCAGGAAAGCATCATGAACGCCGCAATGAGACTCTTAGCTTTGTTACCTTAATGTACTCTCCATTACCCAAAGTTTGAGTTTTCATACAAACATGACGTAAACACACTGAAAAAGCTAAGTCCTTGCGAAAGGTCTCCATAATTCAGCGTATCCATAACAATGTCCACACTGTAACGAGGCACGATTGTATATAATCCCGAACCACAATAACGGCAGAACGCCGTGCTATATCTGACGCATATATAGTATAGCGTTGTGCTAAAATAGGCCATTGGGAAAACAATGCAAATGTATAAAGAAGGTATAATGGTACGGTCGGGCTAACATCATGCGACTTACATACGCGTCTAATGCACAAGCTTTGACTGATTCGGTTGCTTCGCTAATAACGTCACGTATTCCAGGACCATTTGCGTTAGGAACTATTATTTAGACGCTGAAAAAATATATTCCAGATGCTACATCACACATAGTTTTTCTAGGAAATGTATATTTTTCCGACATATTTTGTATGTAGATGGGCTGATCATGGGTTTAAAATTCGTGGCGGGTGTAGCGCAAATCTATTCATTCATTTTCTTTTTTTCACTCAGAACTAGGGAATGGAACCGATTACAAAGAGACGTTGTGGAACGCAGTTTATAAGCGCGCAGTTGTCCTTTTTTTTTGTCCGGCAGTTGCCCTGTGTTTAGTTTGCGAATTTTTTTGGTGTTAGTTGGCATGTTGGCATGCAGCGATGGCGTAGATGTAGGGCATCCGCCTCGCGTGCATGAGGACCGGGGTTCGAATCTCGGGGCCGCGCAATTCTCTACCGGGTTAGAAAAAAAAACTATGCGTGTCGATGGAATTGCATATCCAGGGCTTAGGAGCGGCCTGATCGCGGTGACCAGCACTGAAAACGCACTCCCTCACCTGAACAGGATTTCGCCACCCTGGTGTAGTACTTGGCCACAACCTTCTATGAACCAAGTAACTCTCCTCAGTTCCGAGCGGCAGCGCAGCAACTGACGAAGGCGACGGTCAGACCCGTAACGCAGCAGAGGGTGCTAAGAATGAGTGGCTCCGGACAGGCCGCCATTGGAATCTGAACCTGGCAACGTTTAACGCTAGAACCTTACCCAGCGAGGCTAGCCTTGCAGTGCTGCTGGAGGAACTAGCGGACATTAAATGGGATGTCATAGGGAGTAGTGAAGTTAGGAGGACAGGTGAGGCGTATACAGTACTAAAGGGCGGGCACATGCTGTGCTGCAGCGGATTAGCGGATAGACGAGAACTAGGTGTGGGATTTTTCATCAGTCAGGATATAGCTGGAAACATAGACGAGTTCTATCATATTAACGAAAGGGTGGCAGCTATCGTAATTAAGCTTAGTAGGAGGTAAAAGCTGGAGGTGGTGCAGATCTACATCCAGCCATGATGGCCAGATCGTTGACAGCTTCTATGAAGACGCGGAATCGGCAATAAAGAAGGTAAAATTCCAGTATGCTGTACTCATGAGCGAAGGTGCGAAAGGAGCAGGCTGGCGGCCAGGCGGAAGGCGCCTACGGGATAGGTTCTAGGAATAGCAGGGGAGAATTATTAGTAGCGTTCGCCGATAGAAATAACTTACGGATGATGAATACCTTACTTGCAAACGAGAGAAGAAGAAGTGGACCTGAAAAAGCCCCAATAGTGAGACTAAAAATGAAATAGACTTCATGCTATGAGCTCCCCTGGCATTGTGCAGGATGTGGAGGTCGCCGGAATGGTGCGGTGTTGGGACCACAGAATGATAACGTCTCGAATTAGGCTAGATTTGAGGAGGGAACCTAAGACACTAGTGAAGCAGAAGCCTATGAATGAGTTAGCATTAAAAGGAGAAGTACAGGAATTCATGATTTCCCTGAAGAACAGATATTCGGCTTTAACTGAGGAAGACGATCTTAATGTTGAAACAATGAACGACAATCGCACTGCTATCGTTACGGAGTGCGCCCTAGAAGTAGGTGGTAGGATGGTTCGGCAGGATACCAGCAAGCTACCTCACGAGATGAAAGATATGATTATGAAACTCCAAAGCATGAGGGCGTCTAGCCCTTGAGACAAAATATACAAAATATAACTAGCAGAGCTATCGAATTTAATAATTAATCGCAAGGTAGCCGACATACGCAAGTTTAATATGGAGACAATTGAATGGAGGTAGCCTAAAAGCAGGGAAGAGGAAACTAGGCATAGATAAATCCCCGGTGTATATGTTAAGAGGCAAAGAGTGAAATATCATTAAGAATACAGATAAGATGTATGGTTACATTAGTCGAAGAATTATACGCAAATCTATAGAGCAGCCAATGTAATCACAACGTTAATGAGAGAGGCAGTAGCGCACTACAATGGTACATCCCGCCTGTATAGAAAGAGGAAGTAAAAAAAGCCTTACATGCAATTCAAAGGGGCAAAATCTGTTGGTGATGCCCAGGTAACAGCAGATCTGTTGAAACGCGGAGGGGAGATTGTGCTAAAAAAACTAGCCACAATATATTCGGAATGCCTTATGCCTTCGAGTGTACCAGAAGCTTGGAAGAACAATAACAGTATCTTAATTCATAAGAAAGGAGACGTCAAGGACTTTAAAAATTTGACTGATCAGCTTTCTGTCCGTTGCCTATAGGGTATTTACTAAAGTAATCGCTAATCGAATCAGGACAACCTTAGACTTCAATCAACCAAATGATCAGGCAGGCTTTTGTAAACGATATTCCACATTAAATTATATTCACATTATCGGTCAGGTAATAGAGAAATGCGCAGAACATAACCACCGCCTATATATAGCCTTTATTAATTACGGGAAAGCAGTTCACTCAGTAGATACCTTGGCAGTCTGCAGGCATTACCGAATCAAGAGGTAGAAGAGCCTTATGCGAAAATACTGGAAGACGTCCATAGCAACTGCACAGCTCCCATAGTTCTCCATAAAGTAAGCAACAAAATTCCAATAAGGAAGGGCGTCAGGCAAGGAGACACAATCACGCCAATGCTTTTCACTGCCTGTTTACAGGAAGTATTCCGAGGCCTGGATTGGGAACAGTTAGGGATAATAGTTGATGTAGAATGCCTAAGTAATCTGCGATTAGCTGATGACATTCTCTTGCTGAGTCACTCAGATGAATTGCCAAGCATGATCAAAGAGTTAGAGAGGCAGAGCAGAACGGTGGGTCTAAAATTTATGATGCAGAAAACCAAGCTAATGATCAACAGTCTCACAAGGTAACAGCAGTTCACAATTGGTAGCGAGGTGCTGGAAGTGGTGAAAGAATACGTCTACTTAGGACAGGTAGTGACCGCTGAACCGGATCATAGAAGAGAAATAACTAGACCAATAAGAATGGCGTGGAGGCGTGGTGCCGTGGTGCGCATATGGCAGGTTCTCTCAGATCATGAATGGCTAGTTTGCCAATATCCCTCAAGAGAAAAGTGTACGAAAGCTGTATCGTACCCGTACTCACCTACGGCGCAGAAACACGGAGGCTAACGAAAAGGGTTCAGCTCAAGTTAAGGACAAAGCAGCTGGCTATGGGAAGAAAAATGTTAGGTGTAACATTAGGAGACCGAAAGCGGGCAGAGTGCGTGAGGGAACAAACGCGGGTTAATGACATCCTAGTCGAAATCAAGACGAAGAGATGGGCTTGGGCAGGGCATGTAATGCGAAGGCAAGATAACCGCTGGTCCTTAGGGGTAACGGAGTGGATTCCAAGTGAATGCAAGCGTAGCAAGGGGGCGGCAGAAAGTTAGGTGGGCGGATGAGGTGAAGAAGTTGACGGGCATACGGTGGGTGCAACTTGCAAAGGACAGAGTTAATTGGAGAGATCTTTGTCCTGCAGTAGTAAAGCTGATGATGATGATCGCTTAGCCATTATTCTTTTAATTCCATGTCCTTCTCTCTTATAGCGTTAGTTACGTTGGTGAGCTGCTCTGGAGAGGATCGGCAACACCGTGCAGTTTTCTTCAGGCGTTTTGCAGAGGCTTCAGATGCTCTGCATAGGGGCGAGAGGTTTCACTCAGGCGGACTTTGAGGGGCGAACCGATGTAAAAGACGCACGTTTCAACTTATGTGCCACTGTGGCCTACCTGTTTTTACAAGAGTACATTAAAAGAAGTATACATTCGTGATAAATAATAAAAAATGATAACAGGCAAATATACAACAATGTAGCCGCTTACTAATACATAAAAATGAATACAACTCGTTTGTGTCGCGCCTTTATGACCATTATTCCTGTCGCGTGTGTCCTGTAAAATTCGTATATTTGCTCATGATTGTCTTTTTATTAATCTGTTAATGACACCTTTGAACAATAATTCCTCCAAAGTGACCATAACGAGACTCGTGATTAGTAGCTGTCCACGTAGAAGTCATACAAAAGACATCCGAGCTTTTATGCCAGAATACCGGTTTTTCTTCTTGCATATACATTGGATGGTGTATGTACTGTCGGGTGCAAAAATGGCATGCTACTGTCGAGGTTGCAAGGCTCGCTGCGTTTGTGGCGCCTTTCAGCGTTTAGGCAAAGCTGGAGCGCCACGCATCGAAACGAGCGAAATGACATGCTTCTGGATCAAAACTGTCACCTTCGGTCACAGTACAGCACAGATCTAATAATTATACACCTTTAAATGCCATAACTAGATGTCACAAGCTACTCTCATCATTTTAGCTTGTTTCACTCACAGGATCCTCGGTGGATAAATTTTTAGATGCCTACTAAAACTTCAGTTTTATTTTTTTTTATTTTTTGATGTCCGGCATCCGACCTCACCTCTACATTATGAGGTGGACGTGAGGCTGAGTGAGGTCGCTAGTGGCTTCTGCACAAATTAGGTGAGGGTGGCTGAGGAGACCTCAACCTCATGTGGTGAGGTTGAGGTCGAGTGAGGTCCAGAAATTTTGTTTGAAGTTGAGGTGAGGTCGAGGCATTTAAAGTAAGATGCTTCCCTCTGCCCGTTAAGGCAGCAAAAGCGGCGGAAATCGACACTGACTCAGATGAGCACCGGCTGGGACTCAGCATAAACATCGGACGCTCTCAAGTTCTCCAAAGCAGGGCGACGATGTCTCAGCGCGTCGCAGTACAGCAAGCGAGCCAAAGCACGCAGACGTCCTTCGGTAAATTAGGCTTCTAGAAGAGCGAAAAAGGTCTCCCAGCCTGCTCTCCGCTTCCTCCCGGACCCCGCTTCCACACCGGTCGTTGTCCTCTTCCAAACTCCACTGCGTGCCCGCAGCCTGACTCCGAGGAAGTAAACTTCCGACTCCCATTAGGCCTCGCAGACCAATGGGAGGTTCACGTAGCGTGACACCTCAGTATACTGCCGCGATACTCGCAGAATCTAGTGAGTAACAAGCGATGTTCAGAGCTTATCCGTGCCTTCCCTGAACGGACGGGGTTTGCGGAAGTCGGAGGTATACCAGCAAATGCTGTGCCCTCCAGACGCAGCGAATCTCCCAAAACTTTAGTGGCCGTTTAAGTGACAAGCTAGTTTTTCGGAACCTGGCCTCTGTCGCCGCGTGCGTCCCTTAAACACTGAGTTTCAAATGTCTTGAACTTAAAACCGTATTTGCGGATCTGAAGTACTGAGGGCACGTTGTTAACTGGGTCAAAGCTTGAATTTCCTCACTTGCAATCATTTCCATCATCAGCGGGAGTACATAACGATTCAAGGCGCATCTACGCTATACTAAGTAGTAAGAACGCGCCGAGGACCGATCCGTCTTAATAAAGCGATATTTTTCTCCCCTCGGTTGTTTACTGACTACACAGCAGTGGTATGGGAGAGACCACCTCCTATCTATACGGTCTCTTTCTCTCCTGCCTCCCTCTCTCCGGACGTCGCCCAAGCACACATTGGCGTGCCCAGTGATGGTCACTTCTTTGTCGATGACGAGAAACGCCCTAAAGTCGCAAGGGCGCTTTACAACCGATGCTGTTCCAAATGAATTCTCCCTTGGGGCACAACCAGAGCGCAAGGATTTAAGGTACGACACCTCAACTCCGAAGACTTTCTTTGACTAGTCAACGGCTGGTCACCGTGGCCCAGGCCATGACTACTCTCGCAAGTGTTGCGAGGCGCTCGCTCGTAACGCATCGATTCTTTTCTACCATCTGTTGTTATCGTGTGCTGGTAAATATCTGCTTGTGCCCGCAATACCTGAGAAGTGAAACCGGGAGCTCAAGAACCACTGGCGCAGCACAGCCGCCGGCGAAGCAAATGAATGTGATCAGAGTTGAGCAGGCGGCCATCGTGGGTCGTTGTGGCATTCATTCAGTCGTTGTGAAAAGTCTGGTCTATTGACTGGAATATAGCATGAGAGTATTTCAGAATTAGGCGCATCTTAGCTAGGCTATCAGTGTCGGCATGCAGCAGCGTGCTTACGGCATCGCGACCGTCAAGCAATGGCAGACGCATTTGAGCAACCGTGCGTTGTCATTGCAATGCGGCTGCTTCTGAGCTAATAAAGCGTACGAGGCCGCTCTAATACAATAATGACACCTTACTCGGCGCTGCGCTAAGCACCGTTCAGGACAGTGCACCTTAGCTGGGACATAGCAGCGACGTCCTCTCTATGCGTAAACTCCGACGCTAGGCGGGAGGCCATCGGGGCTTTTTGTTAACAATATTCGATATACATATAATCTGTTGTCAGCCTCCCTCAATTCGTAGCTTATGCAACGTGTTCTATACGGCACGAGCAATGGCGAACGCAGTCGCACTTTTGCCCTTGGTCATATCGTGCGCTTGAACCTTTTGTAACTGCATCATTGAGCGCATGATTATTGCCAGCCGCCGAGGTGGCTCAGTGGTTATGCTGCTCGGCTGCTGACGAAAAAGAAGTGGGTTCGATCCCGACCGCGGAGGTCGCATTTCGATGAAGGCGAAATGCTAGAGGCTCATGTACTGTGCGATGCCAGTCCACTCTAAAGAACCACAGGGGGTCGAAATTGTCCGGAGCCCTTCACTACGGCGTTCGTCATGACCTGAGCCGCTTTGGGATGTTGAACCCCATAAAACCAAAGCCAAACATGCCTATTACTACAGTGCTTTCAAAGCAACACTTACTGGGCCAAATGTATTACCGTAGGGTCGCCAGTGATAGAATGGAAGCTTTTTCAAGCACACTCTTGGTGCACATAACGCGGCTCCTTACAGCACATGGGAGCCACCACTCTTTGATCGTCACAACACATACGCAGTCCCTTCCCGATGTCCCGAGAACCCACGCGTGTTGATAGGCGTGTGGTGGGTAGCCGTGGTGTTCGCGACCACCTCCTTCACAAGCCACATGCAGACCAGCATGGCCATCAAGACTGAGGTAGCCCGCCTGGGGAGCGTCGGCGACATCATCAAACGCCGCCGCATCGTGCCCACCATCATTGACGGCATGGCCTTCGACGTCTTCTTTAAGGTACGACGTGCCGCCGCTTCCCTTAGGTTAATGAGCTGTTTTTTTAACTGTGAAATGAAACCAGCGTATTTAAATGTACAGTAGATATGCGCTTGAGAAGCTTAATTTGGCCGAAATCGCTCCTCATTATCCCTCGTGTGAAGTAAACGCCAGCGATAGCCGTTTCCTTCCTACGCGTTATTTAGTCAGTCGTTATATTATCTGGATGTCCGTTCACACAACACCTCTGTGTAATTTACTATCAAGTTCTATGTGCATAATTTTGCACAAAAGTTCTGTCCCGGTGAATTGCGACCGGTGAGTGTATGTTTGGGGGGGGGGGGTAGATTAAAGTGCCCGTTGGCATTGAGCTTTAGCTTTCAGGTTGGGTTGAAAGAAAAGTGTTCCGATTGTACAGATAGGATCAAGTTTCATTTTATTTTATTTGTTGGCTTCGTTATAAGTTATCCCCACCCGTGCCACGCCGCTCATCTATGCATTTGCTCAGTCCTGTCCACTTTATGTTGCGCTCTGGCCAAACCTAATTGAGTCTATTAAGCGTAGCAGGGCTCGCGCTGTTTAGCAGCTCACCATGATCAACACTCGCAAATTTTGCTGTCCGAAGTTTTTTTTTTCTTTTACACGGCATAGTCTTCCAGCTCTGCGACCACCTCGAGCCTATTCTTTGATGTTGGGCTCTTTCGTCCAAAACCAATATTCTTATTCTTTTGAGTGATATGATTTGCGGAATTTCCCACGTAATCTAAGCCACAGGCTAAAGCAAAAAACAACTGTCGTAATATTGATAACCATTCTCTTCACAATTAATTTTTATGACCTCTTTAGCAGGAGGCTTTGTTTTCTCTGGAGTATCGGTACCTATTAATCGACGTAGTTTTAATAGCAATGTCTGCTAAAGTGTTAGTGCAAAAAAGTGAGCACACTCAGTTCGTGCAAGCGCAATGTGAATGAATTCAATACCAAAGTTCGCTTCACAAGTGACTTCTTTACCTTTGATAGCGTTAAACCCGGCCTTTAATCTCAGAGGCGGTGGTTGGCGTGTATTGCAAGCTGCCAGTGCTAAACATAAGGCATGAAGTGTGAAAAGAGAAGGAGGGTGGGAGGGAGGAGAAAATAATGGATCTGAAACAGAAATGCACCCGCAGCGATGATTAGTTCAGGGGCTCGGCTACAGATTCGGAGGACCCGGGTTCAATCATTGCCGCGCTAGCCGCGATTGAATAGAGGCAGAACGCGAAAAGGCACACGTGTTCTGTGCGGTGCCAGCGCACGCTAGTGAAACCCAGGTTTTCTAAACTGATCCTAAGCCTTCAACTACGCGTGCCTCATTACCCAGGCGCCGGTAGAGGACATTAAACGCCACAATTTAAAATTTTATTTTGCAAAAAGAAACTTCAAGCAATACGGCGCTAGGCACGAATAGCGAGAGCAAGACTGGAACAGCGGACTTCCCGCCCCGAATAGCCCCGATTGTTTTTTCTCCATTTTTAATGTTATATTCGTTAACAATGCCCACTAACATAAAAAAATGCACACAATGTTTTAGTTAAAAAATTTCTGGGTGTTAGAAAGAAACCCAAATGGTCATTTTTCTTTTAATATAAGTTTGTATCAGAGATTTTTGTTCGCTGTGAAACAAGCAGACGAAATGCGGGAGAATTTCGCGACCGCAGCGCGCTGACGGCGACCGCGGTTGCGCTATGTCAGGGGCCTCATGCAGGCGCCGCCAGTTGCTGGATGTTCACAGTACGGGCTGCTGCTGCAAAATTTTCTGATTTTGCACTTTTGTTCAGAGTGCTGGCAAACACGTCACAACTGCCATCTGCAAAGAACAAGTGATTTTTTAATTTTTATTCGCGCCATTTGTTTAAGTGGATTTCCTCGCGCCCTCTGGCCGTCCAAATTGTCATCTTGCAATGTTGTCAACAGTAAAATGTTCATTGTGTAAAAATAGCTATTAAAACATGATCAAAGAGGTAGCCACTAAGACGACATTTCTGAGTTAATATTCAAGTTTTCTACTTTATTATAAAGTTATCATCATAAGTGCCTCTTCGTTGTCCGTTGCATGTTTCTTTTATTGGCGGGATGTTTGCTCTCCGCTATTTGGATTATGTTTTTCGTAACCCAAAATTAGGCGAGTGCACAGAGAAGCTATTAAGCTCTTTTGAGCCCTACAGGCTTCATACAGTGACGATTGATATTCTAATTCTCTGAAGCACCCCTTTCCCTTTCGCACTCTTAGTGGCACGGGGATTTCTGAAAACCAGCTCACATAGATTTGCGACCCTTGCTATTGTTTACCGGGGTTTAACGTCCCAAATCGACTCAGGCTATGAGGGACGCCGTAGGGAAGGGCACCGGACAATTTCACCACCTGGGTTCTTTTAACGTGCACTCACATCGCACAGTATACGGGCCTCTAGAATTTCGCCCCCATCGAAATGACACCGCCACGACCGGAATCGAACCCGTGTCGGCAGCCGAGCGCCATTGCCACTGAGCAAGCGCGGCAAGGCCACGTGCGGCACTTCACTCGCTTCACCTTCCATCTCTGTCATTTCGCCAACAGGCCGCCTATACTTTACCCAAACAGAAACAAATGGCGAATCTCGGTTTCCTTCACGGCTGACGATAGATTTCTGCATCGTAGACCCCTGCCATCAATTTTGTTGAGCGCTTACTGATGTATGCACTGATGTACGTGCTCAACCTGACGTTTTTTCTTCCTTCTTCGCATCACGGGAATGCTGTCTGCTTGCTTTCCGTTATTGTGGTGCCTCAAACATTAGACATTTGAAGTATGTCCTACATCACATTCTTTAGACTGAAACTTGCTGGTTTGTGAAGTACTGCTTCTAGAACCGCACAAGCACACATATGTGCAGTCAGTTCTGCCAGAGGGTTCGGCCATTCCGACCGACCCAAGAGGTGCAATGCATATCCAGTGCAGCGGAACGGCACTCTTGAAGGAAATTCAAAAATGGAATGCTCTTCTTTTCTTGCCCCACGCACTTTGCAGAAAACTGAGAATGATCGAGTAGTGAGCGTATCTTATGCCAAAAAACATAGGCGAATTGCTGCAAACGAAGATGCTCAAATTCAATGGCACTCTCAGAAAGGATGTTTCTTGCGCGTTATGTCCCTTCACAGGTGAATAGCGTCCCTTTAGCAGCGCTCAATCAAAGCGAAGAAAACCTTGCTGTGCGAGAACATGGGATTCCCAGGGGCGTGAGAATTATGTGCAACATAAGTGATTTCCGGAACCTCGAAAGCCACAATGGTGCAACGTTTTATATTTGCAGACACCGTTCAATGCCTGGCTGCTGGAATCAGTTGCACACTCAAGTCGGCAGGCTATGTTTGTCGCACTATGTTCGGATCAGTAGTAGGATACATCGCATGCGCAGTTAAAGGGTAGTAACAAAGAAAGCGAAGAGAAACTGGCTGTGTTAGAACACGGGTTTATCTGGTGCGTAAGAATAATATGGCGACATAAGTAATTTCCGGAACCTCGAAAGCCACAATGATGCTATATTTTGCGTTTGCAGACTCTGTTCAATGCCTGGCTGCTGGAATCAAATGCACACTGAGGTCGGCAGGCTACATTTGTCGCACTTTGTTCGGATTAGTAGTAGAATAAATTGCATGTGCTATTACACGGTACTAACAAAGAATGCGATGAGAAATTGGGTTTGTTAGAACATGGGATTCTCTGAGGCATAAGAATAGTTTGATCGTTTATGAGGGTTTAACGTCCCAAAGGGACTCAGGCTATGAGAGACGCCGTAGTGACGGAATCCGGAAATATCAAACACCTTGTAGAACATGGGATTCTCTGAGGCATAAGAATAGTTTTATCGTTTATGAGGGTTTAACGTCCCAAAGAAACTTAGGCTATGAGAAACGCCGTAGTGACGAAATCCGGAAATATCAAACACTTGGTGTTCTTTAACGTGCACTGACATCGCACAGCCCACGGGCCTCTAGAAGTTCGCCTCCATCGAAATTCTACCGCGGCGGCCTTGATCGAACCCGCGTCTTTCGGGCCAGCAGCCGAAGGCCATAACCACTCAGCCACCGCGCCGGCTCAAGAGATGTAAGTATAATGTGGGACACAAGTGATTTCCGGAACCTTGAAAGCCACAATGATGCTACGTTTTGCATTTGCAGACTCCGTTGAATGTTTGGCTGCTGCAATCAGTTGCACACAAGTGTCGGCAGGGTATATTTTCGCACTATGTTCGGATCAGTACTTGAATAAATCACACGTGCAATTACAATGTAGTAACAAAGAAAGCAAAGATAAAATTTTTGTGTTAGAACATGGTATTCTCAGGCGCGTAATGTTTTTGTGGCGACCTAAGTAATTTCCGTAACCTTCAAAGCCATAATGATGCAACATTTTGCATTTGAAATTCCGTTCAATGCCTGACTCCTGGAATAAGTTCCACACTAAGGTCGGCAGGCTATATTGGTCGCACTATTGGGAACAACAGTAGAATAGATCGTATGTGCAATTACAGGGTAGTAACAAAGAAAGCTAATAGAAATGGGCTGTGTTAGAACATGGGATTCTCTGGGGCGTAAGAATAATGTGGCGATATAAGTGATTTCCTCCACCTCGAAAGGCACAATGAAGCTGTTTGCGCTTGCAAACTTCGTTCAATGTCTGGCTCCATTAATAAGTTGAACACTGGGGTCGGTAGGTTATATTTGTCGCAATATGTTGGCATCAGTAGTAGAATAAACCGCATGTGGAATTACAGGTTAGTAACAGAGAAAACGAAGAGAAATTGGCTGTTTTAGAACATGGGATTCTCTGGCGCGTAAGAATTATGAGGCGACATAAATGATGCCCATAACCTCGAAAACCACAGTAATGCTACGTTTTGCGTTTGCAAATTCCGTTCAATATCTGGCTGCTGGAATCAGTTGCCCACAAGGGTTGGCAGGCTGTATTTGTCGCACTATGTTCGGATCAGTAGTAGAATAAATCGCATGTGCAAATACAGAGTAGTAACAAAGAAAGTCAAGAGAAATTGGCTCTGTTAGAACATGGGATTCTCGGGGGCGTAAGAGCAATGTGGCGATATAAGTGATTTCCGGAAACTCGAAAGCCACAATGATGCTACGTTTTGCGTTTTCAAACTTCGTTCAATGCCTGGCTGCTGGAATCAGTTGCACACTAGGGTCGGCAGGATATATTTGTCGCACTGTATTCGCATCAGTAGTAGAATAAATTGCATGTGCAATTACACGGAACTAATAAAGAATGCGATGAGAAATTGGTTGTGCTAGAACATGGGATTCTCTGAGGCATAAGAATAGTTTGATCGTTTATGGGGGTTTAACCTCCCAAAGCGACTCAGGCTATGAGAGACGCCATATTGAAGGAATCCAGAAATATCAAACATTTGGGGTTCTTTATTGTGCACTGACATCGCACAGCACACGGGCCTCTAGAATTTCGCCTCCATCGAAATTCTACCGCCGCGCCCTGGATCGAACCCGTGTCTTTCGGGCCAGCAGCCGAGCGCCATAACCACTCAGCCACCGCGGCGGCTCAATAGCGGTATGTATAATGTGGGACACAAGTGATTTCCGGAACCTTGAAAGCCACAATGATGCTACGTTTTGCATTTGCAGACTGCGGTGGATGTTTGGCTGCTGCAACCAGATGCACACAAGGGTCGGCAGGGTATATTTTCACACTATGTTCGGATCAGTACTTGAATAAATCACACGTGCAATTACAGTGTAGTAACAAAGAAAGCAAATAGAAAATTGTTGTGTTAGAACATGTTATTCTCAAGCGCGTAATATTTTTGTGGCGACCTAAGTAATTTCCGTAACCTTCAAAGCCATAATGATGCAACATTTTGCATTTGCAAATTCCGTTCAATGCCTGACTCCTGGAATAAGTTCCACACTAAGGTCGGCAGGCTATATAGGTCGCACTATTGGGAACAACCGTAGAATAAATCGCATGTGCAATTACAGGGTAGTAACAAGGAAAGTGAACAGAAATTGGCTATGTTAGAATACGGGATGCTCTGGGGCGTAAGAATATTGCGGCGACATAAGTGATTTCTGGAAACTCGAAAGCCACATTGATGATGCGTTTTGCATTTGCAGACTCCGTGCAATGAATGGCTGTTGGAATGAGTTTCACACTATGGTCGGCAGGCTATATTTGTTGCACCATGTTCGCATCAGTAGAAAAACAAATCGCATGGGAAATTACTGGGTGGTAACAAAGAAAGCGAAGAGAAATTGGCTTTGTTAGAGAGTGGAGTCTCAGGGGAGTAAGAATTATGCGGAGACAGAAATTTCTGGAACCACGAAAGGAACAGGATGCTACGTTTTGCATTTCCAAACTCCGTTCAATGCCTGGCTGCTGAAATCAGTTGCACACAAAGGTCGGCATGCTATATTTGTCGCACTAAGTTGGGTTCGGATGTAGAATAAATCGCGTGGGCAAAACAGAATAGTAACAAAGAAAGCTAAGAGAAATTGGCTGTGTTAGAACATGATATTCTCTGGGGCTTAAGAATAATGTGGTGACATAAGTGATTTCCTAAACCTCGAAAGGCACAATGATGCTGTCTGCGTTTGCAAACTTCGTTCAATGCCTGGCTCCATTAATAAGTTGCACACTGGGGTTGGTAGGTTATATTTTTCGCAATATGTTCGCCTCAGTAGTTGAATAAATCGCATGTGGAATTACAGTTTGGTAACAGAGAAAGCGAAGAGAAATTGGCTGTTTTAGAACTTGGGATTCTCTGGCGCGGATGAATTATGAGGCGACATAAATAATGTCCGTAATCTCGAAAACCACAGTAATGCTACGTTTTGCGTTTGCAAATTCCTTTCAATACATGGCTGCTTGAATCAGTTGCACACAAGAGTTGGCAGGCTGTATTTGTCGCACTATGTTCGAGTTAGTAGTAGGATAAATCGCATGTGCAAATCCAGAGTAGTAACAAAGAAAGTGAAGAGAAATTGGCTGGGTTAGAACATTGGATTTTCGGGGGCGTAAGAGCAATGTGGTGATATAAGTGATTTCCGGAAACTCGAAATCCACAATGATGCTACGTTTTGCGTTTGCAATCTTCGTTCAATGCCTGGCTGTTGTAATCAGTTGCACACTAGGGTCGGCAGGATATATTTGTCGCACTGTATTCGCATCAGGAGCAAATAAATCGCATGCGCAATTACAGGGTAGTAATAAAGAAAGCAAAATAAATTGGCTGTGTTAGAGCACGAGATTCGCTGGGGCGAAAAATAATGTGGTGACATAAGTGATATCCGCAACCTCGAAAGCCACAATGATGATAGGTTTTGTGTTTTCAGATTCTGTTAACTGCCTGGCTGCTGGAATTGGTTGCACACTATGGTCGGCAGGCTATATTCGTTGCACTCTTTTCGAATCAGTACTGGATTAAATCGCATGTGCAAATACAGTGTAGTAACAAAGAAAGCGACGAGAAATTGGCTGTTTTAGAACATGGGATTCTGCGGCGCGTAAGAATTATGTGGTGTCGTGGTGCAGGGGTTCGCTCAAACCCGGGCTCTATTGGGTAGCGTGTGCGAGCCTTCGGGTCGAATAAATATGAAACTTGAAGATTGGGAAAACGAAAAACAAACCGGTTTACTGTCGCGTTTCAAGAAACTTATATAAATTATATTATTATATAATTTAGAAGGAAACAGAAAGAGAAAACAGTGAAGAATTAAAAGTTCATTGCGTCTAGCGACTAGATGAGTCTTTTCGCCAAGGCCTAGAGCAATCGTTTCTATATAGGACGCTCGTTAAATAGCTTGAGGGTCAGCGTCTTTCACAACACGATTAAGAGATGGGAAGAGTCATCGCACATAGCCCGCATAGCCCCGCGGGAATGGGCGAGGAGAATACGGAGGTCCGCTGCCACTTCGTCCGGAGCAGTCTGTCACGGTAGTTGCGGGAATGCGCTTTTGCCCGCTTCTTTTTGTCGTCCTGTCCACCGTGGGTCGCGTCTCGCGATCCGACACAAGCTGAGCTTGCGGGGGAAAGATTCCACAGGTAGTTTCCCCGAGACTTTTTTTTTCTTTTCGTCGGGTTAACGAGGGGTAAAAAAACATGCCCCCAGCAGAGTTTTAATCGTGGCGACAAAAGTGATTTCCGTAACCTAGCAAGTGGCAATGATGTTACGTTTTGCGTTTGCAAACTCCGCTCAATGCCTGGCTGCTGGAATCAGTCGCACACTAAGGTCGGCAGGCTATATTTGTCTCACTATGTTCGGATTAGTAGTAGAGTAAATCGCATATGCAATTACCAGGTAGTAACAAAGAAAGCAAATAGAAATTGCCTGTGTTAGAACATGAGATTTTCTGGCACGTAAGAATTATGTGGCGACGTGAAGTGATTTCCGCAACCTCAAAAGCCACAATTATGCTACATTTTTCGTTTGCAAACTACATTTATTGCCTGGCTGCAGAATAAGCAGCACACAAGTGTCGGCTGCCTTTTTTTGTCGCCCTATGTTGAGATCAGTAGTAGAATAACTCGCGTGTGGAAATAAAGGGTACTACCAGAGAATGTGAAGAGAAGATTGCTGCGTCAGATCATGGGATTCTCTGGTGCGTAAGAATTATGTTGCGACGTGAAGTGTTTTCCGTAACCTCAAAAGCCACAAATGTCCAACGTTTTGCATTTGCAGACTCCGTTCAGCGCCTGGCTGCTGAAAGCAGTTACAACCAAAAATCGGTAGCATATATTTCCGCACTATCGTAAGAGCAGTAGTAGAATAAATCGCGTGTGCAATAACAGAGGAGAAACAAAGAAAGCGAAGAGAATTAGGCTGTGTTAGAACATGGGAGTCTCTGGGGCGTGAGAATTATATGGAGGCAAAAGGAATTTCCGCAACCTCGAAAGCCACAATGATGCTACATTTTGAGTTTGCAAACTCCGTTCAGTGCCTCGCTGTTGTAATCAGTTGCACACAAGGGTCGGCAGGCTATATTCGTCGGATTAGGTTCGTATCAGTAGTAGAATAAATAGCGTGTGCAATTACAGGGTATTAAAAGAACGCGAAGAGAAAGTGGCTGTGTTAGAACATGGGATATTCAGGGGCGTGAGAATTCTGTGGCGAAATAAGTGATTGCTGGAACTTCGAAAGCCACAATGATGCTACGTTTTGCGTTTTCAAACGCCGTTCGATGCCAGGCTGCTAAAATGAGTTGCGCACTAAGGTCGGCAGGCTAAATTTGTCACACTATGTTCTGATCAGTAGTGGAATAAATCGCATGTGCCATTACAGGGTAGTAACAAACAAAGGGAAGAGAAATTGGCTCTGTTAGAACATGGGATTCTCTAGCGCGTAAGAATTATGTGGCGACATAAATGATATTCGTAACCTCGAAAGCCACAGTGATGCTACGTTTTGCGTTTGCAAACTCCGTTCAATGCCTGTTTGCTGGAATCAGTTGCACACAAAGGTCGGCAGGCTATATTTGTCGCACTGTGTTCGTATTAGTAGTAGAATAAATCGCATGTGCAATTACCGGGTAGTAACAAAGAAAGCGAAGAGAAATTGGCTGTATTAGAACATGGGATTCTCTCGCGCGTAAAAAATTATGTGGTGACATGAAGTGATTTTCGTAACCTCAAAAGCCACAATGATGCTACATGTGTCGTTTGCAAATTCCATTCAATGCCTGGTTGCAGAATCAGTTGCACACAAGGGTCGGCTGGCTATATTTATCGCACTATGTTGAGATCAGTAGTAGAATAAATCGCGTGTGCAATTTCAGGGTACTGACACAGAAAGTGAATAGAATTTGGCTGTGTGAGAATATAGGATTCTCAGGGGCGTGGGAATTCTGTGGCGACATAAGTGATTTCGGGAACACCGAAAGCCACAAGTGTGCTATTTTGCGTTTGCAGACTCCGTTCGATGCCTGGCTGCTGGAATCCGTTGCACACTAAGATCGACGGGCTATATTTGTTGCACTATGTTCGGATCAGTAGTGGAATAAATCGCATGCGCAATTACAGGTTAGTAACAAAGAAAGCGAAGAGAATTGGCTGTGTTAGAACATGAGATTCTCTGGCGCGTAAGAATTATGTGGCGACATGAAGTGATTTGGTTAACCTCAAAAGCATTAATGATGCTACGTATTTCGTTTGCAAACTCCTTTCAATGCGTGACTGCTGGAATCATTTGCACACTAAGGTCGGCAGGTTATACTATTTGCACTATGTTTGAATCTGTAGTAGAATAAATCGCATGTGCCTTTACCGGGTAGTGTTGTTGGATGTCGGGTTCGGAGTCGCTCTCTACGGGACTACAGGTCAGGAACGACGCTTGCTCCGACCAGCGCCACCACCGCCAGGACAGGACTGCCGACGAGTTAAAGAAGTTGAATGATGGGAGGAAGGTTACTGGAGGGTTCATTTTATATTTAAAGGAGAATTGATCACAATGAAGGATGCAAAAGGAGGCTTTAGTAGCATCGAGAATGACCCCCAAATAGAGCATATAAAGGGAGAACACAAGAGGAGCACCCACAAGGAGCATGATGGAGCCTGATTTTCACTGCACTCGCTGTACAATTTTATACATTTCTCCGTCCCTAGATTCCCCAGGTTGAGGACGTCTCCACCGGGGTGGCTGTGACTTAAAACTTGCTTTATCGCGCACAAATACGCACGACCGCAGACAGGAACATGCCCTCGTCACGTGTCGAGCCAGGGAGAGAGTAGGATGTCCCCGGGTTTACTCCGACTTCGGAGGGGGTGATCGCGTAGCCAGCCGAAAGATTCCACGCACCGCCGACACCTGTTCTTTAGATGTCAGCCGACGCGCCAGGAAAGATCGCATGGTCGGGTCAAGAAGCTGGAAGGAGCCGCTTCGTCATTTGCCATGCCTGCGAAGATTAGCGGACGACGACCTCCAGCTTGCTGCCGTATCCCCACGCTGAACGTCTACCGGGAATGAGGCCACATTAGTTCCCTCAGCTTAGTCACGGGCATTTGGGAAAAATAGTTGCCGCTGTCTCGCTGCAGCGGCGCCTCCGCTTCGCTCCCTTGGTTTCGGCAATGCACCCGCGGGATGCTCTCGGGTACTCGGGTCGGGAACGTGGAAGCTTTTGTGCGCATATGCCGGAATACCAAGACGACTTAGCTTGCCCCAGGCCTACCGGCTAGCTAACGCCTCATCGATATCCGAATGGTAGGGTTATCTCAAATCTGGCCATCGCTGCCCATTCGTCGTTTTTACTGCCCCCCTGTTTGACAAGACTGCCATTTTTCAAGATCTTCCAAAGAAGACGTTTGTCGCAAGGTCGCGTCGCGTCTGGTGTCTGTCAATATGAGGGGGGACGTCCGGCGCGAAACAGCACCGGAGTGCGAGAACAAAGCGCGCGGCCGCCGCGATGCGGCATGCTTAAAAACTGGCGGTTCTTTTCGGCGCGTCCCGCCACGGCCCGTCGCCGGGGTGGGAGTTCAGAGTGAGGCTGCATCACCGATCTCGTAAAGTCTCCTAGGGTGGCTGAGCTGATTCCAATAGAAGGCAACAGTAGCTAGTTGTGGGAGAAAAATTGTGGACAGGTGAGGTTAGCAAGTTTGCGTTTGTAGTGCGGCCGCGGCTCGCACAAGTCAGAGTTATAAATCTATGAGAGAGCATTTTCCTGCATAGGTCGAACTCAGGTTTCTGATCATGAAGTTGTTACGATGGCTAGTGGAATATTGTGAGGTTTCTGCTGGGGTACTGGCGGGAACATAAATGTTTAGTCATTTTTCTGACTTCTCTTATCCCGTTCGTTTCCTTTGACGCCTCGTAGTGCAAATGAAAAAAAAACAAGAGGGATCGTTGAAAAGAGTCATTATTACAACGTGTATCACCATAAAAATATCCCGTGCAAGAAGAAAAGAGGACATAAGTAGGACACAAAGGACTTTTTGGCAGTACGAAGCATGTCTTTTGTTGGGTAAAGTGGTGGCAGGTGTTCCACCTCTCAATCGCTGAAGGATCAGCCTGGACTGCTCACATGAGAAGCGTTATGAGCATGACACAAAAGTTATAGAAATCCAAACTATTTGGCACAGATATTTATTCTTTTTGAGGAAAACAGGTTAGCTAGACTGCGCGCGCAATAGAAAGGATTTCCCAGAAATCCCCACTCAGCGGATGTGCCTCAAATACTCGGCCCAGCCTTTATTCAACACCTCTTGTGGGATCTCCATTCACTCAGTTATCGCAAGGCAAACACGCGCACTGCGTTCGGGTATGGTAACAGCGGTCATGTTGGATTCTCACTTCCCAACACCGGCGGAGAAACTCCCTTGATAATTACTTGTCGAAAATCGGTAGGGGAGAATGATGCCCCATAATAATTAAACAAAACGATAGTCTATAATTAAACTTGCAAAGACCTTACGTATCGCACTTATCTACTGGCACCGCAATCGCACGCACTGGAGCTTGAATGATCGTTGCCTCAATGAGGCGGGTAAGAAAGGTGTCAGTTCCCCTACCCAGTCCTGCACTCTATGTGTTTTATAGCTTAGTTCCTCCTAGTTTTCCATGTCAGGCTTCCTCTCTTTCCGCTAAAAAACACGGAGAAGCAGGTACAAACTTACTGTCAGTCGTTGTGATTTGCTGCTCCCAATTTTTGGGGCGGTGTTTTTTTTTCTGAAGGTACATTCTGTTCCTAATGAGTACCGCGTTTTCTCCTTCCCGTGATGTTACCCTGCAGATATTGGCAGTCGACAGCAGCGTCGGGAACCGTGAGTGGTCAGGCTAATTGTGTGTTCATTCTTGCAGCCGTCGAGATTATGCGTAGGAGGGCGAATGAACTCGATACTGAAGTGAAATATGCGAAGGAAATCGTTCAAGGGTCACCTGGCAATTACAAGCAAGTTTTAGCAATCGAAAGCATTTAAAGCAATTAAAAGCAGGAGTAGGCTTCACCAAGCGGCTCGACTTGAAGACAGCTGGCCGATGCAGCATGTTTGCAGTCGCGCTTTGTGGAGAGCATGCTCCATTATGCGGTGGCTGCCTCACCATACCCGGAATAATATTCTCATCCACTGTGGCAGGTTCCATTATGACGTTTGAGGTAGTAATACGTACAATATGCGTGTAAAACACGACAAAAACAGATCTGAAGTCCGTCACCTCTGGCTCATTTGGGGCATTTATCAAGGAGCCTATATCTCATACCCCACGCCATGTTGTACTTCTATTTTCGAAATCACCGAACGCTGAACACATCAAGCATTGGGAGCAGGGAGTAGCCCTAAAAGGGTGTGTTCAAGACAAAATGATGTTCGCTTCTATCGATAAACTCACCTATTATTTTGAAAAAAAAGGTTGCATTGGTGAAAAGAGGAGGTTTATTATATAGAAAAAATATAAAAATGAAGAACTGGTGACGCCATACCAGGCAGCTTTCGGATACAATGTGCGATGCATTAGGGCATTTATACGAAGCGGATCACTTTGCCTCGGTAACACCACTAATCACGTACAAAACGTGCTCATGGAGTCCAGAGCGGTCCCGGCATGTGCAGTTCGAATATAGGGTAGGGAAAATTCTCAGCTACATATTTCGTTCAGTAAATGCGTCTTTTCGCTGCGGTACGAAGTTCAGCAGAAAAAGTCACAAAATTGGTTTGTTACTAAGAAAAGAGTTCGATGAAGTTGCCCTAAGGGCTCCTTTATGAACGACGAATCCATGGAATCTCCTTTACATATGCTGAGAGTCCACTGCAACAATCCACTGAGAAGAGAAGGTATACTAGGCGCGAAACAATTACCAGCGTCGCATTTCCTTTTTGAAGAGCTGTTTCGTTTTTCTAAATGTCCAACACTGCATCAAGCCTAAATAAAGATATTATGCAAACGAGGAAACTTGGGCTGCCATACCAGCGAATGCTTCGTTCCATGTGGACGAAAGCTCTTGCGCTGTCGCATTGCGGTATACAGAGCCAGTTAAGGAGCGACCGGCATGTTTGAAGGTGCCTCACTCCGACCGGAACTATACCACATCGTCTCGCTTTGTATAACACTGCGGAGGCCTCAGAGGTCTCTGGGGAAATATTTGCCGCGTTGAACACGATTTTCGAGTGACTCCTGTCTGGGTGTCTTTTTTGTATGCACCGCCCTCATTCACGCTATTCTCGACTGCGTAGACTGCTGAGTCTGAAGTTTGTGGACCCGATGAGAAAGTTCCACGTGTCCTGAGCCTCCTCAGAGAGAGCTGGCGGAGTTATCAATGTTCTATTTTGTCTTTTTTTGGAAATTATTGAATGGAATTCGGTTGTGTAGTATTGTATTTTAATAAATGAACAAAAGTGCATCAGCCGTCTCTTCATTCCCTTCACAGTCTCGCAGCCCTTTTTACGCGCTTATCAATCGTTTTGATCAAAGGCATTTTTCATCCTCAATATGTGGGCAAAACTGTCGTTCCAAGCATTCTAAGTCCCGCATGTTGATCCCGCCGACGTTTATTCGCTCGTGATTAGCTTTCAACACGCGAGTCCCCAAGCACAAAATGCAGTGAAGGAAGCTGAGGGCGCTGTCACTGGATAAGACAAGTTAAGGAAAAAAAAGTCAAGCTGACGAGGCTCTGCAAGACGCGAGTGGGGCTACCACCATCTAAGCCAACCTAGAACAGGCCATGCCTTTCCTGCGGTGCATTTCGTGCATTTTACTACCGACAACAGGGCAAAGAGTGAAATGTTTTTTGCCCAGCACGTGAGGCACTAATAGCATGACTGTGTCGCTTTTTAACGTTCCTAGACCAGCGCACAAAGAACGCCATCCTTAGATTGCAGTCGTCAACACCACCGGCTATTTGCCGCGGTCGTGAGGTGTGCGTCAGCATCTGGGGATGCCCAGCGGAAAGCAGCCTGGGGTACTAGTGATGAGCTTGTTTATATTCGCCTTTCTGCCCCTACCGTCCCCCATTATACATATTTAATTTGTCCCTACATCACTGTTGACTAGCAGTCTAGGTAGTCGCAAATAAGGCACCCCCCAGTGCTTTCCACAGCAAAGCTATCTCTTTCCATGCCTGTCTCATCCTGACGGCAATGATCGTTTTTTTTCTTCTACTACTTCCACTTCTTAATCTTCGTGCAAGCTCATCTGGATACATATGCCGGAGGTCAGGCAAGAATGCAATGTGAGTGCGGCGAATTGCTTCGCGACAAACTATACCGCGCCTTTTCTCTGCTTTCCTCCATTTCCTTGCCAGACCTCCCTTGGTAAACCGTACTGCTGTTGCCTTTGAAGCTATAGCACTTACCCTCGGTGGGGGATTGGCCACAGTTTGAAGCATATCCGAAGAGCAGAAAAATAATTTCGAAGTTTTCATGCTCGTTTGTCCACGTCATCTTCCTTTCAGAAGCCCACATCGATAATATTCTAACTTCTCCATCTTCTAGCGTCTCTAGACAAAAAAAAACGACAAAATGTTCTGCCGAAGTTCCGCGATAGTAGACGCCAAATGTCTACCTGCATTGAAATAACATGCGCGCTCAATGACCTCCGAAATATGGGTGTCATAAGCGTCGTTTTCTTGCGGGCACGCAAACGAACGGTATGAAGGACGAAGAAAACTCTCTAAAGGTCTTCGTTCCTCTCTTGTGTGCCGCTCGAGCAGCGCGAGACATAGAACGCAAGCCATCTGTTTATTAGAACCGTTCTTTGATGATGCGTCGCAGAGCTATATGCATTAACCCAAGCTGTCCTGACCGGCCCACTGATCAGTGCCATCCTACTGGTTCCGGTCTCCAGCTCGCGATGAACGATGACCTTGGACAAGGAGCTGACTGCTGCCGTGAGAGGAGCCGGAACATCGCAACCCGCGTCACGCGGCCAGCTGGGCTGCCACCGGTCGCCGAGGTCGCCAATCGCTTCGTGGCCTCGGTCCGAGTCATCAACCTTGCCATCGGAGAAAAAGGCGCTGATCAGTACTACCGCCATAACTATCACAAGGGGCGCTTAGGCTCCGAGAAGCCCGTGTGCGGGAATGCACCCTGCCGGGCGCAGCCGTCAGCTGTGCCCCCAGCGACAGGCACGGTGAGCTTGCTTCTGAGCCCCGTTGGTTTCCTTTGGTGCTCTGTTCGAATTCTCCTGTCAGGTGCTTCTCCGAACTTTTTTGTTCAACGCATTCGGTCAGTGCGCGCGTTCTGAACGTTCTGCCCGCTGTGTGCAGGTGCCGTCCGCGGAAGTTCGATGGTAGCTAGATGGTACTCCATTGCGAGCAGCCCTTGCGGGCAAAGTAATTTGTTTTCACGTCTAGCGCTTGGAGCCAACTCCTTGCTATTTCCGTAAGCTTTTGTAGAACAAAGTAACACTCAGGTAGAATGTCTTTCATGGGGAGGAAAAGCTAGCATCTGGCAGGCTGCTAGTGACAGCCCTCTCCGTGCATTTGAATGAAGAGGTGGGACTTCACCCGTAAGATATGCGAATGATTGAAAAAATTGACCTGGCGGTTACTTTTTGATAATGAGAATTTGAGCTAACCCTCGAGAGGAACAGTGGAATACAGATGTTGTTAGCAGAAAAGGGTAGCTCTGCCTATTGTCAAGAGTGCTAGAGAAGTCAGGAGCGCTCCCCAGTCACGGGGTGTGCAGGTATGCGTGTGGAATTTCGTGGGGCGTATAGTAGGGGCCCCAAGCACTGGTGCACTTATAAGGTCCGGTGGAACATATACTGTAAAGCACTGGGTAAAGTAGATGAAAAAAGAGAGAGAGGGCGCGGCTGTCGCCCATGGTGTTGGCAGAAATCAGTGATCAGAATTCTGGCGAATCAGCATTGCTTTGCACTGGAGGATACGTCACGTCATGTTATTTTGGTTAGTTACAACGACAGCCACGCCGCATGCATGGAACTGAAGCCCTAACATCTGGCGCTTGTAAAAAAAACTGGTTTCAAACTGTCGTGCTAGAAATGTGGACGTTATAACCTAGAAGGCATGAATAATTGTGACATAAGTCCCCTCGCAATCCGCAACTGAATATCAGCACTCGCCAACTAGCAGCCTGTGCGAGAATCCATCTAACCAGGTCCGGCACGGCAACGCGCGTTAGTCTTCGTAAAGCCGTGATGCCGTCCGTGATGCCGTCGCGTGAAGAGTAAAAAAAAAACGAACAAGGGAACGTCCCGAAGGCTGCCTTCCGTTTTGCGTGTCCTGCCACTGAAAATTCCTAATGGTGCTATCTTGTTGCATCTCGACGTAACAAGACGATGCGCCCCGGAGATCGTCTGAAAGAAAAATGCTCCGCACTGAAGGAAATGGGGCCGTGACGATAATAGTTTGTTCGGGCCTTTTCACTAACGAAGACCACATCCTTCTCAGTAGTCGTCTATTTATTCTGTAATCAGTCATTTAATCTCGCTTGATCGTGCTATGACCACGGTTTCGTTTTGTAAGCTCGATGCGGCGCCAAAAACTGAACCGGTCACGGAGCTTTCCGTATCATCTGTAGGGGTTTTTACCTTGCTATAATTGATGGGTTCCCTCGGTCAGTAAGCTATGAGGCAAATATACCATTGCCCTGGTGCTGCTGCAGTGCCTCGCTGAACACATTTGTACGTCATTGTGACGGTGTATGCAGAACAGGGACTATGTTATTGAGGACAATCAGATCTTTGTTTTCATTTCTTGTAATTGTAATTGTAATAATTGTAAATGAGTAGTCGTCGTTGTTACAGCATGTGGTACAAAACAACTGAGGCCAATTAGAGATGTCTTATATTCGTAATTGTATATCGGCTGTTGCTTGTCCTTCCTCCTGAACCTCACCACATCGATGAACAGTTTTCATGAATAATAAATTCAGTGCTCACGCGTCGTTCTAGCTTCCCGTATGGCTCAGCCAGTTTTTATGCGCGAGTGTTTGTTTATTTGCGCTTAGAAACCCAAATTGATTGTGGCTCATCGTTTACCTCGAAAATCTTCCACACGTCTTATCGCGTGCAGCCAACAACACAGTCCTCGAAATCGTTTCCAGTGGTGCAAGAGATCGACTTGGGCCCCACGCATCACCGCCTGTGCGGTGCAAACTCCGCACGCCGCAGCCTAGGCTGCCATGGGCTGCCATGACCGCGGAGACGCTGTAGCTAGGAGGGCGTCCGGCCGTGGTGCCGCGGCTGCCCCTGCCAGCCGCTGCCGTAAGTGACATCTCACAGACGCATGCCACTCCGTTTTGCCTCCTAGTTGTTCACCTGGAAATGAAACCGCAAATGCCATTTACGACGGTAAATCTTGCTGGGTTTCGTGGCGCAAGGTATTATGCGCGTCATGTGCCAGGTAAATGTTCTAGGTAAATATTTTGGTGCGAGCTTGTAAATGAAGCGAACGTTGATGTAAGCAAAGCAGCAGTTCTTAAATGCGTTGTTAAACCATAGAAACAAGACAACATAAAATTGAATGGCGCAAGGGAACGAACACAGGAAGACACAGAGACAGAAAGAGCGCCTGAATACTTCTGAAACAAGACCAATTTGGTTTGCGAAGCTTCAGTGCATTTATAGCCACATTACATGGTGCCTGCTGCTATATAATAAGTAGTCACTTTAGGCACAACAGTGCAGTTTGGATGGCATGCATATGAAGTAATGAACATAGATTGCAAGGGCTGCTGTCTATAAAGTCCGTTCTGCTAACCATTGCAACATTCGACATAGCTATGCGCATTATATGTTGCGGCTTATCAGTAGTTCACTTTTACCACTAAAATATAGAGACAGGCGAATACAGCCGCTTGCGGTCGTCCTTCTTATTTACTGCGCGCCGTTTCTGAGGTGTTTTTCTTATGCTATTCCGTTCCCAAAGAGTACCGCGTATCATGCAGTCTCCCTACAGGCATTAGCTGTCGATAGCAACGTAGAGCTGAGGCTTATGCTCATTCGGTATCAACCTGAATATTGGTGGCCTTCGTTATCCAACGAATCAGATTATTGTGTGCCGGGTAAATATTTTGGGCAGCTATTTTTCTACAACACAGCAGAATGAAGCCAACCCCGATGTTCCTCAAGCAGACGTTCTTAAAATGCGAAATTCAGCAGTACTGTCGAGAATGAAATTTTCATTATGAAGATTCGTTGCATATAGGCTACAGCTCCGAAACTGGGTCCCTGCTGTTATTTAACATGCGTTAAGTTAGTTCGTCGTGCAACAGTGCTGTATGGCGAACATGCGCCCGAAGAATTGAAAAGATATTGCAATGCTTAGCAACTACGAAAGCCACCCTGCTAACAGTCGCAGTATCCGCTGTAGAGATTAACTTTATGCGTAACTGGTCAGGTTTCGCTCTTTCCTTTAAAACACGCAGGCAGGCGGAGACAGACGCTCGCGACCGGCCTTGTTATTTAGGGCTGGCCTTTCTTATAGCGTTTTTGTAATGCTTCTAAGCTTGTAAACAGTATTGCATCTCACACCGTCCATGCGGTCTCCCTACACATGGCAGTCGAGTGGAACCAGGTGCCTTTAATTGTTTTTCATCTGTACAAATTTTCCTTTGCAAAGCCAGTAAATGTAGAACAGTGAGTCCTTTTCAAATGCACCGCATCTTATGGCAGGTATTATGTTCATGGTAGTCGGTAGGTAAAAGAGAATTCGTGAGCTACTTAAACTGATTAACTTTTTAACCGTTGATTTCAGGGCACAATTTTACATCGTGCAATAGGAGGTTTTCAACATTCTCGGCGAACTGAGTTTTTGTTTAATTTCTAAATCGGCATTGTAACTCGAGATATCGAACGTGGAATTAAGTGCGCGAAATGACCCGATACCGAAATAGACGCGCGACATGCGCCGGAAGAGGTATAGGGCCGCTTCAAGCTAAGAGACTCGGTCAACAAAAAACCGCGCCCAGTAGAATTAGGAGACACGCTCACCTGTCTGGTTCCGTTCTTCGTTAGGTGCTCTCGACTGCACACAAGCGTCTTACAGTGGTTTCCCAGACGCAAGCTACATGGGTTTCCGCTGCGTTCCTCGCTATATCGAAGTGGAGGAGGCAACAAATGCTGCTAGTATTCCCGCTTTAAAAAGTCATCATAGCCGATGCATTTTTGCGCGCCATGAAGCCACGCTGAACACTTTGTCTGCCTCTCAACTTATTGCTGAAAAAGTTGTGCTTCGTTGGCGTCGTGGCTGACCGCTCAGAGACGATTTGTTCCCTGTGAAGCAAGAGGGAAGGCTTCGGTCTGCCCGACGCCCAAGAAACGTTGCTTCGTTTGTTTGTTTGTTTTCTTGGTTTTAAGCGTGTCTCTCTGGTGTTAAGTTCGATAAAACTATTTCCGGCCTATATCGCGATTTGGTTGTGGTATGGGTTCATTTTGCGCGCACAATTCCATCTGAGAGATCGATTCGCCTGCAATCTTGAATCTCTCCGATTCGGCCAATAGTATTGCGCCCTTAAAGAATAAAAAAACATGGTTAAAATTAATTACCTAAACATTCCACGTGCGCAGACACACTTCCGTAGCTTTCTAGGCTGCTTGTAGAAAAGTCTACACAGACTAAAAGAAAAACACCCGGTTAACGTCAGCGCTTAAGTTGAGTTCATTCGGGCAATCGTCCAAATATATTTGTAGTAGACATGAAATTGATAACAAAGTGAAAGCTGCAAAGGAACAAGCTCAAGAGGTCGCCTGTACCTTAAAAAGTTTTTTTTAGCCTTGTGTGATGCACGAGAGTAGGCCTCGCCACGCAACTCGACTTCAAGACCGGTGGCCGAATTGGTTTCTCGCAGTTTTAGAGCCGCGCTTTGTTCACATTGCGCTGTATTCTGAGCTGGCTACCACATCATACCTGAATAAGCTTGCTGGTTACCTGTGGTAGGTCCCTTTTTAGTACCTCTGAGCTGCTGATACGTTCAACAATCGTGGTTTTGAGAACAATGATCTTGGAGGAGGAAGACGCAGCCGTGTTGGGCAAGCGTGCGATATGCTGGTGATCCGTCGACTTTTGGCGTCGTCGAAGCGGCGGCATTCTTTTATGATGTCGGCCATAATGTCGCAGTTTTGTAGGTTAGCAGACTGAATACGTCGTCTGCGATGCCCTTGGGAACATGTTCGACTTTGTCAGCCTCGCTAATCTCTGTGTACACTGTGTAGTACAGAGACAACACATCTTGAATATAAGAGACGTAAGACTCCGTGGATGACTGGGCGCGACTAGCAACAACTCTTTTCGCGGAAAGCTGCTGGACGAGTAATTAGCCGAAAAGGTCGATAAGCTTCTGCTTACAGTCAGCCCAATTGGTCAGTGTCTCTTGGTTCGTATCATACCACTTGAACGCCGTGCCCTTAAAGAAAAAATATATTTTCGCAAGCTAGTTATGGTCCCAGCGGTTGTTAGCGCTGCACCGTTCATACCTGCGAAGCAAAGTCTCGACGTCGTCGTCATTGTCCCCAGAGGAGGGTCCAGGATCACGAGGGTGAGTGAGGACGATGAAAGACACCGATGCTGCCGAATCTTGGGGGGAATGCTTCCTTCATTGTAGCCCTTGGTAAGTATCGTCCGTTACGTAGTTCCGTCTTGCCGCACCTCCACCAAGGATGTTACGGGGAAATACGATTTACATTTATTTACAAGCGTTAGGGGTTAGAATGAACAGTCCCTAGCAGGGAGCAAAAACACGAACCGTGAGCCACATTATTTTTGTTGTTGTTCCTCTCACAAGTGGGATTGGCCATAACCAGGCGGTGACTATTTAAATTGCAGATTGCATATGGCAAGCGTGGGATGACCTAACAAAAATTGTGCAACTCTGTTTCCGTAGCAGAGGAGTTTGCAGGAGGTTAGGGCGACCTAACAAACTAAGAATTAGGTAAGGAAATCAGTAAAAAAATTGAGATTGAGAGAGATAGAGAGAGAGTAGAAATTGCAAAAAGTAGTTACCCAAATACGAAAGCTTATGATGTTGTGGGCAGTACGAAAGCTTATGATGGTAGACGTTTTGATTCTAGGAGATAATTTTGAACGGCAGAGCAAACATTCCCATTGGTATGGCCAAGCATAGAAGTGCCAAGGAACAGAACAACCGCAGAAGACAGACGCAAATTGAGATTCTGCATTGGAACGTCTAATAGTCGCCTCCGGATCGATGAGTAGCGTCTACAAAAGAGAAGAAAGTGCTCTATTGTTTCCGGCTCAGCACAATACGGACACAATGGGGAGATCGCCAGACCAGGCCTCTAGAGGTAAAAAATTAGTTGCGGCACCCGGCAACGAAGACGCCTGAAGGAAACTTCAAGTTTGCGCGTCCACCATGCTGTGCTTCTCCAAGGAAACAGGAGGTGTTGGAAGTCGTCCAAGGAAGTAATCGCTGATGCGCCAAAATCTTTCATTACAGTGTACATCCGAAATCGTGCCGCCGTGATGTATGCAGTTGTTGGAAGGGGGCCAACAATTGGTCCACTCAGGGCTGCCTTCGCTAGAGCATCAGCTGATTCATTTAATAGAAGACCCTTGTGCCCAGGAACCCAAATAAATCGAATTGATTTGATATGTTGAGGGATCAGGAATTTTAGTATCCGAAATAGCTGCGATTCAGTGCACGCAGACAGGGAAGTGCATATGGATAACGAGTCCGTAACTATTATTACCTATTATTACCACTGATAAAGAGATGGGTACCTTGCGCAGAGCCAGAACCAGTGCTAGAAACTCAGCTAGATAGATAGGTGTAAAATCTTGAAGACGGAGAGAAAAGACCAGTCAAGGAACTGGGAGTAAATGCCTACGCCTGCCTTTTCGTCACACACCGAGCCATCAGTCGCAATAGCAACATGTGTGCAGAAGGTCGACAACTAATACTGCAACATACCATTTAACAAAGAGAAAGGCAATAATTTGGCATTACGTGGGTAAAAATCGTCGAAGATGATGGTCACAGTTGAAGGGATGGACCGCACCGGAACAATTTCAGGTATGCGCACATTTAGTGGGCCCAGCAAGGATTCAACGAAACAGATTTGGGGATTTTGAAGCCGAGACCAACCGACACCCAAGAACTCCACTCGCTGCCCTAGGAAGATCAAATGGGGTGCATGCTGCTCCGAGTCGCAAAATTTTAAAAACGCCTGTACCGTAAACAGGCGAAACCTTGCAGTAAGAGGCGGCACCCGCGCTTCCAGATACAAAATATTGTTTGCTACGTATTTAGGGAGACCCAAACAGAGGCGCAAAGCTTCACGCTCTAAGAGCAGAAGTGTGCGCAGTTTATATGCAACCGCTCCAGAAAACAGTACGCAGCCAAAGTCCAAGATAGGTCGGATATACATTTTGTAAATCACCAGAAGAGCATGTCGGCGCATACCACAGCGTGGGCTACTCAGCCTTCGCAGAAGACCGACTGCCCGAACTTCTTTCGCAGCAACCTGATCTATGTGTGACCGCCAAGAGAGAGAGGAATCATTGAGTTAGCCCGAGATACTTTAGAGAACATACCTGAGGAATCACGTGATGACGATAAACTAGTGAAATGTTTACCTGTTGAGAAATCGAAAAAGGTAACAAAGCGCACTTGTTTACATTAAAACCTAAGTGGATTTCAGATAACCATCGGTCAAGCGAATTTAAATACGACTGTAGCACCATATAAGCAGAATGTAAATCACTCGCAGCAGCAAAGAAAGCTATATCGTCTGCATACACGTATGTAGTCACGTCAGAACAGGTCGGAATCAAACTGAGTAAGAGATTTAAAAGAACAGGGGAGAGAACTGCACCTTGAGGCACTCCTCTAGATTGACGAAATTTTCTTGTAGAAATTTCGCGTTGACAACAATAAAATTCTCTGTCAGCCAGGAAAGCTGACACTCATGCCACAAAATAACTTGGCAAGCCCAGAGCCCGTAGTCTATGCATCAGAGACCCGTGCTCTACACTGTCATATGCTTTCGAGATGTCAAGAGTTAGAAGTGCAGCATATTGGCGATGCCGGCGAGCTAGTCTGACACGGCTTTCGAGATCAGTATGCGCGCACCATATGGAGCATCAAGGCTTGAAACCAATCTGACAGGGGTTAAGTAGACCCTTTTCAGTAATGATTGGCATGATTCGTCCATACAGCACGCGTTCAAACAGTTTCACCAGTTTCGACGTCAAAGAAATTGGTCGAATGTTGTCTAAGACCAACCCTTTGCCTTGCTTTTTAGGCACCGGGATAACTTTTGAAACACGCCATACATCCGGGATCCATGGGGTGCTAATAGAGTAATTCACCAGTTCCAATAGATCATTGGGGGATTCGTCAAACAGAATTTTAATCATCGCCGAGGTGACGCGGTCAGGACCAGGAGCTGCAGGAGGTAACCGATTTATAACTTGGGAGAGCTCATAAACAGAAACATTAACAAAATCATCATAGTGATTCCCCAACTTATGTGGGCAGGAGAGCACAGCCGAAAAATGGTGTTCCAGGCATCTGATAATTTCTTCTAATGCCATGGCAAGCTCTACGGAAGTCAGCACATTGGAGGGAATGTCGTGAGCCGGTGGCAGCTAGTTCCTTGACCTCAGGAAGCGAAACACGGCGTGTCTGTTATTCGATTTTGATAGATGTTCACAATTCTCCTCATAATATTCTTCCTTTGCCTGAGTGACTGTGCGCTTAAAGGTAGCTGCAAGAAATTTATATTCGATCCAATTTCGGCGGCATTGATTATGAATTAGTTTCTTCCAGGCTGCCTTGCGCCGCCTATAGTCCTTTGAACATTATGCGTTCCACCAAGGGCTCGGCGAACTCCCCATACTATCGCGCACTATAAATTCTGATTGCCTCCGTACCTGATCTAAGCAGAGCATAATCCTAACACCCCGCTCTCCTGAGACAAATTAGGCAAAGATTGTAGTTTTGAACATAGTGAACTTTTGAACTTATAATCGACTAAGGTGCAACTGAATCCACCGATAGAAGTCATCGGACACACAATTTCAAAAGTTATTGGAAAATGATCACAGTTTGTTGCATAGTCAACAGGAGTCCAGGAGGAAACTGGGACCCCCTGGGTTGAAAACGTTAAATCTAATGCTGACCTTGATTGCCCACGGAGAAAAGTCGGAAAGACCGAGTTATTGCAGTGTAGGTTATTCACGCAGGCCCAATTTCATAAACGCAAACCGCAGTGGTCTGTTCGAAAACCCCATGTCAAGTGATGCGAATTGAAATCCCCGACCAGCAGCACATGCGATCTACTGACAGAGTGTAAGGAATCCAACGGACGTGTGTCATGAACCCCAGATAGAAACTATGCATTTGCGACTGTAATAGGATGAAAACCAGGAATTGAAAGATCCACTGCCTGAACTTCGCAATGAGCGTCCACACGCTGAGACGCCAGTCCTGCCCTGTGAGAAAATCTGGATGAAACCAACAGAAGCAAACCGCCCCCTCCCGCACTGATGGGCGGTCAATTCTAAAAACTCGATAATTTTCCATATGAAATGAAAACTCTTTAGACAACCAGGTTTCTTGAAGTGCAATTACGTGTGGTGAAAATCGATTTGAAATATTTACTAAGTCAGTGTAGGCTGACTGAATTGAACGAAAGTTCCACTGCAGCACTCTCAGAGACCCTATTATGCCGAGAGATCTGCAGCAGCAGCTGCCTTTTCCAAAGTGCTGTGGCTGCCAGATTTTACTGAATTACTCTTTTTTGTTTCAGATTGAGGGGGGCTAGACGGTCTAGCAACTGCCAGAGGCTACGTTTTCGAGCTCGAGCATCGAGCTCCATAAACCCAACACACCCATCAATTGCTCCGGTCTTGACTTCAAGTAAATGAGTTGGAGACGTGCGCTTTTTTTTTGCGGCTTCTTTGAAACAAGAGAAGGCTTCTCCGCACTCTGTGCAGGACCTACAGCAGTATCCACTGATGACATCATCGCAGCATTGGAGTTCAGAATTAAAGAGGACATTTGCGACACCATTACTTGCGAAATGCACTCTGTTACTGAAACCACTAAACGATCCATTAACTTTGCCATAGCCTTTTCAACCGCAGTAGCAATTGCATCTGACAGCCTAGAATTCACCACCGCAGTCGTCTGCCGTGCTGCCACACTTGAGTAACCGTACGTCCTCTCCTTAACAATAGCCATGGCCTCGCGCCTTGGGAACCGGCGTTTTTCCAGCACCTCCAACACCTTAACCTCCTAAGCCCTCGTAGGACCATTAGAATATGTTGCGGAGTGGCTACCGCTGCACAAGCAACACATGTCATCTTGTGAGCAACTTCCTTCGCGATCATGATTTCCTCCGCACACAGTGCACCATGAGCTGGATTTACAGGCGTTCGCGCTGTGGCCAAACCTCCAGCAATTGCGGCATTGAAGTGGCCTTGAGGTATACTGGTCCACCCTGAAAACCAGAAGCCACAATTTCAGCTCACATGGACAAGAGGTGCTAGCAAAAGTGGAAATTACCGTTTCCGTTGGAGTCTTCGTTTCCTCAACTACCCGGGTGCAACAATGTACAGAAATCACCACTGTGGGGGAGGGTTTCTCCAGCGTCTTCATAGGACTAAGTCGCGAGTCAACACCTCGCACCAGACCTTTAGAGCACGCCAAGTGTGGCGGGATAAATGCGCTTGCCGACTGACTTCCAAAAGATGTGCACTTTAGCAAATCCATGATGCAGACCTGGTCTGCCGACCTGCACAACACCTCCTCTGCCGTACTGCCGGACGTCACAGATATTTAAAATAGAGGCGCAATGAGCGTGTGGACACTCATTGCGAAGTTCAGGCAGTGGATCTTTAAGTTCCTGGTTTTCATCCTATTACAGTCGCAAATGCATATTGTCCATCTGGAGTTCATGACAGACGTCCATTGGATTCCTTACTCTCTGTCAGCAGATCGCATGTGTTGCTGGTCGGGAATTTCAATTCACATCACATTACATGGGGTTTTCGAACAGACCACTGCGGTTTGCGTTTATGGGATTGGGCCTGTGTGAATAACCTACACTGTAAGAACTCGGGCTTTAGGACCTTTCTCCGTGGGCAATGAAGATCAGCATTAGATTTAACGTTTTCAACCCCAGGGGTCACAGTTTCCTCCTGGACTCATGTTGACGCTGCAACAAACAGTGACCACATTAGCCTCCTCTACTTTGTCCTTTCACGCAGAGGCCACTTCGTCTTCCACTGCCACGTCGTCGTAACAATATTATTAATAAGATATTTTGCGTTCTAGCAACAGAGAGGCGATAGCTTGCGATTTCAGTTCTCATCACGTAAATTGGGGTTTCAATTCAGATGCATTTTGGCACCTTCTTCGGTCCAAGATGTCGGCACGGAACGTGCGCTGCTAAAATAGTTCAGCTATAGTTCACATGCGTGCCGATTCTCGCTCTGTCATTGGATTAACTTTGGCAGCGAACGGGGCTCAGGTCTCTTTGTGGTCTACAGTGGGTTGTGATATTTGCAGTGATCGTTTTCCATTAACTTTCACAATAGTATCTCCTCCCATTAGGGCGACGGCTTCTTCACAGAAATTCGTCAACCATGCACTTTTCAAAAAACTTGTGCGTTCCTCTTTCTCCTCCATTGCATCAACTGATAACGTGGATCGCGGTCAGCAAGTTCTCTGCTCCGTGTTAGGTGCTACTGAGCGTTCCGTGTTCAAGGTGCATTCTGCGGTCAAAAACAAACAGCCTACCTGTGGTGGAACGATGAGTGTTAGAGAGCATGTCGACTTAGAAAAGCTGCCCGGAAAAGCCTCTCTCGTTACCACTGCCCGCGGAATAGGATAAATTAACAATTTTTCACGGCTTCTTTTAAAAGCACCACTGGTAAGGCGAATGTGGAGTACAACGCGAATTTGAGTGGTTTTCTGTTCATCCCAAATAATCTGCAAAGCTTTCTACCGATTAATGGAACGCAATCATAATTCGGCGTCATCTCATGTTGCGGAGTCAGTGGTGTTAGCGCTCAAAGAACCACAAAATCCACTTGACCAGATAGCTCAAGGTCTTGCTCTGCGCTTTCGAGGGCATTTATTGTTTCCATTGGGCCTCTACTTCGCGCTGACTACATTGCGATTCAAATCTCCTAATTATTTTCCATGGTTTCTTGCCTCAAACCTACAGCTCTTCTATGTGACAGTGTCGCTATCGGTATGCTGCAGCCTATTTTGCAAGACATTACCTTAGATGTTTTGCATCTTTTTTAACGTGTCCCTTGAGACACTTTGGTTCCCTCCGGAATAGAAAATTGCGAAAATAGCTTTACTTCTCAAAGATCCTAGAAAGGATTTTGCAATCGATAATATTTGGCCTAATTTCCTCTTGTTTAATTTTGTAAAACTTGAACGCATTGTTAACGGCCGTCTTACGGATAACGTTATGGCATTATAAGCCTGCAGTGCTTCTCGGGTAGGGTTTCGTTGAGAATGCTCGATATTGACTGCTCATTTAGATCTGGAAAACAAAATTAGGGTTGCAATGGAGAAAAAAGAGGTCGTGGCTTCAGTCACTTTGATAAAGCTAAAACATTTGACACTGCAGAGCATTCGATACTCTTGAACAAGCTTTGGGAAATTCGGCCACCTTTTTACATTCTTGCATGGGCACAAGAATTCCTAAAAGATAGACATTTTTTTTCTGTTCCAGAGGTTCTTTTACTTCCGAAACGTTTTCTGAGACTAGAGGTGTGCCTCAGGGATCGGTCTTGTCACCTTTACTCTTTAACATACTCATGCGGCACATACCTATCATGGGTGACATCAAACTGTATGTGTGTGTGTGGTGTGCGAAGCGTTTTTTACATCTGCTAGAGATATTTATTCCCTTTACCAGATATTTCAAGCCTACGTCAATGCCTGGAAGTTTGGATGTGTAAGTTGCATCTAATTCTCAACGTGAACAAATCTCCCGTTCTCGTTTTCCCAGCTGCATTCCCTCTTCGTATCTGTCTACAGTCTCCTCGTGCCTAAATCCCACAAGTTGAGTCTGTAAAATACCTTGGTGTGATATACGACCCTCATTTAGACTGGCGGCCTCATATCAAAAGAATTGTCCAGAAAAGTAAGCGGTTTCTCGGTCACTGACGCGAATTAGCAATAAGAAATTTGGTATGCGCACAGACACTCTATTATTTCTGTACAAGACTTAAGTAACAGTTTTGGAGATCGGCTGTGTTGTGTCTCTAGTTTTCCTAAGTACAAAAGTCAACCTCTGGAGCTTTTGAAGAGGCGCACTCTAAGGCTTTGCCTGGGTATGCCAATATTAGTGGCAAATGTTGTCCTCTTTCTGGAAGCCCGCGTGCAAGACTTGTACTGATTTAAATAACGCGAAAAGGCCCGAACTCTCGCTTTCAGCTTCTCACAGTGCGCCCCTTCTTCCGGGGACTTGAGCCGATGCCTGGAGTGGCTCCATCCAATTTTTTGACAAACCCTGCTTTGAATAATGAACCGAATACAACCTGCCTCAATTTGTGTTTACAGAGCACCTGTTGTCTGGAATTGCTGTCTTGCTTAGCCCTTTGCAATGCGTTAGCAATGTCCCGGCTGCTGCAGCTGTTTGCTTCGACCATGCACTGCCGCAGTAGGCAAAATACTTGACTGCCAATGCGCTAAATGGTCTCCTGGAAGAACATCTGTTCCAGTATCTGAGCCACGCAGTTATTTTCACAAATGCTTTTCAACATGGCGAACAAGCAGCAATAATGTTTATTCCCCCGCCTTAGATTGGAGTTATACTATACGGGTCCCAGATTTACACAAGTTTTTTCTGCTTATTTTTTGCTATTCGCTTGGCCCTTCAAAAAGTTCTCGGCTATATTTCTGATATAATCATTCTCTCGGACAGTCTCACAGTCTTCGCAGCATTTGAAGACGACGAACTGCAATGCACTGCGCGACAGTGCGTTCAAGTTGAAGACGAGGAGTCATCGGCATGTTTTTCGTGGCGTTCCCCGAAATCGTTGTAAATAGTTCACGTAAATAGAACACGATTTCAATGTAATAAATATTATGTAAAAAAATGCGGGGATAGCATAGTGCTCTAATACAATGTGTCGTTGGCAGCGAGGCTGACGTGTTCGCCCGCAGCGGTTTTGAAACCCAGTGGCGGCAATATTTATTTTATTTCTGCACCCTCAATATGCGGATGCCACAATATTCTTGGTTTTGTTTGACCCCATTAAGTAGTGTTTCCCCCCCCCCAAAAAAAAAAATTCAATAATATTCTATAGATTCGTGTTTAAGGCAAGATGCGCTCACGGGAGAAAGCGCCAAACGAGACCAGAGCCGATGGAAATTTAGCAGCAATACACGGTTGCGCAGCCTCGTAAGAGAGACTTCAAGCTGCCGTGTGAGACAAGTTTCGTGCTGAAGGATTGTCTGACGTGCTCGTAATCAGGAAATGTTATAAGAGACCCGTTTTGCACGCTTAATAATGGACGTCTCTGGTGTCTAGCTGCTTTGATATACGTGGCATACAAGACGATAGGTAACACTTGACCGCTGCGGGACACCTTTCCCATGTTATCGGGAGCATCACGGATGTCCGACAACTGTTACTGGGTACCCACAGGAAATAGACAAAGCTCAACTGCGGTTGAAGCTGTTAAAGAAGCGTGCTTACTATGGGAAGTTAACATTCGAAGAGCGGAGCGAGTACTTTAATTAGGAATCAGTAATGACTGCCGCTGCGAAAGGAGTTGGGCCCATGTGGCGTACAGCAAGCACTATTGCCAGAAACAGCAAAAATTGTAGTGTAATCCCGAAGCGGCATAGAAAGGACTAAAAATTCAAGGGGAACTTTGTTGACCTAAAGTGGGGTGAGGCGAAAGCTTTTATCGCGGTTTTGCTGCTTGTGTCACTTTTAAGGGGTTCAGATGTTGATTATTTGTGATTAACACAATTGTTTGTGAATCTTAAATGCTTTCTGAAGCCTCGTTGGGGTTGATCGGCAAATTTCTCTATTTACCTTGGAAGAAAGGCTGCAGATGAGGTCATCTGTGAAACGAGCTTCACGTAACCGCGTAAGTTCGGCCTCGACACTTTTTTGCTGACGGTCTATATACAATCTGTTTAGGGCATTTTTCAGTTCGTCTGTAGGCACTTTTCTTCGACTGCAGAAGAAAGCACAAGCACATATGGTCCTCTCCAATGTACAGTCATAGATAGAGACAATGAAACTACCTCCACTGGCATTTATTTGGTCAGCTCAAAATTGGCAAGAACTTCGGACGTCTAAAAAATGTCAACGATGTTCTTGCGTTTCCCTCGGTTAGCTTGTGTATTACTAGGAAGTACACAAATCGGAAGGTCGTTATCATATTTGTGCTACGAAAAGCTTCTATTAGTTGGCGATCTTGCCAGGCAGGTCAGCAGAGAGTCACTGAGAATTGGTGCAATGCAGGAAGCGATGCATACGCCTTGCCACTGAATGTACAGATTGTCATTAATCTTTACATAGGTAGAACACAAATAGATGGTTAACAACTCCAGGAATCCATCCGCATTGGTTCTGGAATCGTACTTCCAACTTAGAATTAATGCCTTTCGTTAACATCTCAAACAAGGCGGTATGTGGCAGCGTCTAATGTAAGTCATTGATTACAATAGAGTAGATATTTGTTCTGGAGAGCTGCAGACATTTCTGGATTCTTTGCCAGGAAAAGGTCTTTCACTGTCAGCAGTGAGAGCAATGTTTGCAGATACTACCCTAAGCGTTGCTGCCACGATCCTTGTTCAGAGACAATTCCACCAAAAGGCCAATTATCCTTGTGTGTTTCTGCCGTACATAAGGAATAGACTCCCACCCTTCTTCACAGCCCGCCCTAGTTTGGTCAAGTTGTAAGCTTCACGCAATTTTTTGGGTTTCGTTCTTCAATGTTTGGCACTTGACCTTCTTTTGCAGCTTGTTAGAATTTCTTTGCAATGGCTTCATTTTTTTCGCAGAAAGTAGTTGAAATTAGTATGCAACACGCCCAGCAAAGGAGCTTAAAGACAGGTCCGTGTAAGACGAAGCTCAGAGACAATTTCACAGTATGCGACAGTGCCTTACTGTACAAGATCCCTGTGTCCTGAGGAGCGTCATATGTTGGGAAATGAGTTCGGTGGGTTAACATACATGTATTGGAACATGTTGGCAACACTGACAGGATATGGCAGCATGGTAGCATTTCAATTGTCGGAATATGAGTGTATTCCACAATTTTGAGAATGTAAAATTATGAGAAAATATAATCGATAGCTTAGGCGCGAGATATACCAGACCTACATCATGCACAAGAATTGTTCAACCTGCGTAAGCACATCGGCTTTCCTTCTCTGCATTTTGGATGATGCTTCCGGTATTTATCCGCTTCAGGCGCTCGGTGCATATATGTGGACGGGACCTAAGCCTCCTCATATTTTCGTACGCAAGGCGAACGTTCACCTTTGAATACCGCGCTCTTACTATTCTTACCCTCTTTGTCAAGTTTGTGGCACCACCTCTTTCAGTTAGAGCGAAATGCTTTTGTAAAAAAAGAAAATATTAACATCACGTTGTTTTTTTTGGTGGGATGAGTAAATAGCTTTCTTTTTGGCATTCTATCTTTACAAATAATCGTGAATGGTGCAATTTAGGACTCGGAATGTGTCGATAGGTTGATGTAGAAACGGCACACCAATTTTCATTGTCATAGACGAAGAAAAAGTGCTGCAGTAGGCGTGCAGAGTGGCACGTCTACAAATGTAGACAGCGCCTTAATGCCAAAATATCAGTGGAGTTTTCTCCTCAGAATGCGCCGTTTTTTTGTGCACGTATGGTACGAAATGGGCTTACTCCTTACAGGGTTTGATAACTATGCTAAAACAAAACGAACGTTGGACGACTCCAGCCCTTCAACTATAATCAGCATATTCATAGAGCCAGGGGACAGTTTGTTCCAGGTCTCTGACATAAACCGATCAAACAACGACCTTTAAAAAGTCTCATTTTTGCAAAAACGACGTGTAAAGCAGGACGCAAGATGCTATCTCTCTTTCTCTCTCCACCTGTGCTCAGATCACTCGAGACCCCTCCACTCCAGTCGGACTTGAAGCATTATTTATGATGAAAGCAACCATTTTTGTAGTATCTGAACATGTTAATTACACAACGGTGCTCACGTGAAGGCTGCACTTTTAAAAGCCACGTTGGGCTCGAAATAACGAATATTCCTCTGCCTGTCATCACAGAATAACCGTTTTTATTTGTTTTTTTAAGTCACGAAGTGGAGAATAAATCCCCTGAAGTGTATATTTCTAGAGCTAAGTATTTAGTCATGTACAACTGTCAGTTAGAAAAGGCAACCAAATGTAGCAGTGTTTATGTTGATGTATCAGGTATAAGGCGCTATGTCCACAAATGTGGACGCGAATAAAATATGCTTAAATATGAATATCTTTGCGTAATTTTATGCACATCACTTCTACTTAGTCACCTGATCGTCATTTATTCAAAAGAAGATTTTTCCTTTGAGCAGATTTAGTTGCCACCTGAACGGGTTATTTTGAGCAAAACAATAAATTCCTGTTTTCAGAGTTGTATCTGTCTCAAGCTTGTGTCCTGTTACGCAGCGTGCTGTTTTGCCAAGATTAAAATACTCTCAAACATATTTTCTAGACCTGGAAAACGACCAGAAGGGGTTCCAAGCAGATGTTTCATTTCTGCACCCACTCTTGAAGAAATACATACACGTAAACGTGTGCCTTTGGAGATCAAAAATGCTAGCAGTGGTATCATAATGTTGGAAACAAACAAGTCAGGCAAATTTTCGACTCTGTGAGTTCTGATTTCCTTTTTTAAGGGATACATGCACCTTGTAGTGAACAAAGTAAAAACTAGATAAATAGATAAAAATCATTTTGCAAACAACGCTACTGTAAAATGCTGTTAACAAATGGCCACGTTCATCCTTAGAACTGAGCTGCATTTCACCTGCAGTTACATATGAAACATGGAAATACCAAGCAGCCATATGAATGAATACAATGTGCTAAAAAAATTAGCAAAAGTACATACAGTCAGACCACTCCACTGGTCCAGTTGACTATACTGCTCATGAGAAGCAGTATTCATATGGGGCGAATGCCTGCACCAAAAATTAGTTACAAAGCAATAAAAATTTCTACACAAGAGGCAAAGTAAACGGCATGATGTGGGACAATTAAAATTATGCAAGCAGAAAAAATTGCATTCTACATACACTGCAGTATATTAACCGACCTACAAAATTTCATAAAGGATCCCTAAAACCAGCACACAGTTGGCATTTAAATGTGATTAGGTCATTACACTTCAACTGATCCAGACTTAGTACTCAGCCATCTTCGATTTCTTTAAAAATAATACATTACTGCATTACTATGACAAACATTAGCCCAGCTTCTCTTTAGGAGAATAATTTTTTTTTTTCGTGGCCGAGATCTCACATTTCGAAGTGGTATCCAAACCTAGCCTTGCAAAAATTTGTGAAAAAAACATTCTTACGCATGAGTATGAAACTTTTTATATAAATAAAAAGTATTGCGCTTCCATATACAGCAAATTGAACGTATTTTGTTTTAAACAAAACATGAAACAAGGTACAAAATATGAAAATTTGAAATTGTATATCAAATTTTTATTCTCGCAGCAGTTACTCGAATTATTTCCCTCAGCTGTCCAGAAGGCAATAAAAGCGATAAAATGTTTCATAGAGAAAAAAGCATAAGTCATGTCCGTAAAGAATTCTAAAGTTGAGAAAATTTGCTTTTTGAGACATTCAGCAGTCTATTCCATAATGAGGCGATCTTAATTATATTATGAAAGATATAAAGTTGGAAAACGCCATTTAATGACATTTATTTCAAGAAATTTAATCGGAGCATTCTTGTTTTAAGTGAGAAAACAATTTTGCAAGTTGAGTTCTTGCGTTCAACATCTGACATTTTTCCGTGCCTTCTCCTCACTGCAACACATTTTGCCGCCAGCTGCAAATATACACAGAACCACTACTCCACTGCTCGAATACAATGGTGTGCTGGGCTTTAATGCCGCTAGGTTCGGCAATACAGAAACTTGATGAAGGGTACATTTACGAAAAGTATAAATAAAGTGGCCGGATTGCAGAATTGCTATTGTTGCTCAACGCAAAGAGTACTGAGCCGGGAAGCACATTTTCCGGTCTGATCAATTATAGTTAAAAACCACTACTACCAGGAAAAGGTTTTCAATTTTTCAGTGGAATAGACTTTTTCACCATGTCACATGCGAAGAGTGCTTGTGACTGTACTTAAGGAACTGTGACGCCCTTGGCAGCAACAGAAAGTATTCACACGCCATACAAGGGTCAAATACTGCTCTATGAGCTGTTTACATCAGTGAACAAAACTATCAGGTGTGTTGTAGCCCTCTGCGTGCTCCAACAAATGATTGAAGAAAACGAAGTTGAACTGACTAAACGGTTTACAAGAGCACTACCATTTAAGATGGATATGCAAGTTTCAGCATATCGAGCCTTTATCTCTCTCTCAATGGGGCATGCTGGACTTACATCATGCTCGAGTTGAATGTGAAAAATGTGACTGAACATGCCAGCGGTCCTTTGAACGCCAAAATATAAGGATAATTCACATGGAGCATCGTGCAGTGAGGAATGCTGGGATTGAACGCAGGGACACAAATTTCAAATTTATTTTCTCGCTTGAAAATGTTTCGATTTAACATTTAAAAGTAAATACCACCGCCATTAGAAAACAAATGAGAACCACGTCCCTTTGCAACAGATCGCTGAATATGCCTCAAAAACATTTTTTTTTGCTAATATGCCTTAAATTTTTTTTCATCTTCGAAACATTTTTATCAGCTTCTTTGCCCTTTGTTGTTGTTGTGTTGGGTTCTATGGAACATAGGAAATTGAGGCCATCATGCGCCAAGCACAAGGTATTGGAAAAGTTTTTTGTTGATTATTATAGAAATATTAAAAAATCATCCACATATTTGGTACTTATTCGTTTAATGCAGGGTTTCAGAGAACTACGTTCAGCAACACACAAATTAGTTTGCAATAGTCATGTGCTGACTACGAACTAGCAAGGATGTACAAATAAATCAGGGCATGGTTAGGTTATGTACCCTGTTTAATGACGCGGCATGATGAAGAAAAGAAGGGAAAGTGGCCCAAAAGAGAACCTAACATAAGACATAAAAAGAAGCTCGCTGAAAATCTTAAACCCTCCTTTGCTTCCATACTGCTCATGATTATTTCTCAGTACCAACAAGGTGAAAGCTGTTGGCTCTCATGTGAATGTTTCCACTGCAGACATTCATTTAACACCATCATGATTACATACCGCGAAATTTTTTTAATTCGGTCACACTGGCCAAACAATGAACTTTTAAGAGCATGAAAAATCCCGCTAAATGTACCTAGCTTGAACAGCACAGTAATCTTTTATCTGCGCGCCGTTTTAAAAACAACTAAAAACTCAAATAGATGGAGTAGAATTTCAAAGGTCGTCCGTTTCTTCGAGGATGGTTCACAAACCCTTCCTCTAGTGTCGTTCGGCTTGGAAGATGGACAGGAGGCGAGCTTGTAGATGATGACAGCAGAGCATATATTTACAGCATACATATACAGAGAGTTAAACTGGAAATTGCAGAACTGAATTTACAAAAGAATTAACTTCGCGCGACTTTAATCATCGACCGGGCAGGTTAGAGCCTAAGTAGCATCACGTTACATGCTAAGCATGGAGCCCCAGCTCAGACCGGACTGGACTGCATCCGTTTACATGCGCTTTTAAGCGCTTGATTAACAAAGGACTAAGGGCGGTCATTTTCAGTGGCCCGCCCTAAGCATCAATTCTCCAATCAAAAATACCATGAGAGATGGGGACAACCCCTTGGGTTGGGCTTAGCCTCGAACCCAGAGTCTTGTTAACAATACAAACGAAATAAAAAACAAATACGCCACCACTCTCTCTCAAGTAAGAGTATCCACACGCTCTCCCTTCGGAGCTAATCTTAGCCTCAGGCATGCATACCGCCACCCACCATCGGTCCGCGTCGCCCGTCAGCAACAGAGGAGGGGGCGAAAGGGCCCACGATGCTGCCGCGCTACCGACGGCGGGACACAGCTAATATGCATGAAGGGGTTTGTCTGCCGCTCCGGGAAACCAGATTAAGGATCGCCTCTGTCGTCCGACATTCTTGGTGAGCACTGCCTGTCCGCCATGACAGGTGTTCGTCACGGCCCTCCTGGGAATGCGCTTTTGGTTCACGAGGCACGGCGGGAAGCTCTGGGTGCCTTCCCGGCGATAGCCAACGTCGTTAGGAGGGGGGGGGGGGGGCCCGTGCGTCAAGCGACCATTTTCGTTCCCCGTATGTACTCGGGGGCTGTCGCTTATATTGGGGAGCGGTTTCCGCGTGTGCCGGCGTCCTGCTTCCTGCAAAGGTATGCAGCTGAAAAAGAGGGGCGGCCTTACAGATGGCAACATCAACAAATTGCAAAGAGGCTTGATGCACAGATCGACCGGCAGTCAGCGCCTGTGCAGCAGACAAAATTAAAGTTTACTTCAGACGTGACGCTTACGCAAAGCATTTTACGCAGAGATACAGAACAGCCCCTACGCGCAGCTGCAAAAATTACCGCGCACGAATAAACCGTTGGAATATAAATTTGACGGAAGAGCGTTAAACGGTTTTAAATTTGACAGAAGACACCTACTAGAGCTCTCAAGCAGCATGCGGCAGTACTCTCCAACACTCGTTTCGTCAAAACAAATACAGCTGTGTGCACAATGTTTTTCGGCGAACTCTATTCTGCGCTGCTTTTCTTCCTAGGAAAGAGTGGCCTGTCACACTGCAGAGCTTGGCACTCAGTTACTTAGAAACGACCGGCCCCGAGACCGCTCTTCCATAACATATCCTTTGTAAAATGGGAACCAGCATGCATGAAGAAATAGGACTGCTTACCGTTCAGGGCAGGTTCGTGGTAGTGTTGAGCTGCTCTACGCTCCGTATCAAGGCAACACTCTTCTTTTTCACTAACGCCGGCTTCAAGATAACAATTGCTACATTGTAAATACATTCTGGCGCATGAACACGTGCACATAACTTCGCCTGTGATTTTTGACTTCAAATCTTTAAATTGTGAGCGAGCGCCACCCTTTCTGCCAATCTATAACAAAAGCAACGTATTTGGCAGAGCGGCTGCTTCTGTCCTGATACGTCATATACGGTACTTGGACCGCAGTGAGTGAACCTACGCCCTTTTCCAGTTATTTACGCGCACTAAAAACACTCCAGTTCACTACGGTACCTCAAAAAACGCGGTCTAAAACGCGTTCTCTTGAACTGCTGAAGCGCGCATACCACAACGTCATGACCACAGTGTACTAGAATACTTTGGGTAGTGGAAAAAGCGCGCGGTGCGGCCTACGAGAGAGCTGTTGGTATTTCTGTTAACCGGCGCGCGTGGCGCTGGCGTCTAGAAACCGAGGATATCGGCGCCGCAGTAGCACGTGTAGGTTGCTGTCAATTTGGTTGTGCACGTACACTGTTTCTACTTTTTTACATTGTTTCCGACATCTTGTACTCTCTTGCTTTGCGTCGTACGCTCAAACAGTGGTTCGCATGCAGTCATGGAGAAGAAAACAAAAAGAGCGGACATGCACTGCTGCGCGCAAGGTTGTAATATCGGGTATCCTGGGTTCCATGAGTTGAACGGACGGACGTTGTCGTTGTTTAAAGTCCCGAAAGACGAGGCCGAACGAAAGCAGTGGGAGATTTGCACTGCAGCGACAAGCCACTCTTGGAATCGTCGGTGGTGTGCGAAAGGCATTTCGAAGCGCCATTCATCGTGTGGGATTTAGTGCACAAAATCGACAGTAAAGAGGTGAGGATCCCTCGTGGCAAACCTGCGCTGACCGCTGCTGCGGTCCCAATCTTGCTGCCCGACTTGCCGGCCTACCTTTCCAAGCAAGTTCAACAAAAACGACGAGTGAGAAAGCGTCCATTTGACCCGCCGCGGTTGCTCAGTGGTTAGGGCGCTCGACTACTGATCCGGAGTTCCCGGGTTCGAACTCGACCGCGGCGGCTGCGTTTTTATGGAGGAAAAACGCTAAGGCGCCCGTGTGCTGTGCGATGTCAGTGCACGTTAAAGATCCCCAGGTGGTCGAAATTATTCCGGAGCCCTCCACTACGGGACCTCCTTCCTTTCTTCTTTTACTCCTTCCCTTATCCCTTCCCTTACGGCGCGGTTCAGGTGTCCAACGATATATCAGACAGATACTGCGCCATTTCCTTTCCCCAAAAACCAATTATCATTATTATTACTGTGCTGGGGCACCGGCCAAGAAAGTACGCTTGTCGCGCTGCGACTTTCACGATTCCTGTCAACACGACTCAAATATGCAAGACGAGAGCGTGAGCCCGAATTTCGTGAGCCTAGTGAGCCTGGTTCATTGCAGAAAATCGCTGACAAACTCAGCCTTCCGAGCACGTAAACATGACCTAATGTGCCCGATTTTGATGCAGTTGTGTGTGCTACAACTACCGTGACCAGAGATCCATTTCTTCTCGCGCACGAGAAGCTGCTGGTGTTTACTGCAGACGAAAAGAAATGGGTCTTCGCTCGCCCTTATTTTCATGGCAAAAAAGCGAAAGAAGTTGACATGAAATCCATGATACAAGCTCGAGAAGTTCTTCACCAAACAGCCATTGCCATCGTTTGTAAAGGAGCGATGGACCGCCAGCAGTACACCAGCGACTACGCTGAAGACCTTAGAGACCGGCTGAAGGCTTCGGTGCTCCTCGTACAAGATAGGGTGTTCAGCAAGTCCTGTACAGAAAGTGTTACTGACAAATGTAAGCAGCTAGATTTGGATGTCGAGATAATATAGGTTGCAGCGAAAGTACTTTTAATCAGCATCAAAAATCATTGTAAAAATAATGTACAAAATCGAAGCTTATCATCCAAAAATTATACATTTTCGCTGTTTGAGTAATAATCATATTTTTGGTTTTAAGGTTTCTTTTAGCTAATGCACCTGTTAATTACGCCTACAAAGGCCTGTATTACCACTTATTTACAGAAACTACGATGTAACAAAGAGCACATAGTACTAAGATTTTGTATTTAGTATCATTCACATCCTATGCTTTTAATTTACAGGTACTGCCTGTCTGGCACGTCTCTACCTCAGGAAAGGGCTCCAGGCAAGAAGATTCCTAGTAAAAATGAAGAAACTAGTGAAAAGAAACCCTCAAAATTTGCTCAAGTTTTCCCGGCAAAAGAGAAAGCGCCTTCTCTCACGTCTGTGCACGCTGCGGCAGCATATTCTCAGAACGCAGGACCAGAATAGTCGCCTTACTGAAGAAGTTTTCAAAACAAAAATAGAAAGGCTACCATATAAGCAAAAGCAAGCAGCCTATCACATTTTTGCAGCAGCCAAGCGTAAAGGCATGAAAGGTATAGTTTACTCAAAGGAGTGGTTGCTGGAATGTATCATTATGAAAATGAAAGGACCAAAGCTGTTAGAACATATGCGCAAGCAGCAGGTCCTTGTTCTACCATCACAAGTCACCCTACGCAATTACACTAGGGAATACAGGTAAGGATTTGAATTCATCAGGAAGGTTTTCTGCGTGCTAAAGGAAAAGACGAGCTCAATGGATGTCTTCAAGAAACACGGAAGACTGTTGGTCTACAAAATGAAAGTTTTAGAGAACCTTTCTGTAATGCCTGGTGGCTGCATTGATGGGTTGGGTGATTTGGGCGCTTTTACCTCAAACACTGGCAAACATGCGTGTTTGACTAAGGGATGGTAATTTTCTTTGTGCCTTTTGTTGGCAGTTGGGCACTAATTATTGCCGTGTTTGCTACTCACAGGAATGTCAAAGGAAACCTCCCAGCATGAATCATGACAGAGGCTGTAATCATTGCTGAGCAAGCAGGCCTATTTGTTGATTTCATTACCAGCGATGGCGCTGCATGGAATAGGAGGATGTGGGCGCTGTTGGGTATTCGGGCAACTCCAGCTTTTAGGAAGAAGGTGCAGCATCCAGTGGATTCCAGCCGCTCACTCCATTTTGTATTCGACTTCCCCCATCTGGTAAAATGCCTTAGGAATGAATTCCTGAAGTAGAGCTTCAACATCCAAGCAGGCGAGGTAATAGCAGCTTTCCATTTTGTTCTTTTTCTAAGGGCTCGGAGCAAGCAGCATTGAGCCATATGTGTAGTCATGCACAAACTATTTCTCATTAAAAAAATATATCTTTTATGTGTATTAAAGGTGTCGTTTCGGCCTGTGCAAGATGACCTGAAGCTCGATGGGACTAATGTTGCTCTTCAAGCTATGCCCGGGATCAGAAGCTGCCATGTCAACCCGAATAATTTTGAAAAATTCAGGGTCAATTATGCATTTCAGCTGTTTGATGACACAGTTCTCAATGACCTCCATTTCTACAAGACCGAGCTTGAAGCAAGCTCGGAAGCCTAGACCCAGTGCTCACATTTTTTGTTTGCGTCTTTTTCCTCAATGAACTTGTTTTCTAAGCATGAAAGCCATTTTTTTCGACTGCAATGAAAACGAATACAGTGCTGTTTAGTGTAACAAGGAATTATTATCTTCAGTATTTCAAACATGTGTTTGTCATATATTTTTACTCCAGAAGGAATCGAGACTTAATAGAAATCATGACGTCCCGGTTCGCTGCCAAAGCCTTGTGGCCTGGATCTGTTGCTGAGGTCCAGTTGCTGTTTTTTTCTGGCCTACCTCACAGAGTGGGAACATCATGCTGGGGACAAGGGGGCTTCCTGTCCACATCTGCAGCAGTGGGGCTTTGAGTTGCTGCTGTGTCTAGTGTTTTATCCATCCTTGATTATTTGTCGAAACGTGTTGGCTACAAGTACATAATGACATCGAAGCTGAGTCAAGACCCTGTCGAAAACATCTTTGGGATCGTAAGACAATCGTCGGGGTGCAACAGTCATCCCACACCGCAACAGTTCTTAATACTGTTAGCTGCCTAAGCTTCTACGGGCTAGTCAAATCTGTGTCAAAAGGGAATGCGGAGCCAGGTGTACTGACGTCCCTCCTAAAGCCAGATGGAGTAGGCCCTAGTAAGCAGAGCGAGCAGGACCTCATTGAAAGATTCTTTGAAGAAGCGACCTAAATGGTGCAGAGCAACACATAAAAGACCTCAGTAATGTCGTTCCAGATTATGGCCCATGCGTTGTTGCAAAGAGTGTTGAAAGTCTAGTTTTTTACATCTGTGGATAAATAGCAAAGAAGTGTGTTCTGAAAACAAACTGTGAAGAGTGCCGCACATTGCTCGTTACAAGCAAGGAGAGTTTTCATTTGCTGCGTGCTGCTGACAACACGAGGTTGAAGCACAAAGGTGGTCTCCTGTACCCTCATGGCCGCCTGTTCCGGTTCATCTGTAAACTGGAAGACCTCTTCACTAGTTGCTTCAGCTTACATGAGCTTCATTATGACAGTGTCATGGACATTTTTAAATTGGCAAAAAAAAGAGAGAGTTGGATGCGTTAATCATTCCGAGTCGCTGACAGTTCAAATGGTTGCCTTCTATGCGACCGCACGTCTACACTTCTTTGTAAAGGCTCTTAATCGCGCCAGGTGCCAGAAACGGGAAACCGCTAACTACATAATGCTAAGTTGCTACACATGAGCGTGTTTGCTTGTTTTTCAAGGACTCTTATTTCGTTACTTTGCGCTTTCGTGCGAGCAATTTTCAAACAGTTTTGAACAAATTGTATTGTGATTATACCTCCTGCACTTGTCTTGAACCAATGATTTTAAATAAATATTTTGTGTTAAAGGTGTTTTTTTCTTCAATTCTGACTTTATCTGCTTAAGAACTAAATAAAATGATAGCTTCATCTTGCGTGTTTGAAAAATAAGACAAAATCACAACAACAAAGCTTGTAGAGGACGGCGACCCCAGTGACCGGATACTGCAAAACGAAAAACGCGCAGAACACCTAGCATTGACCTTAGATCAGTAACATATAATAGCGACAGAGAACATTGGCGCAATTCTGATGTTTTCACTGCGTTACTGGCGATGCTATTTGCTAGTGTCGCAGAGGCGAGCGCCTGTGATAAGAGAACTGGGGTACGAAGTGCCCAGAACGTGCTGTTTGCCTCTCGCAGGAGCTAATCGTGCTAAACCGCGAGTAAAATTATGCACACGTCACCATTCAGAGCAAATTCTGACTGGTTGCTGAAGAAAACGCGATGCTTCAAGCATTTCGGTTACTGAAGTAAAAAACGCGAAGCTTCACGCATTTCGTGCCTTGCGCCGTCTGCTCAGATGAGATAATCTGACGAAAACTTAGTCCTGCTGAAATCATATTACTTTGATTAATTCGGTCATAAGCAAATCAGAATATTTGCATCGGGAGTAGTACGCATACATGCGGCAATAATAAAACTTCCGTGCTTGCTGCTGCCTGGCTACTGTCGTTCTCTGAATGGTGCTCGGTTAGGCGCCGATAGCGCCACCTGGTAGAGTTAGCATGAAGTGCCTCACGCGCTGACTGCTGCTCTTTCCACTGCCCAAAAAGCAGTCTAGTACACTGTAGCCATGACGAGCAGGCTGGAAAAAAAAAAGTCAACAAAGGTCCGAAAGTACCGGTGCCCACCTAGCGGCAGAAATTCAGTTTCGCTTTCGGTTTTTGCTTGCAATGTGTACGGGAGCTGGAATGCTTTTGCAGCATCGGAGCAGCCATACACAGCGATTTACGCGCCGCGGTGGCTCAGTGGTTAGGGTGCTCGACTACTGATCCGGAGTTCCCGGGTTTGAACCCGACCGCGGCGGCTGCGTTTTTATGGAGGAAAAACGCTAAGGCGCCCGTGTGCTGTGCGATGTCAGCGCACGTTAAAGATCCCCAGGTGGTCAAAATTATTCCGGAGCCCTCCACTACGGCACCTAATTCTTCCTATTTTCTTTCACTCCCTCTCTTATCCCTTCCCTTACGGCGCGGTTCAGGTGTCCAACGATATATGAGACAGATACTGCGTCATTTCCTTCCCCCCCCCCCAAAAAAAACATACACAGCGATTGCTAACAGTTGCCACTTACTGAAAATAAAAAGCGATTAAACATGCTATATTTCTTCGGATTGAAAAGTTACCGTGAACTGGCCCCCTTTCAGATATATTTTTTAATTTCACTCCAGCAGCTGCATTTCGATGGTGGTCAAATATATAAAAAATTGTAGCCTATGTCGTCATCAAAAGAGAAGGGGAGCATGAAATGTATGGCAGGCAGATCGTAGCACATTCTAGGGCGGCTCTGTCTCGAACAGATATCCCGGAATGCTCCCGAAGTTGGGACGTTGCCTTCGGGTGAGGTTGCTTCACTAGTTCGGCATATTCGGCGGCAGTGTTGTTGACATGGGACAGGTGCAGTGCGGTCGTACGGCAGCGTTCGTGTGAACACGCATAACATGGATCTGTGGCATGGACTCAATGGCGGTGTTAGGTACTCTTTCATGGATGCGTCGTCTGTTTGCTGTTTACCCCTAAGCCGGGGCGCACGCGCCTTCTCAGCCTCCCGTCTGCACGCGCGTCGTCCTGGCGCCGCGGCTTTCGAGCGGAGACCGCTCGGATTACGCGCTGCGCTTGTAACCCGAGCAATTTTCGAAGGCCCGCGCAGGGACTGTGGCAGGGCATTCGTGGTGAGGTGGTCCAGAGAGGTGGGAGAGGAGCTGGAGGGTTCCGTGGTATATGTTGGATAGGCATAATGACCTTAGGCTTGCAGCATTGCTCTTCATAAAATTAAATGAATCAACAAAACGCACCGGTATTTGAGAGCAACACATACCGACGAGAGAGCAGAATGCGGACTGCAGGGTCGGATCGAAACCATCGAAACGCTCGACAGATGCTTCTGCGCTCCAGTAGACCTTCGACTCCCCTTGGCGCCCTCACGGCCCGCACAGCGTGCTCGCTAACACTCGCAGCGCACAGGTTCTGAATTCAGCGGGCGAACGGAATTGTTCGCTTGAGATTCTAGCCGTTCTAGCTCATGTTGTCTGCCCGGTGCGCTGCGGTGCATTGACGATGTTCGTGAGTTTGCCCAGAACTGGAGCTGAAAGCACTAAGTGCCTAAAACGCGTTTTTGGTGTGCAATGCAAGTGCACGTTAAAGGACCCCGGATTGCCGAAAATAGTATGGAGCTTTCCACTACAGCGTCTCTGATAGCCCAGGTTTAAGTTTCGGACATGAAACGCCGCATACCACAGCATTTACTTTCTGGGGGTTACAAAGGCACCTACTACTACTCGTTCAGTCTTGCGGAGCTACGTACGTCGAGGCAAAATAAAATTTGTTTTGTCCAATTCGCACTTAGGTTTCTCAAGCTCTTCTGGGGAACTAATTAACTTCAGGTCTCCACAGCTGTCATTCTTCCAAATCACACAGTGGATGCTGCAAGAAATAGTTAAGTTTGGTCCTGTTTTTCTTCTGCGTGATTGGTGTGTAAAGCAGAATGATTTGGCGCAGACAGTACTCCGATTGAAACATTGTCGCCAAACGTCAACGTAATTATTTCACTAGTCACTACGATGCAGTCGTAACTGCTTTGCCTGGATATGGATTCAGTACAGGAGCACGTTATTATCAAAACAACCCAATGAGCCCCCACAATCACGGCATTAGTATTATTCTAACATTTTTATTTGCATTCCTAATAAAATCAATCACTCAAATTTTTTTAGGTAGCAAATGAACCAAAGTTTTCTTGCCGCTGCATGTACGAGTATGTTCTCGGCTGCGAAAGATTTAAACCATGCCTCAAGGTGAAATCCTAACGAGCACATACTATCGGAACCATCAGCGCGTTTGTACTGCTTTCATAATTGGACAAGTTGTATCGGCATGTGGAATGTTGTCTTAACAATCGCGTCGATGCGTTATTAAAACGTGGATAGAATGCCAAACATGCATGTTACTGCTTCACTTGTGCATGTGATGCTGCCACAGGAACTACGCTACCATATTTTGTTCCGTGAAGCACACGAGCCAGGGCTACATTTTCTGCTTCATCCATTTTTTATTCCTCATTTAGTTGTATATGCAGCACTGTGGTGAAGCCAGCTTTCCATTTTTGAAAGGACCACTCTTGCATGTCGACGGCACTACCAGGAGTATTAGGGACACATGCACCCGTTCATGCAAACTAGTAAAATTGTTGGGTGCAGGATGGGAGCGTGTGTTAAAGAAACACCTAATTCGTAAGGTGTAAGGGTGTGCATGTGATTATGATCCCTTTAAAGGTGTGAATTGGGTATAGAGGAATCGGCAGTCCGTGGAGGCATATGATTTCTCCTTTGGCAGTGCTTCGTCAGCGCATTCAGAGGTCGCTATTATGTTTTCCTATAAATATTGGTTATTTATTGACATAGAAGCGACGTGTCGATACCGTATGTGGAAAACTCGTCCTACGGCACGCTGCCTGCTGCTGTTGCTGCGCAGCAGGCCCTTTCGGATGTCGTACACGGAGCGTCGTGGCAAAAAGAAAGCTCAGCAGCACTGCTGCATTTCTCTTCGTGTCTCAACGAGATGGCAAAGCCAGGGGCTATCATTTCATTGCTTAACCACAGCTAGACGCCCTTAAAGGAGGCAGATTTGGGTGCAGAAACTACGGATAGGTGATCCAGTAACAGCGTCGGCAGTGGTTGGATAGCGCCATTGTCAGTGAGACGACTTTTTTCTTACAGGTAAGGACTCGGTGCTAGTACAGCTTTCTTTGGTTTAAGTGAACGACTACGATGATAATCGTGGCAGGCCTTTCTAAATGCTGCCGCCACGCAACCATAACCGACGAAAAATAGTACCTCACACCCAAGCACTCAAGCTGCAACTAATGCGCTGGTATTATATTTCTTTTTCTCTGCGTTCTATATGTTCGCATTTGAGCCTGTTCATTATAAACTCTCGTGTTTCACATTCTGCAAATTAAAACCTAACACCGAACAGACCTCGCGGCGAGAGATGAGCGCAGTTGAGACAGTATGAGCCAGCGGGCAAGAAAAAAATGAAGCTGCGAGGCAGGACAAGTTAACTTGCCGGCAAGGGGTAGCTTTGCACAATATGGCAAATCGGCAAATTGCACTTCATTCGATTCACGTCGAGGAATAGGATTACCGGCATGTGAAAATAAGGAGAAGAACCTGTGCTACTGCCTCCTCCGTCGCGCCTCCAAGGGCGCGCTTCGACCCAATGGTATGGAGACCACGACGCAATGTACGGACGTGAGCAGGTTTTGTATTGGGGCTCTGGATCGGTCCTCTGCAGAGCAAACGAAACAAAATTTAACAGCAGGTTAAATAATTTAACTAATCGGACTTCAGTAATTTTTCTATTATATATGGCAACTGTTTGCAATGCACTGAAAATAATTATATTTTTAAAAACAGGAAGAACAAACACATTCACAAATCTGAATAAATTACAAAATCTTTCCCAGCACATGGCTTCAGCGCTCTAAAAATCTTCTCACGAACACATGTTGCATACAAGAAAGTTGCTTCTCAACTGAAGCGATGGCCTCACTTAAATGCTGCTGTACTTCAGTTGTCTTAATTGAAACCGAAGCACATGACGGCCGAACGCTAAAGTATAGCAAACCGTCTAAGTTTTCATCGTTATGCAATGAATACGGAAAACCTTGGTTAACTGTAATAACGAAGCAGTAAATTCGAGGCACTCTTAACTTTTAAACTCTGAGAGCTATGTGCCTAGCTGCCATTAGAGATTTGTGCGTGGAATTAGGCAGACCTATATCAGTTTTTAGAGTTTCGAAGACGCGATTGCCTCAGGTTCTCCGGCTCACACAAATCCAGACCATCTCTTGCACCATTCGAAAAGCGCGCGTCTGTGTAGCGCGCAGCAACCATCACTTGTGCACGTCGCTCCGTGACGCACGTGCCGGGTGGCGTTCTCCATCCCGCCTGTGCTGGAGCAAATCTCTATCATCAACCAGACCCGTGATTGTAGCAGCTAAACAGCTAATTTTAACTAAGTTAAGCAGTTTACTAATTAACATGACTAAATTTTTTTATCATAAAAATACCGCCTATATGCCTCAAAAAGACTACTTTTAAACGTTAGTGGCGGTTTTCGCTCACAGGCCCGGTATAAAGCGATTACGGTGTTGTGCACTGGAACTGAAGCTCAGCCTCAAGAGTAATAAAAGACAACATGGAAGAACTTCGGGGGTAGAAAATGATATGCGGCTTAATAATAAAACAAAAAAGACGTAATACCGGATTCCAACATATCTTGCGCAAGCACGCCTTTATATGTAGGATCAGCGCATATGCCAGCCGTGCGGCCCGTTGGTCGGGGGGTATGATTTTCGCTTTGGGTGCGAGAGCTCTCGGGTTCAAATCCCGAACAGGCCATTTAGTTTCAAAACTTACTCCGTTCATGCCAGCGTCGTCGTTATGAAACCGAACGAAGAAATACTTTCGCACCCAGAAACAGCTTTTGCGTCGATGAATTCGGACCACTAATATATGACAGCGAACGCAGTCCGATGGTTTAAAAAATTCTCCGTTCTAGGCAAAGATTAATTATGTCTCGAAATATTCTTGCATTACACTTTCATCGTTTTCACCAACTGAAACGGTCGGGTTCGAGCCCGACCGCGGCGGCTGCGTTTTGATGGCGGAAAAACGCTAAGGCGCCCGTGTGCTGTGCAACGTCAGTGCACGTTAAAGATCCCCCAGATGGTCGAAATTATTCTGGAGCCCTCCACTACGGCACCTCTTTCTTACTTTCTTTTTCACTTCCACCTTTATCCCTTCCCTTACGCCGTGGTTCAGGTGCCCAACGATATATGAGACAGATACTGCACCATTTCCTTTCCCCAAAAACCAATTATTATTGTTACTATTAATATTATTGAATTGAATATGGATTTTAATATATCATTCAGAAGCAAAAAAAAACTCGGCAAAAACCAAATACGTAGGAAGCGGTATTACGAAGAAACTACAGAGAAATCTCTGATAATACAGTGTTAAAGGGTATTCGCAGTCGGCAAGAGAAAAGATGTTAAAGGATATGCGGGAACAACCTAAAGATAGCTTTACATGTTGCATACGAGGAACATTACTTTGAAGAGAGAAAAAACGTTCCAGACTCCAAGTAGAATCGCTTAATAAAAATACACACTTTCGTAAATCACTAAATAAATACATGTTTTGCCTACTATCGGTGCCTGAAGGTCAACTAAGATGCATTGCGACAGCGCGAATAAAAATCAGTGTTTCGTCATATTTATGAACAATAAGAGGCTTCGTTCCCGAAAGTAGAGGCTAATAAACATAAAGATGATGTGATGCGAAGAGCGGCGGTAACGCTGAGAAAATTAAAATTTGTTTTGGGGAAAAGAAATCTCGCAGTATCTGTCTCACATATCGGCGGACTCCTGAACCGTGCTGTAACGGAAGGGATAAAGGAGGGAGTGTAAGAAGAAAAGAAGAAAGAGGTGTCGTATTGCAGCACTGCGGAATAATTTCGACCAACTTCGAATCTTTAACGTGCACTGACATCGCACAGCACTGAGGCGCCTTTGCGTTTCACCCGCATCGAAACGCGGACGCTACAATCGGGTTAGAATCGTGGCACTCCGGATCAGTAGCCAAGAGATGTAAACACTGAGCCACCCCGGCGGGTAAAAATAATAATAATAATTGGTTTTGGGGGAAAGTAAATGGCGAACGATCTGTTTCATATATCGGCGGACACCTGGACCGCGCCGTCAGGAAAGGGATAAAGGGGGAGTGAAAGAAGAAAGAGGTACCGTAGTATAGGAGGGCTCTGGAATAATTTCGACCACCTAGGGATCTTTAACGTGCATTGACATCGCACAGCACACGGGAGCCTGGTGAAACGCTGAGAAACAAATTCCGTTTTTGAAGTAAGGTGTCGCAGTAACTGTAGCGCATGGCTGTAGACACCATAACCGCGCCGTAAGGGAAGAGATAAAGGAGACAGTGAATGAAGAATGGAAGAAAAAGCTGAGAAATTGTAATGCTCCGGAAAAATTGCGACCACCTGGGCATCATTAACGTCAATAGGAATCCCATGGAGCTCGGGCACCTTTTGCTTTTAGCCTCAATCAATCGAAACACGGCCACTGGGACCGCGTTCGAATCAGTATAGTCCGGCTAAATAGCAGAGTGCCCTCCCGCTTAGAAGAGTCTTAATTTACAAGGAAGAGAACTGATTTTATCTAGGACAAGAATTATTATTATTTTTATTCCTTTTAATTATTCCATATTTTTGTGAGGTCGTCGTAAACTCAAACAGATTTATAATGAAAGAATCCGGCGCTTGACGTTTAAGTATCCGAACTGAAAGTAATAATGCTGCAGTGTTTTTTTAACCTAGCGAATCCTGAAGTGGTGCGACTTGTGGGAGAGGTTTGTTGCCGAAAACGTTATCAAATAAACAGGGATAAGTCGGCTTGATTTTGTCATGTCAACTGGAATGAAACACATTAAATTTTTGCGAACATGCATTGAACAGCCGTTCACTTTGCTTACTTTGCTGGACACCTCGATCTCTAAACAACTAGTGAGGAGTTGCGGAGCACGCAAATAGAGAAGCCAAGGAAGACGAAGACGTAGTTCGATCTACTGTCGCCTCACCTCTGTTTTTTTTACCTAATTTTGCCTAATATACCTAGTTTTATTTGAATATTCGAGGACGGCAGCATCTTCAAGGCGGTACTGTTCCTATGGGAAGAGTACGGCTGCTCGGCCACCGGCAAGCTTAAAGGGACCACGCCAATCTAAGCACACTGGCCCGGAAGAGGCGGCGATGGCTTCCCAGGCTGTGGAGCAACCAGAACATGGAGACGACCACCCGTCCAGCGAGACCTCATCCCTTAGTAGGGTTGAGTCAACGATCGTGGACGGCGTCGAGTCAGTGGCCGATATGGCTGACGTGGGCAACAAGGGCTTCAAGTTGGTGAGTCATCGCAAGCAACGAACCGTCGGGATCCCGGTAGTGGTTCAGGCCGCAGAGAAAGGGGTTGATTTAAGAGAGAGGAATCCCATCACACTTTTCGCTGTCATTCAATCACTGCTGGGATCAGCTCTGATTCGTTGTCGGTTCACCATGCATGGGGCTCTTCAGCTACATGTCTCGACGGAAGAGGAGGTTGACAAGCTCTTGCAGAGCTCTCAGATTTTCGGCACAATGTTAACGTGCGGTGGCGGCATTCCTACATCAAGAACACTTGTGTTATTAAGGGTATACCAAATAGGTATTCAGAACGCGACCTACTTGATTATTTAAAACCACAAGGTGTTCTGCACGTGAAACGACTTGTGCGTCGTGTGGAGTCTCCAAGAAAACAATAGGCTGCGAAACCTGCCAACTTTATCGTATTGACATTCGCTCCCAACTCTGAGCGCCCTGAAAAATGTGATATTGGGTTCACAAAATACGCAGTAGCCGATTTCACTGAAGCTCCTCCACGGTGTTTTAGATGCCAACGGTTTCGGCACGGGGTCAAAAATTGCACAAAGGATCGACGCTGTAAGCGGTGCGGAGGCGACCACGGCTTTAAAACCTGCAAGGCCAATTTTGCTTGCGTCAATTGCGGTGCTGATCAACCAGCCAGGTTCGGAGGCTGCCCCTTCTGTGTGCGCGCTCTGCACTGTTGAATATCCTTTATTGCAGGTCCCAAACCCCACCAACTGAGACGCCTGTCCCAGGATTAGACGAGTTCCCAGTGTTAGAGTCTGATGTTGTTGCGTTACCCAACATTGTCGCTAAGAGGCCTGAGTCCAGCAAGACGCCAAGGTCCACTGTGTGCGAGTCGGTTGTTCGACCTCCAGCAAAAAGGGTCCATGTTCCTGAGCGACCGGATCACAGCCAGACTCGACGGCAAGGGGGACTCTCATATGCACAAGTGAAAAAAAAACCAGCTACTGCGGCGAAGAGTGTGTCCCCGTCGGCATCTTTTGTCGATGTTGTAAGTGAGTGCGTTGCGCAAAATAAGGAGCTCAAAAATCAAGGTATCTCTGACCTTCATCATGTTTTGTTTGGGGCCCTGCGTTCACATGTTCCAGCGATTGCGCCTGGTAACCTGAAGAACTTCCTACAGCTGTTGCTTTCTTTTGAGTCCCTAATTACCACCTTCGCAGTGAACTTCCTTGCGATCTAATATGGATGGGGTTAAACCTCGTGGATCTCATATGCACCGAAAAGTGCCTTTTATATTGCAGTGGAACTGCACTGGGATTTTAAGTCGGTTAGTTGAACTGAAACTATTCCTGAAAGAGACTTGTGTTCCAGTATCGGCCCTGTCAGAAGCTGGCCTGCCAAGCGGGAGATGTTTGACTGAATATGTCGCCCATAAAAACTGCAGCATAAAGTAATTTCCTGCAGAAAGTGCTGCGCTTTACATAAAAAGGAAAATTCCACATGTTTCTCTAGGCGTTGTCGATCTTTGCACGGATGACTTTGAGGTAGCGGCTGTGAGAATAAAGCTCGGCTCTCGAACCCTTTCTAATGCATCCGTGTACGTGTCCCCGCGAAAGAAGGTGTCAATAAATTTATTTCTACATCATGCCGTCTCGGGTGACAAGAACACGGATTCCCGTGGACGCAAACTCATAGACGTCATTGACAGTTTGGACATGTGTGTTTCCAATGATGGAAGCCCCACTTTCTCCCGGCCTCCAGCCTCAGCGACAGCTATAAACCTGACACTGCATTTACCTGACCTCCGCGTGAGGTGGTCAACAGCGCCTCACTGCATGGGAAGTGATCACTTACCGATATTTGTGTTTGCTGCCGACTTTCGTAAGCGTGGCCCTTAAAATTAGCATTGTGGTCAACTAGGACAAGTACAGAGAGCACCTAGAACATGTTTCGGGTGATGTTGTTGACAAAAGGATTTCTAGTAAGCTAGCAGCAACTACGGCAGTCAAGTTACCTGATCATTTCCAGGCCCCGGATTTAAAACTCAGGAACCTTTGCGCAGCGAGAAGGATGAAGCGCCAATTCGTGCGGAATAAGGACGACAGGGAACTGAAGACGACATTCAATAGGCTGAATTATGCCATTACACGGCACACGTATAAGCTGTACAAGTCGCAATGGGCCTCATTCTGCGCTAGTTTGACTGTGTTCTCACCGATGACGAGAATATGGCCAGTTATTGGCAGCCTTGCTGGAGGATGTCGCCCTTCGAAACCTTTTGAAACTCTTGCAATACGCAAGGAAAAACCTATTGCGTGCTTGGCAGAGGAATTCGCAGACGCACTCGTACGTGCTAATTCTGGAATAGATATATATACACCACCTGCTTCCTCCACGTCTATCATGGACGTCCCGTTCACGCTTCGTGAGCTTCAGACTGCGCTCAGAGGCCTGCGCCGCCGGTGTGCACAAGGTCCCGACGGCATCGCCACTCAAATGCTGAATAATCTACCCTTGCAACTCTGGAAAGAGCTCCTCAACTTCATCAATCGAGTTTGGGAGACTGGCGATGTTCCTCCCTCATGGAAGGTGGCACATGTAGTTCCAGTACTGAAGACTGGCAAAGACGTGACAGACCTTGCCTCGTATCGCCCTGTGTCATTGACATCCTGTGCAGCTAAGTTGATGGATAAGCTGGTAAATGAATGCTTATCGTGGTGGCTTGACGACAGCAAGGCACTGCCAATATGTATGGCAGGATTCCGCCGAGGTCTTAGTGCCCAAGATAGCGTCTTAGACTTCGTGAGTCACATTGAAGACCAGAGAGCTTTCGGCCTTTCCACCTTAGCCATTTTCCTTGACATTGCGAAATCTTACGACAACGGGCTTAGAGCTCAATTCTAAACAGGTTGCAGGAATGGCCATACAGGGCCATACGTTAAGATTCATTTACAAGTTTATAAGCAATCGCGCGGTTCGTGTACGGTTAGGGAGTACGTTAAGCACCGAAAGGCTTTAATCACGAGGTGTGCCTCAAGGAAGTGTTCTTGCCCCTACGCTCTTTAACGTCGTAATGGCTGGCCTTCCCGATTTGTTGAAAAAAGTTGCAAACAACTGCGTATGTCAATATATGTTGGCGACATCTGTATTTGGATTACTGGCTACCAACACAAGCGATTAGCCCTGGCAGCTCGACAGGCTATAGTTTTGGCACAAGCTTACTTTCAAGGTGCGGGATTGTCTCTGCCAGTGGAAAAATGCGGGTTTTGTTCTGTTTCTAGGTATAAGAAGACGTCAAGCGTGGTTAAAGATAGACCTCGGACACTCTTGCATCCGTCAATTAAACCACACGCGTTTTGCTGGGCGTCATTATTGACTTCCGTCTACAGTGGCGGAAAGATCTAGACGTGATTGTTTTATGTATATCTTCGCGTCTCAATGTGATCCATAGAATTGCACGTGAGCAATGGGGAAACCATCCTTCTTCAATGGTCAAACATCATGAAGCGCTGGTGGTCAGTTGCATAATTTATCAATTGCATTTAATTTCCTCCTCGGTATCACAACTAGAACGTCTCGAAGTTGTGCCCATAAAGGGCCTAAGAAGAGCCATTGGAGTTCCTCAGGCGGCTGCGAATAATGCAGTACTTCATGAGTCTGTATCGAAACCTCTTAGCCTTGTCGGTTCTCAGAGACTACTAATGCATCTTGGCCGCCTAGGAGAGACGGTAGCTGGGCGATCCCTTCCCCAGCGGCTTTGCAAGAGATACGAGTCGAAGGCTTACTTGGCACTCAATACTCTTAGTTCTTTAGGCCTTAATGTCCAAAGACAAAGGAAACAGTTGAAACCCCCTAGTCTTTTCCGACCTTCGACTGTAAGGTCACAATTCCCCATGTGAGCGCAAAGCGTAGCTCTCTTTTGGCAGCAACGCGTTCACTTGTACTTGAACATTTGGAGACAGAGTATTCCCGCCAGCTTCAAATTTTTACGGAGGATTCTGTGGACAAGGACAGCGCAGCGGCTTTTTACATTTCTTCTTTGGACTGTAAGTGCTCCGTACGCTTTACTGCTGTCGTATCCTCCACAACGGCTGAAAGTGTTACTGTTGAGGCGGCTTTACGAAAATTATGGTCTTGTCCGGCTCAACCTGTTGTCATCCTAACTTATTTAAAATCGGCCGTTCAGAGGTTAGAGCTCGGATTCCCTACTGATGACTTGTCTGTAAGCTCTCGGCGCTTGGTGCTGAATCTGCACAGCAAAGGCTTTACTCTTTATATTTAAGGGGTGCCCTCTCACATAGGAGTCAACGGTAATGAGGTGGCAGACAATCTCGCCCATAAAGTTCTCACAAGGATTCCATCAAAACAAGTACCTAAAGACGGGAAAATTCTCTACATAAGAACGGTGCTCGATCATTTCAGTATCCTGTGGAGTGCACCCCACAAGCCATGTGTGACCAAGGAACTGAGAAGATCCCAGGCGACTCTACTACATCGAATTCGCACGGCCTCTGCTCGCACTCCTGCCTGGATGCATAAGACGGGCATAGCATCGTATCCGCTCTGTTCTTTATGTGGTGTGTGCGGGGATATCGAACATTATATTATGTACTGCCCACGGTACAACGCGGAAAAGTATGGGATGTTCGCTTTCTGAAGAAGAGAGGAACCCGTCACATTGCAGTTCAGGACATTGTCTACCCGAGTGAAACCAGACATGCAAAACGGAGGCTTCATGCCTTCTTTTAACCTTTCTGCAGGACACGGATCTTGCTTCTAAATGGTGACAGCAGGAACGGACTATGCCCTACTGGGATTCAATGTGTGCGTAGATGGCGTCTTCCGGAGTGAACTACATTATACTTTCAGTGAATGTGTGTATGGATTGTGGCCCTACAATGGCATATGTTCTACTCTTACTGAATATGTGCATAGATGGTGACTTCTGGAGTGGACTGTGATGTGCACTGTGTGGATTGATTGTGTGCATAGATGGTGACTTCGGGAGAGAGTGTATGCTAATCTAAGAGACTGTACGCATAGCGGGGTAGACGCGGCAGGCTTTAGGACATTATTAATATAGAAGAGATGCTACAGTGGAGCAATTGCCAGCAGATAAAGCAAGGCTAGCCGCACCTTTAGCATTCAACACCTCAACGCAACTCATGCAACTAGTCACTGTCACAGAGAAAACAAAAGGTCGGCACCGTCATAAACTCTTCATGTTTGCCCAGAAAGCGGTCTTTATTGTGTTTATAATGGCTAAATTGTAGTATAATTTGCAACGCTCATTTAAAGAGCACACTAACATGCGCACCAGTGTTCGTTTGGTATGCAAAGTGGGAACGGACTTGACGCTCAAATTTGTTTCATGCAGAAGGCAACTGCGGATTAGGCCTCCTTCACCTCTGATAAAAAAAGTGTCGTGAGCGTGCTTAAAAAGGTCCCCGACCGACTGGAGCGTCTGCGCTGTGGAGGCTGTAGATGCGGCCTGTATATCCTGAGAACAAAGGGAGTGTACCACCGGCGCCTTTTCGTAGTGCTGCGGAAGCTCAAGAGCGAGGAGTGTACGGAACCTAATCTGGCTATCAATTACAGATAAATCATTCAAATACATCAAATACAGCGTAGCCGCTTTCATCCCCTGCGGCAGGACTAACCAAAAGCGAAGAGCGTTGGCTCCTTCGCTTTTATACCCACACGTTACTGTGCCAGGCAGCGTTGTATATATTTTAATCCGTCTTTAGACGGGGAGTGCCCGCATTGTGGGTGCGCGTTCTCGGACGTGTATCACACAGTGTGGGCATGCCCCTCTAACCCTGCTTACAACCCTTTCTCCTTACCTACCGGAGAGAGCTGGGAGGTCGCCCTGCACGGCTGCTCTACGTTAGATAGCCAAAGAGCCCACGTCGCTAGGGCCCGAGATGCCGCGGAAGCCACAACGGTCCGATACTAGGGACCGCTCATATTATTAGTAAGGGGCTGGCCCTTTAGGCCACTTCTCACTCTCTCTTGCAAAAGATAATAAATAAATGTTTTTCCCCACCACCGGCTTCCACGAGTGTAGGCGCGCTCACGAACCAACCGTACGCGCCTGGAAGCCGTGGCCTCGCGCTCGCTATAGGCCTAATATATTAACCTTCGACGAGTTACGCAGATTCATTTTAAGATAGCATGTCTACTTCAACTGCTGCAGAGATTCCGGGCCTTCGTGAAGCGATTCGCCAGAAATGCGGAGAACCGCCTCAGGAGTGTTGCATTTTCACTGACTGTAAACCTGCGCTACAAATTTTGGGATGCTTCCTACGCAACACTGCCTACCAAGCTCATGCTCTTGATCAACTTAGTCTCCAGTCAATTGCTCAGGAAAATGGCGACCGTATAGTGTTCCAATAGATCGCTGCACACTGCGGACTCGATGGAAATGAGACCAGGGCCGCCGCGGAGGCTGTGTGCTTATAGTGCTTGGCTGCTGGCCTGAAAGACGTGGGTTCAATCCCGGCGGCGGCGGTCGAATTTTGATGGAAGCGAAATTGTAGAGGCCCGTGTACTGTCCGATGTCAGTGTACGTAAAAAAACCCAGGTGCTCGAAATTTCCGAAGCCCTTCACTACCGCGTCTCTGATAGCCTGAGTCGCTTTGGGACGTTAAACCTCCATAAACCATAAACAAACTAGAAATATGACCGCCGACGCTGAAACAAGGAGGCCCTTCAGCAGTGGCCTGCGTACTTATTCCCTTCATGCCAGCGTCGGCCTTATGAAACCGAACGAAGAAATATTTTCGCGCCCAGAAACAGCTTTTGCGTCCATGGATTCGGACCACTAACATATGACAGCGAACGCAGTCCCGTTTCTTTAAAAAAATGTTTCGTTCAAGGCAAAGATTTATCATGCCTCGCAATATGTTTGTATTACACTTTCACCGTTATAACAAACTGAAACGGTCAGGTTCGAGCCCTGCCGCGGCGGTTGCGTTTTGATGGCGGAAAAGCGCTAAGGCGCCAATGCGCTGCGTGCATTGGCTGCGTGTGGCCCGGGGAACGACGGGTGCGTCACGGAATCGCGACGAGTGACGTGTGTGACGGATGCGGTGCAGTGGAAACACTAGAACACCTGCTTATTCACTGTGCTACGTTCGCCGATGCACGTCGCGATATGCTCGCGGCCTATAGGGCAGCAGGGCATACTACCAGACTCCATCAATACGCTACTGTGGCCGCAGGGCAGTGCGCGCACTCGTGAGCGAACTTTGGTGAACCTCTGTGCATTCCTCGAACACACGGGCTTGACGTCCCGTCTGTTATTCGTCAGGAACTTACACGCAGTGACCGAACGCTCCGTGAGTTCTACCTTGAACGATTAATAACTGGACACCACACTCCAGTTGTAGCCAACACAGTGATGTGCGCGTGTGTTTTAATTTCTCTAAAATGAACTAATCACGCGCACAACCTGGACACATTTATTATTGTGTAAATAGTTTGTATATGTTACTTCTCAACCTATCCTCTATTCTTGTTCCCTCACCTCTTTCATTTCATTTCTCCATTCTGCCTGCTATCCTTTATTTCCGCAGCCCCAGCTCAGGCGCTTCAGTAATGATGGCAGATGCCGGGACTAGCAAAAAACTTATCCTTCTTTTTTACTAATATTTTAATAAAAACCGCAACCACCACCATCGTGCGCTGTGCGATGTCAAAGCACGTTAGAAATCCCCAGGTGGTCGACATTCTTCTGGAGCCCTCCACTACGGCGCCTATTTCTTCCTTTCTTCTTTCACTTCCTCCTTTATTCCTTCCCTTTCACCGCGGTTGAGGTGTACAACGATATATGAGACAGATACTGCGCCATTTCCTTTCCCCAAAAACCAATTATTATTGTTACTATTATAATTATTGAATTGAAATACGGATTTTAATATATCATTCGGAAGCAAAAAAAGACTCAGCAAAAACCAAATACATAGGAAGAGGTATTACGATGAAACTGCTGAGAAATCTCTGATAATAAAATGAGGAAAGGGTGTTCGCAGTCGGCAAGAAAAAAGACGTTAAAAGATATTCGGGAACAAGCTAAAGAAAAATTTACATGCTGCATATGAGGACCATAATTTTAAAAAAGTTAAAAACCTTGCATAGGCTCCAATAGAATCGCCTAATAAAAAATATACACAGTTTTGTAAATCACTAAATAAATACATGTTTTGCCTACTATCGGTGCCTGAAGGTCAACTAAGATGCATTGCGACAGTGTGAATAGAAATCAATGTTTCGTCATATTTATGAACACTCCGAGGCTTCCTTCCCGAAAGTAGGCGCTAATCAACATAAAGCTAGTGTAATGCGAAGAGCGGCGGTAACTATGAGGAAATTAAAATTGGTTTTTGGGGAAAGGAAATGGCGCAGCATCTGTGTCACATATCGGGGGACACTCGAAACGTGAAGTAACGGAAGGGACAAAGGAGGGAGTGAAAGAAGAAAGGAAGAAAGAGGGGCTCTAGTGCAGAGCTCCGGAATAATTGCGGTCTACTTGGGATCTTTAACGTGCACTGACATCGCACAGCACTGAGGCGCCTTTGCGTTTCGCCCCCATCGAAACGCGGACGCTACATCGAGTTAGAAACGTGGCACTTCGGATCAGTAGCCAAGCGCTGTAACCACTGAGCCACCGTGGCTGGCAAAAATAATAACAATAATTAGTTTTTGGGGAATGTAAATGGCGAAGTATCTGTCTCATATATGGGCGGACACCTGAACCGCGCCGTCAGGGAAGGAATAAAGTGGGAGTGAAAGAAGAAAGGAAGAAAGAGGTGCCGTAGTATTGGAGGGCTCTGGAATAATTTCGACCACTTAGGGATCTTTAACGTGCATTGACATCACACAGCACACGGGCTCCTGGTAAAACACTGAGAAACAAATTCGGTTTTTGAGGCAACGAGGTGTCGCAGTAACTGTAGCGTATGGCTGTAGACACCATAACCGCGCCGTAAGAGAAGAGATAAAGGAGATAGTGAATGAAGAATGGGAGAAAGAGCTGAGAAATTTTAATGCTCCGGAAAAATTGCGACCTCCTGGGCATCGTTAACGTCCACAGGAATCCCACGGAGCTCGGTCGCCTTTCGCTTTTTGACTCAATCAATCGAAACACGGCCACTGTGACCGGGTTCGAATCCGGATTCTCCGGCTACATACTGGAGTGCGCCCACGCTGACAGGAGTCTTAATTTACAAGGAAGAGAACTGATTTTGTCTAGGACATAATTTTTTTCCTTTAAATCATTCCATAATTTCTGTAAGCTTGTCGTAAACTCAAACCGATTTATAATGAAAGAATCCGGCGCTTGATGCTTAAGTATCCCAAGTGAAAGTAATAATGCTGCAGTTTTTTTAACCTAGCGAATCCTGAAGTGGTTCGACTTGCGGGAGGGGTTTGTTGCCAAAAACGTTGTAAAATAAACAAGGATAAGCCAGCTACATTTTGTCATGGCAACTGGAATGAAACACCTTATATTTTTTCGAACATGCGATGAACAGCCGTGCCCTTTACGTACTTTGCTGGACACCTTGATCTCTAAACAACTAGTAAGGAGTAGTGGAGCGCGCAAATAGACACAGCCATACAGAAAACAAAACGTTTGCACCGTCCTAACCTCTCCATGTTTGTCCGGGAAACGGTCTTTATTGTGTTTATAGTGGCTAGAACTTGGTATAATTTGCAATGCCCATTTAAAAAGCACATTAACGTGCGCACCAGTGTTCATGTGGGGTGCAAAGTGAAAACGGACTGGGCGCTCAAATTTGTTTCATGCGGTTTGCAACTGCGCATTAGGCCTCCTTCACCTCGTTCATAAAAAAGTGTCCGGAACTCGCTGAAAAAGGTCCCTGACAGACTGGAGCGTCTGTACTGTGGAGGCTGTAGATGCGGCCCCTAGGTCCTGAGAACAAAAGGAGTGTACCACCGGCGCGTAACTTTTTGCCGTGCTGCGGAAGAACACGAGCGAGGAGAGTGCGGAACCTCCTCCGGCTATCAATTACAGAGAAAGTATTCAAATATATCAAATACAGCATAGCCGCTTTCACCCCCCTGCGAAAAGGCTAACCAAAAGCGAGGAGCGTTGGCTCCTTGCCTTTTATCATCTTCAGACGCCTGGTCCCTCTACAGCGACATTGAAAAATATTTTATGGAACTCTATTCGATATGTCTAGAATCGCTGTAGCATAAAGAACGTTTTAGTGCAGTTCATTGCGAAAAATGTTAGAATTCTGCCGCGCGCAGTACACTAAGAGAAAAGTTCCTGCACGGAGACTTTGGGTCTCATTCCTACCAGTTATTGATCGCTTCCGGGTGGTGAAACGTTTTTCATTCAACGTACGAAGCTTAGGAATAATAACTTTTGTTGTTTGTTTAGGCCCTGCCTATTTAGTAAGGCCGAAGAGATTTTGATGTCAATTTGTCACCGTGATAACTCCTTTATATCTGACTCTGAAAAGTGAAGAAGAGTATAATGATGCACACAAATGTAATACTGAGGAGTACACTGATGTCTCATCTGGCAGTGACAGTGAAGAACCAACCCCTTAAACTTTGCAACGATATGTTTTGTGGAGAGCAGCGATTCCACCTCTAGAGAATGATGACCCGAAGCAAGGTTCCTGGACATACAGCTCAACTGTATATTATGAATAATAAACATTAGTTTCTCTCAAGTTCTGAGTAGGGGGACATTTTGACAGCGTTTAAGGCAGTCTGTAGGAGTATGGAATTATCCTGAACTACCTAAAAATACACAGTTGGAAACCGAGTGTCCCTGTAGGGGGACATGCATTTTCAGCCAAGTATAAATTGCGATAACTGATACTGAAGTTTATATATGCTCTGAGGTTCGAAATAGAAAACATATTTTTATTTCGTTAATTGGTTTTGGGGGAAATGAAATGGTACAGTATCTGTCTCATATATCGTTGGGCACCTGAACCGCGCCGTAAGAGAAGGGATAAAGGGGAGTGACAGAAGAAAGGAAGAGAAAGGTACCGCAGTGGAGGGCTCCGGAAGAATTTCGACCGCCTGGGGATCTTCAACTTGCACTGACATCGCACAGGACACGGACGCCTTAGCGTTTTGCCTCCATAAAAACACAGCCGTACTTCCAAAGTGCATACACTAATACATCATATGTGAAATAAACATTTTCTCTCGGACGTTTCCTCTCAGGCCTGAGGAGGTTATAACAACACGATACAGGGCCCGGCAGCGTTGTATATATTTTAATCCGTCTTTAGACGGGGAGTGCCCGCATTGTGGGTGCGCGTTCTCGGACGTGTATCACACAGTGTGGGCATGCCCCTCTAACCCTGCTTACAACCCTTTCTCCTTACCTACCGGAGAGAGCTGGGAAGTTTCCCTGCACGGCTGCTCTACGTTAGAGAGCCAAATAGCCCTCGTCGCTACGCCCCGAGGTGTCGCGGAAGCCACAAGGGTCCTATACTAGGGACCTCTCCTATTATTAGTAAGGGGCTGGCCCTTTAGGCCACTTCTCATTCTCTCTCTTGCAAAAGATAATAAATAAATGTTTTTCACCCCACCTGCTTCCACGAGTGTAGGGGCGCTCACGATCCAACGGCACGCGCCTGGAAACCGTGGCCTCGCGCTCGCTATAGGCCTAATATAGTAACCTTCGACTAGTTACGCCGATTCATTTTAGGACACTTCAACCGCTGCAGAGCTTACGGGCCTTCTGGAAGCGATTCGAATCATCTTCGGTCTGTCTGTCTGTTGTTGCAAGGAAGAAAGAAAAGGAAAGTGCACAGGCCTGCTCACTGGCTCAAACCGAGCCACAATCGCTACCACGTGCAGATATTAGGAGAGTTGAAAGATGGGATAGACAGACATGATAGTAAAGACGCGCTAAAGACAAGGCCGATCCCGGAGGTAGTGCAATACCGGGCCAACCGGTGGCGGAAGTACAGACTTCAAACTCCCCGTCACATTTCCAAAAATAAGTACAATGGACCCGTAACAGATACTCTACGGGGTCCGTACATCTTCGGAGAACCGCCTCCGGAGAGGTGCATTTTCACTGACTGTAAACCTGCGCTACAAATTTTGGGACGCTTCCTAGGCCACACTGCCTACCAAGCTCACGCTATTCACAAAATTAGTCTCCTGTGATTTGCTCAGGAAAAAGGCGACCGTATAGTGTTCCAGTGGATCGCTAGACACCCCGGACTCGATGGAAATGAGATCAGGGCCGCCGCGGTGGCTTAGTGGTTATGGTGCTCGGCTGCTCGCCCGAAGTACGCGCGTTTGATCACGGCCGCTGCAGTTGAATTTCGATGGAGGCAAAATTCTAGAGTCCCGTGTGCTGTGCGTTGTCAGTGCACGTTAAAGAACCCCAGGTGGTCGAAATTTCCGGAGCCCTTCACTACGGCGTCTCTCATAGCCTGAGTCGCTTTGGGACATAAAACTTCCATAAACCATAAACAAACCGGAAATGAGGCCGCTGAAGCAAGGAGCCCCTTCAGCAGGGGCCTGCATGCAGCTGTGCCGTTCTCTAGACCGGACACCACTTGTCTCCTTTCGGAATCAGTGATTAGTGCGACGGCTAGGTACTGGGCCCTGCCAGACACTCGACACATCCGCCTTAAGCGGCTAGATCCGGCGATGACCTTTTCTGTTCCTCGCAGAATAACTCGCGCTATTGCATGCATAATCCATAGATTACATCTAAACGTCGCCTTCACGCGCAAATACTTCCACTTCATAGGACAAGCGGACTCCCCTGACTGTACCACATGTGGCGTGCTAAAAATGATAATTGGTTTCTGTGGAAATGAAATTGCGCAGTATCTGTTTCAAATATCGGCGGACGCCTGAACCACGCCGTAAGGGAAGGGATAAAGGAGGGAGTGAAAGGAGAAAAGAAGAAAGAGGTGCCGTAGTGTAGGGCTCCGGAATAATTTCGACCACCTGGGGATCTTTAACGTGCAATGACATCGCAAAGCACACGGGCGCCTTAGCGTTTTACCTCCATAAAAACGTTGCCGCCGCAGCCGGACTGTACCACATGTGGCGTGCTAGAAATTATAGAACACGTTTTAGTGGTGTGGCCAGCCTATGTACGTGAAACACTCATGCTCGCATCTTCTTTGAATTGTATGGTCCCAAGGCACCTCATCTGAACCGCATAAAAGCACTTGCGCTACAGCTCAGTCAAGTTATCCTATCCTATCTATCCTCGGCGCTCGGCCAGTTAGCTTAAAAACTGTACAGGCAACGCGAGCGCTCTCACGCTTTTTAAGCGACACATACCTTGCCTCGCGCTTGCGAAGTTAGAAAGTGTGCCTTGGTTTTTTATGTATTTTTTCATCCGCGACCTCCCATAATCATTATCCCCCATCGTGACCCTGATTTTTTCTCCTCTTCGCATTCCGCAGTGCAGAGTAGGCGGCCAGATATTTATTTTTTAGGCTAACCTCTCTGCCATCCCCGTCAATAAACCCTCTCTCTCTCTTAGGCGTGTTACGCGCCCGCATTTCTTTCTATTCTCTAGTACGCCTTTCTTCTTCTCCTAACCTCCTTCTCGTGAACTGAACTGGCCCCGTACTGCTTTCGGCGCTTTCACTTGTCCTGTCTGTCCTAGTCTCGTGACCAGACATTGTTTCTAGCTTAATAAGTAATTTCCGAAGAATGCTGAAGACGACCACGAGCCGAAAAAGCGCTTCCAGAAAGAACAAAACCGACGCAGATTTGAAGTGCACCAATCAAGTATCTTGACCCACTCAAGAGTTTCGGCGGAATGACGCCGTCTCTCGCTAGCGTTAAAAGCATGTTTTCTTAGCAATCAGCTCGTTGAAAAACTTAAAGTTTCGGCGGAATGACGCCGTTTTCTGCTGCCGTGAAAAGCGGCTTTTTTTATGGAATAGTCTTCTGGAGCCGAAATGCTACAACTTTTTCTAATCTATTCAGGCGTGGCCTGAACTGGCCTCATTCTTCTCATACCAAAAATCAGAGCTTCCCTCGAGATTGGCACCCCATCACTTTGTCAAATTCTGATTACAAGGCGCGGTATTCACGACGTCAACGCTACGACTCGGCTGCGCCACGAACAATAGTGTAAAGAGGGATCAGCAGTACGTGGAGGCATATTTTGGCTCTTTGGCAGGGCTTCGTCGGCGCATTCGCTGTCATGTTTTCCTATGCAAATTGGCGATGTTCATGACATGGAGGCCACGCGTTGATTCCGCATGTGGAGAACTCGTCCAACAGATGCACGCTTTCTGCTGCTGGTAGGCACTTTCGGATGTCGTACACGGAGCGTCATGGCGGAAAGAAAGCTCGGAAGCACTGCTGCGTGCCTTTTCTTATGTCTACGAGATGGCAAAGCCAAGGGCTATCATTCCCTTGCTTAACCACTGCTGGACGCCCTAAAAGGAGAAAACTTTGGGTGCAGAAACTACGGATAGGTGATCCAGTAACAGCGTCGGCAGTGGTTGGATAGCGCCAGTGTCAGTGAGACGACTCTTTTCTTACAGGTAAGGACTCGGTGCTAGTTTAGCTTTCTTTGGTTTAAGCGAACGACTGCGAGGATAATCGTGGCGAGCCTTTCTAAATGCTGCCGCGACGCAACCATAACCCACGAAATATAGTACCTCACACCCAAGCACTCAATCTGTAACTAATGCGCTGGTATTATACTTTTTCTTCTCTGCGTTCTATATGTTCGCATTTGTGCCTGTTCATTCTAAACACTCGTTTTTCACATTCCGCAAAATAAACCTAACACCGAACAGACCGAGCGGCGAGATATGAGCGCATTTGAGAAAGTATGAGCCAGCGGGCAAGAAAAAAATAAAGCTGCGAAGCTGGACGAGTTAACTTGCCGGCATGAGGTAGCTTTGCACGTTAATCCAAATTGGTAAACTGCACTGCATTCTATTCATGTCTAGGAATAGGATTACCGGCATGTGAAAATAAGGACAGGAACCTGTGCTACTGCCTCCTCCGTCTCGCCTCGAAGGGCGCGCTCCAACCCAATGGTATGGAGACCACGACGCAACGTACGGACGTGAGCAGGTTTTGTATTGGGGCGCCGGAGCGGTCCTCTGCAGTAAAAACGAAACAATTTACCAGCAGGTTAAATAATTTAATTATTAGACTTCAGTAATTTTCCTAATATATTTGGCAACTGTTTGCAACACACTGAAAATAATTATATTTTTTAAAACAGGAAGAGCAAACACATTCACAGATCTGATTTAATTACAAAATTTTCCGTAGCACATCGCTTCAGCGCTCTAAAAAATCTTCTCACGAACATATGTTGCATACAAGAACATTGCTTCTCAACTGAAGCGATGGCCTCACTTAAATGCTACTGTACATGAGTTGTCGTAATTCAAACTGAACCACATGAGGGCCGAAATCTAAACCTTAGCAAACCGTTTAAAGTTTAATCGTTATGCAATGAATACGGAAAACCTTGGTTAACTGTAATAACGAAGCAGTAAATTCGAGGCACTCTTAACTTTTAAACTCTGAGAGCTATGTGCCTAGCTGCCATTAGAGATTTGTGCGTGGAATTAGGCAGACCTATATTAGTTTTTAAAGTTTCGAAGACGCGATTGCCTCAGGTTCTCCGGCTCGAACAAATCCAAATTATCTCCGCACCATTCGAAAAGCGCGCCTCTGTATAACGCGCAGCAACGATCACTTGTGCACGTCGCGCCGTGGCGCTCGTGCCGGATGACGTCCTGCTTCCCGCCTGTGCTGGAGCAAATCTCTACTATCAACCAGGCCCGTGATTGTAGCAGCTAAACAGCTAACTATTCGAACTAAGTTAAGCAGTTTACTTATTAACATGATTAACTTTTTTTCTTATCAGACAAACACCTTCTTCACGCCTCAAAAAGACTACTAATAAATGTTAGTGGCAGTTTTTGCTCACAGGTTCTGTGTAATGCGATTACTGTGTTGTCCGCTGGAACTGAAGCTCAGCCTCTAGAATAGTAAAAAAAACATCAAAGAGCTGCGGGTGGTAGAAAATGAATTATGGCTTGATAATAAAACAAAAAAGGCGTAACACCTGACTCCGAGATATCTTGCGGAAGTGCGCCTTTATATGAAGGATCAGCGCATATGGCAGCCGTGCGCCCTGTTGGTCGGGGGGTATGATTTTCGCTTTGGGCGCGAAAGCTCTCGGGTTCCAATCCCGGACAGGTCATTAAGTTTCAAAATTTATTCCTTTCATGCCAGCGTCGGCCTTATGAAACCAAACGAAGAAATATTTTCGCCCCCAGAAACAGCTTTTGTGTCCATGGATTCGGACCACTAACACATAACGAGCGCAGTCCCGTCTGTTTAAAAAAATATTTTCGTTCCATCCAAACATAAATCATATGTCTCGCAATATTTTTCTATGACACTTTCGACGTTATGACAAAGTGAAACGGTCGGGTTCGAGCCCTACCGCGGCGGCTGCGTATTGACGGCGGAAAAACGCTAAGGCGCCCGTGTGCTTCGCGCATTGGCTGCGTGTGGCCCGGGGAACGACGGGTGCGTCACGGAATCGCGACGAGTGATGTGTGTGACGGATGCGGTGCAGTGGAAACACTAGAACACCTGCTCCTTCATTGTGCCGCGTTCGCCGATGCTCGTCGCGATATGCTCGCGGCCTATAGGGCACAGGGCATACTACCAGACTCCATCAAGACGCTACTGTGGCCGCAGGGCAGTGCGCGCACTCGTGAGCGAACTTTGGTGAGCCTCTGTGCATTCCTCGAACACACGGTCCGTTCTCCGTCAGGTAGTTACACGCATTGACGGAAAGCTCCGCGAGTTCCACCTTGAACGATTAATAACTTGACGCCCCACTCCAGTTGTAGCCAACACAGTGCTGTGCGCGTGAGCGATTTTATTCCTCTAAAATGAACTAATCACGCGCACAACCTGGACACATTTATTATTGTGTAAATAGTTTGTACATATTACTCCTCCCCCTACCTTCTCTTCCTGTCCTCTCACCTCTTTCATTTCATTTCTCCATTCTGCCTGCTATCTTTTATTTCCGCTGTCCCAGCTCAGGTGCTTCAGTAATGATGGCAAATGCCGGGGCTAGAAAAACCTTTTCCTTCCTTTTTACTATTATTTTAATAATAAACCACTACCACCACCATTGTGCGCTGTGCGTTGTCAGAGTACGTTAAAGATCCTCAGGCGGTCGAAATTATTCCGGAGCCCTCCACTACGGCGCCTATTTCTTCCTTTCTTCTTTCACTTCCTCCTTTATTCCTTCCCTTTCACCGCGGTTGAGGTGTACAACGATATATGAGACAGATACTGCGCCATTTCCTTTCCCCAAAAACCAATTATTATTGTTACTATTATAATTATTGAATTGAAATACGGATTTTAATATATCATTCGGAAGCAAAAAAAGACTCGGCAAAAACCAAATACATAGGAAGAGGTATTACGATGAAACTGCTGAGAAATCTCTGATAATAAAATGAGGAAAGGGTGTTCGCAGTCGGCAAGAAAAAAGACGTTAAAAGATATTCGGGAACAAGCTAAAGAAAAATTTACATGCTGCATGTGAGGACCATAATTTTAAAAAAGTTAAAAACATTGCATAGGCTCCAATAGAATCGCCTAATAAAAAATATACACAGTTTTGTAAATCACTAAATAAATACATGTTTTGCCTACTATCGGTGCCTGAAGGTCAACTAAGATGCATTGCGAAAGTGTGAATAGAAATCAATATTTCGTCATATTTATGAACACTCCGAGGCTTCCTTCCCGAAAGTAGGCGCTAATCAACATAAAGCTGGTGTAATGCGAAGAGCGGCGGTAACTATGAGGAAATTAAAATTGGTTTTTGGGGAAAGGAAATGGCGCAGCATCTGTGTCACATATCGGGGGACACTCGAAACGTGAAGTAACTGAAGGGACAAAGGAGGGAGTGAAAGAAGAAAGGAAGAAAGAGGGGCTCTAGTGCAGAGCTCCGGAATAATTGCGGTCTACTTGGGATCTTTAACGTGCACTGACATCGCACAGCACTGAGGCGCCTTTGCGTTTCGCCCCCATCGAAACGCGGACGCTACATCGAGTTAGAAACGTGGCACTTCGGATCAGTAGCCAAGCGCTGTAACCACTGAGCCACCGTGGCTGGCAAAAATAATAACAATAATTAGTTTTTGGGGAATGTAAATGGCGAAGTATCTGTCTCATATATGGGCGGACACCTGAACCGCGCCGTCAGGGAAGGAATAAAGTGGGAGTGAAAGAAGAAAGGAAGAAAGAGGTGCCGTAGTATTGGAGGGCTCTGGAATAATTTCGACCACTTAGGGATCTTTAACGTGCATTGACATCACACAGCACACGGGCTCCTGGTAAAACACTAAGAAACAAATTCGGTTTTTGAGGCAACGAGGTGTCGCAGTAACTGTAGCGTATGGCTGTAGACACCATAACCGCGCCGTAAGAGAAGAGATAAAGGAGATAGTGAATGAAGAATGGGAGAAAGAGCTGAGAAATTTTAATGCTCCGGAAAAATTGCGACCTCCTGGGCATCGTTAACGTCCACAGGAATCCCACGGAGCTCGGTCGCCTTTCGCTTTTTGACTCAATCAATCGAAACACGGCCACTGTGACCGGGTTCGAATCCGGATTCTCCGGCTACATACTGGAGTGCGCCCACGCTGACAGGAGTCTTAATTTACAAGGAAGAGAACTGATTTTGTCTAGGACATAATTTTTTTCCTTTAAATCATTCCATAATTTCTGTAAGCTTGTCGTAAACTCAAACCGATTTATAATGAAAGAATCCGGCGCTTGATGCTTAAGTATCCCAAGTGAAAGTAATAATGCTGCAGTTTTTTTAACCTAGCGAATCCTGAAGTGGTTCGACTTGCGGGAGGGGTTTGTTGCCAAAAACGTTGTAAAATAAACAAGGATAAGCCAGCTACATTTTGTCATGGCAACTGGAATGAAACACCTTATATTTTTTCGAACATGCGATGAACAGCCGTGCCCTTTACGTACTTTGCTGGACACCTTGATCTCTAAACAACTAGTAAGGAGTAGTGGAGCGCGCAAATAGACACAGCCATACAGAAAACAAAACGTTTGCACCGTCCTAACCTCTCCATGTTTATCCGGGAAACGGTCTTTATTGTGTTTATAGTGGCTAGAACTTGGTATAATTTGCAATGCCCATTTAAAAAGCACATTAACGTGCGCACCAGTGTTCATGTGGGGTGCAAAGTGAGAACGGACTGGGCGCTCAAATTTGTTTCATGCGGTTTGCAACTGCGCATTAGGCCTCCTTCACCTCGTTCATAAAAAAGTGTCCGGAACTCGCTGAAAAAGGTCCCTGACAGACTGGAGCGTCTGTACTGTGGAGGCTGTAGATGCGGCCCCTAGGTCCTGAGAACAAAAGGAGTGTACCACCGGCGCGTAACTTTTTGCCGTGCTGCGGAAGAACACGAGCGAGGAGAGTGCGGAACCTCCTCCGGCTATCAATTACAGAGAAAGTATTCAAATATATCAAATACAGCATAGCCGCTTTCACCCCCCTGCGAAAAGGCTAACCAAAAGCGAGGAGCGTTGGCTCCTTGCCTTTTATCATCTTCAGACGCCTGGTCCCTCTACAGCGACATTGAAAAATATTTTATGAAACTCTATTCGATATGTCTAGAATCGCTGTAGCATAAAGAACGTTTTAGTGCAGTTCATTGCGAAAAATGTTAGATTTCTGCCGCGCGCAGTACACTAAGAGAAAAGTTCCTGCACGGAGACTTTGGGTCTCATTCCTACCAGTTATTGATCGCTTCCGGGTGGTGAAACGTTTTTCATTCAACGTACGAAGCTTAGGAATAATAACTTTTGTTGTTTGTTTAGGCCCTGCCTATTTAGTAAGGCCGAAGAGATTTTGATGTCAATTTGTCACCGTGATAACTCCTTTATATCTGACTCTGAAAAGTGAAGAAGAGTATAATGATGCACACAAATGTAATACTGAGGAGTACGCTGATGTCTCATCTGGCAGTGACAGTGAAGAACCAACCCCTTAAACTTTGCAACGATATGTTTTGTGGAGAGCAGCGATTCCACCTCTAGAGAATGATGACCCGAAGCAAGGTTCCTGGACATACAGCTCAACTGTATATTATGAATAATAAACATTAGTTTCTCTCAAGTTCTGAGTAGGGGGACATTTTGACAGCGTTTAAGGCAGTCTGTAGGAGTATGGAATTATCCTGAACTACCTAAAAATACACAGTTGGAAACCGAGTGTCCCTGTAGGGGGACATGCATTTTCAGCCAAGTATAAATTGCGATAACTGATACTGAAGTTTATATATGCTCTGAGGTTCGAAATAGAAAACATATTTTTATTTCGTTAATTGGTTTTGGGGGAAATGAAATGGTACAGTATCTGTCTCATATATCGTTGGGCACCTGAACCGCGCCGTAAGAGAAGGGATAAAGGGGAGTGACAGAAGAAAGGAAGAGAAAGGTACCGCAGTGGAGGGCTCCGGAAGAATTTCGACCGCCTGGGGATCTTCAACTTGCACTGACATCGCACAGGACACGGACGCCTTAGCCTTTTGCCTCCATAAAAACACAGCCGTACTTCCAAAGTGCATACACTAAAACATCATATGTGAAATAAACATTTTCTCTCGGACGTTTCCTCTCAGGCCTGAGGAGGTTATAACAACACGATACAGGGCCCGGAAGCGTTGTATATATTTTAATCCGTCTTTAGACGGGGAGTGCCCGCATTGTGGGTGCGCGTTCTCGGACGTGTATCACACAGTGTGGGCATGCCCCTCTAACCCTGCTTACAACCCTTTCTCCTTACCTACCGGAGAGAGCTGGGAAGTTTCCCTGCACGGCTGCTCTACGTTAGAGAGCCAAATAGCCCTCGTCGCTACGCCCCGAGGTGTCGCGGAAGCCACAAGGGTCCTATACTAGGGACCTCTCCTATTATTAGTAAGGGGCTGGCCCTTTAGGCCACTTCTCATTCTCTCTCTTGCAAAAGATAATAAATAAATGTTTTTCACCCCACCTGCTTCCACGAGTGTAGGGGCGCTCACGATCCAACGGCACGCGCCTGGAAACCGTGGCCTCGCGCTCGCTATAGGCCTAATATAGTAACCTTCGACTAGTTACGCCGATTCATTTTAGGACACTTCAACCGCTGCAGAGCTTACGGGCCTTCTGGAAGCGATTCGAATCATCTTCGGTCTGTCTGTCTGTTGTTGCAAGGAAGAAAGAAAAGGAAAGTGCACAGGCCTGCTCACTGGCTCAAACCGACCCACAATCGCTACCACGTGCAGATATTAGGAGAGTTGAAAGATGGGATAGACAGACATGATAGTAAAGACGCGCTAAAGACAAGGCCGATCCCGGAGGTAGTGCAATACCGGGCCAACCGGTGGCGGAAGTACAGACTTCAAACTCCCCGTCACATTTCCAAAAATAAGTACAATGGACCCGTAACAGATACTCTACGGGGTCCGTACATCTTCGGAGAACCGCCTCCGGAGAGGTGCATTTTCACTGACTGTAAACCTGCGCTACAAATTTTGGGACGCTTCCTAGGCCACACTGCCTACCAAGCTCACGCTATTCACAAAATTAGTCTCCTGTGATTTGCTCAGGAAAAAGGCGACCGTATAGTGTTCCAGTGGATCGCTAGACACCCCGGACTCGATGGAAATGAGATCAGGGCCGCCGCGGTGGCTTAGTGGTTATGGTGCTCGGCTGCTCGCCCGAAGTACGCGCGTTTGATCACGGCCGCTGCAGTTGAATTTCGATGGAGGCAAAATTCTAGAGTCCCGTGTGCTGTGCGTTGTCAGTGCACGTTAAAGAACCCCAGGTGGTCGAAATTTCCGGAGCCCTTCACTACGGCGTCTCTCATAGCCTGAGTCGCTTTGGGACATAAAACCTCCATAAACCATAAACAAACCGGAAATGAGGCCGCTGAAGCAAGGAGCCCCTTCAGCAGGGGCCTGCATGCAGCTGTGCCGTTCTCTAGACCGGACACCACTTGTCTCCTTTCGGAATCAGTGATTAGTGCGACGGCTAGGTACTGGGCCCTGCCAGACACTCGACACATCCGCCTTAAGCGGCTAGATCCGGCGATGACCTTTTCTGTTCCTCGCAGAATAACTCGCGCTATTGCATGCATAATCCATAGATTACATCTAAACGTCGCCTTCACGCGCAAATACTTCCACTTCATAGGACAAGCGGACTCCCCTGACTGTACCACATGTGGCGTGCTAAAAATGATAATTGGTTTCTGTGGAAATGAAATTGCGCAGTATCTGTTTCAAATATCGGCGGACGCCTGAACCACGCCGTAAGGGAAGGGATAAAGGAGGGAGTGAAAGGAGAAAAGAAGAAAGAGGTGCCGTAGTTTAGGGCTCCGGAATAATTTCGACCACCTGGGGATCTTTAACGTGCAATGACATCGCAAAGCACACGGGCGCCTTAGCGTTTTACCTCCATAAAAACGTTGCCGCCGCAGCCGGACTGTACCACATGTGGCGTGCTAGAAATTATAGAACACGTTTTAGTGGTGTGGCCAGCCTATGTACGTGAAACACTCATGCTCGCATCTTCTTTGAATTGTATGGTCCCAAGGCACCTCATCTGAACCGCATAAAAGCACTTGCGCTACAGCTCAGTCAAGTTATCCTATCCTATCTATCCTCGGCGCTCGGCCAGTTAGCTTAAAAACTGTACAGGCAACGCGAGCGCTCTCACGCTTTTTAAGCGACACATACCTTGCCTCGCGCTTGCGAAGTTAGAAAGTGTGCCTTGGTTTTTTATGTATTTTTTCATCCGCGACCTCCCATAATCATTATCCCCCATCGTGACCCTGATTTTTTCTCCTCTTCGCATTCCGCAGTGCAGAGTAGGCGGCCAGATATTTATTTTTTAGGCTAACCTCTCTGCCATCCCCGTCAATAAACCCTCTCTCTCTCTTAGGCGTGTTACGCGCCCGCATTTCTTTCTATTCTCTAGTACGCCTTTCTTCTTCTCCTAACCTCCTTCTCGTGAACTGAACTGGCCCCGTACTGCTTTCGGCGCTTTCACTTGTCCTGTCTGTCCTAGTCTCGTGACCAGACATTGTTTCTAGCTTAATAAGTAATTTCCGAAGAATGCTGAAGACGACCACGAGCCGAAAAAGCGCTTCCAGAAAGAACAAAACCGACGCAGATTTGAAGTGCACCAATCAAGTATCTTGACCCACTCAAGAGTTTCGGCGGAATGACGCCGTCTCTCGCTAGCGTTAAAAGCATGTTTTCTTAGCAATCAGCTCGTTGAAAAACTTAAAGTTTCGGCGGAATGACGCCGTTTTCTGCTGCCGTGAAAAGCGGCTTTTTTTATGGAATAGTCTTCTGGAGCCGAAATGCTACAACTTTTTCTAATCTATTCAGGCGTGGCCTGAACTGGCCTCATTCTTCTCATACCAAAAATCAGAGCTTCCCTCGAGATTGGCACCCCATCACTTTGTCAAATTCTGATTACAAGGCGCGGTATTCACGACGTCAACGCTACGACTCGGCTGCGCCACGAACAATAGTGTAAAGAGGGATCAGCAGTACGTGGAGGCATATTTTGGCTCTTTGGCAGGGCTTCGTCGGCGCATTCGCTGTCATGTTTTCCTATGCAAATTGGCGATGTTCATGACATGGAGGCCACGCGTTGATTCCGCATGTGGAGAACTCGTCCAACAGATGCACGCTTTCTGCTGCTGGTAGGCACTTTCGGATGTCGTACACGGAGCGTCATGGCGGAAAGAAAGCTCGGAAGCACTGCTGCGTGCCTTTTCTTATGTCTACGAGATGGCAAAGCCAAGGGCTATCATTCCCTTGCTTAACCACTGCTGGACGCCCTAAAAGGAGAAAACTTTGGGTGCAGAAACTACGGATAGGTGATCCAGTAACAGCGTCGGCAGTGGTTGGATAGCGCCAGTGTCAGTGAGACGACTCTTTTCTTACAGGTAAGGACTCGGTGCTAGTTTAGCTTTCTTTGGTTTAAGCGAACGACTGCGAGGATAATCGTGGCGAGCCTTTCTAAATGCTGCCGCGACGCAACCATAACCCACGAAATATAGTACCTCACACCCAAGCACTCAATCTGTAACTAATGCGCTGGTATTATACTTTTTCTTCTCTGCGTTCTATATGTTCGCATTTGTGCCTGTTCATTCTAAACACTCGTTTTTCACATTCCGCAAAATAAACCTAACACCGAACAGACCGAGCGGCGAGATATGAGCGCATTTGAGAAAGTATGAGCCAGCGGGCAAGAAAAAAATAAAGCTGCGAAGCTGGACGAGTTAACTTGCCGGCATGAGGTAGCTTTGCACGTTAATCCAAATTGGTAAACTGCACTGCATTCTATTCATGTCTAGGAATAGGATTACCGGCATGTGAAAATAAGGACAGGAACCTGTGCTACTGCCTCCTCCGTCTCGCCTCGAAGGGCGCGCTCCAACCCAATGGTATGGAGACCACGACGCAACGTACGGACGTGAGCAGGTTTTGTATTGGGGCGCCGGAGCGGTCCTCTGCAGTAAAAACGAAACAATTTACCAGCAGGTTAAATAATTTAATTATTAGACTTCAGTAATTTTCCTAATATATTTGGCAACTGTTTGCAACACACTGAAAATAATTATATTTTTTAAAACAGGAAGAGCAAACACATTCACAGATCTGATTTAATTACAAAATTTTCCGTAGCACATCGCTTCAGCGCTCTAAAAAATCTTCTCACGAACATATGTTGCATACAAGAACATTGCTTCTCAACTGAAGCGATGGCCTCACTTAAATGCTACTGTACATGAGTTGTCGTAATTCAAACTGAACCACATGAGGGCCGAAATCTAAACCTTAGCAAACCGTTTAAAGTTTAATCGTTATGCAATGAATACGGAAAACCTTGGTTAACTGTAATAACGAAGCAGTAAATTCGAGGCACTCTTAACTTTTAAACTCTGAGAGCTATGTGCCTAGCTGCCATTAGAGATTTGTGCGTGGAATTAGGCAGACCTATATTAGTTTTTAAAGTTTCGAAGACGCGATTGCCTCAGGTTCTCCGGCTCGAACAAATCCAAATTATCTCCGCACCATTCGAAAAGCGCGCCTCTGTATAACGCGCAGCAACGATCACTTGTGCACGTCGCGCCGTGGCGCTCGTGCCGGATGACGTCCTGCTTCCCGCCTGTGCTGGAGCAAATCTCTACTATCAACCAGGCCCGTGATTGTAGCAGCTAAACAGCTAACTATTCGAACTAAGTTAAGCAGTTTACTTATTAACATGATTAACTTTTTTTCTTATCAGACAAACACCTTCTTCACGCCTCAAAAAGACTACTAATAAATGTTAGTGGCAGTTTTTGCTCACAGGTTCTGTGTAATGCGATTACTGTGTTGTCCGCTGGAACTGAAGCTCAGCCTCTAGAATAGTAAAAAAAACATCAAAGAGCTGCGGGTGGTAGAAAATGAATTATGGCTTGATAATAAAACAAAAAAGGCGTAACACCTGACTCCGAGATATCTTGCGGAAGTGCGCCTTTATATGAAGGATCAGCGCATATGGCAGCCGTGCGCCCTGTTGGTCGGGGGGTATGATTTTCGCTTTGGGCGCGAAAGCTCTCGGGTTCCAATCCCGGACAGGTCATTAAGTTTCAAAATTTATTCCTTTCATGCCAGCGTCGGCCTTATGAAACCAAACGAAGAAATATTTTCGCCCCCAGAAACAGCTTTTGTGTCCATGGATTCGGACCACTAACACATAACGAGCGCAGTCCCGTCTGTTTAAAAAAATATTTTCGTTCCATCCAAACATAAATCATATGTCTCGCAATATTTTTCTATGACACTTTCGACGTTATGACAAAGTGAAACGGTCGGGTTCGAGCCCTACCGCGGCGGCTGCGTATTGACGGCGGAAAAACGCTAAGGCGCCCGTGTGCTTCGCGCATTGGCTGCGTGTGGCCCGGGGAACGACGGGTGCGTCACGGAATCGCGACGAGTGATGTGTGTGACGGATGCGGTGCAGTGGAAACACTAGAACACCTGCTCCTTCATTGTGCCGCGTTCGCCGATGCTCGTCGCGATATGCTCGCGGCCTATAGGGCACAGGGCATACTACCAGACTCCATCAAGACGCTACTGTGGCCGCAGGGCAGTGCGCGCACTCGTGAGCGAACTTTGGTGAGCCTCTGTGCATTCCTCGAACACACGGTCCGTTCTCCGTCAGGTAGTTACACGCATTGACGGAAAGCTCCGCGAGTTCCACCTTGAACGATTAATAACTTGACGCCCCACTCCAGTTGTAGCCAACACAGTGCTGTGCGCGTGAGCGATTTTATTCCTCTAAAATGAACTAATCACGCGCACAACCTGGACACATTTATTATTGTGTAAATAGTTTGTACATATTACTCCTCCCCCTACCTTCTCTTCCTGTCCTCTCACCTCTTTCATTTCATTTCTCCATTCTGCCTGCTATCTTTTATTTCCGCTGTCCCAGCTCAGGTGCTTCAGTAATGATGGCAAATGCCGGGGCTAGAAAAACCTTTTCCTTCCTTTTTACTATTATTTTAATAATAAACCACTACCACCACCATTGTGCGCTGTGCGTTGTCAGAGTACGTTAAAGATCCTCAGGCGGTCGAAATTATTCCGGAGCCCTCCACTACGGCGCCTATTTCTTCCTTTCTTCTTTCACTTCCTCCTTTATTCCTTCCCTTTCACCGCGGTTGAGGTGTACAACGATATATGAGACAGATACTGCGCCATTTCCTTTCCCCAAAAACCAATTATTATTGTTACTATTATAATTATTGAATTGAAATACGGATTTTAATATATCATTCGGAAGCAAAAAAAGACTCGGCAAAAACCAAATACATAGGAAGAGGTATTACGATGAAACTGCTGAGAAATCTCTGATAATAAAATGAGGAAAGGGTGTTCGCAGTCGGCAAGAAAAAAGACGTTAAAAGATATTCGGGAACAAGCTAAAGAAAAATTTACATGCTGCATGTGAGGACCATAATTTTAAAAAAGTTAAAAACATTGCATAGGCTCCAATAGAATCGCCTAATAAAAAATATACACAGTTTTGTAAATCACTAAATAAATACATGTTTTGCCTACTATCGGTGCCTGAAGGTCAACTAAGATGCATTGCGAAAGTGTGAATAGAAATCAATATTTCGTCATATTTATGAACACTCCGAGGCTTCCTTCCCGAAAGTAGGCGCTAATCAACATAAAGCTGGTGTAATGCGAAGAGCGGCGGTAACTATGAGGAAATTAAAATTGGTTTTTGGGGAAAGGAAATGGCGCAGCATCTGTGTCACATATCGGGGGACACTCGAAACGTGAAGTAACTGAAGGGACAAAGGAGGGAGTGAAAGAAGAAAGGAAGAAAGAGGGGCTCTAGTGCAGAGCTCCGGAATAATTGCGGTCTACTTGGGATCTTTAACGTGCACTGACATCGCACAGCACTGAGGCGCCTTTGCGTTTCGCCCCCATCGAAACGCGGACGCTACATCGAGTTAGAAACGTGGCACTTCGGATCAGTAGCCAAGCGCTGTAACCACTGAGCCACCGTGGCTGGCAAAAATAATAACAATAATTAGTTTTTGGGGAATGTAAATGGCGAAGTATCTGTCTCATATATGGGCGGACACCTGAACCGCGCCGTCAGGGAAGGAATAAAGTGGGAGTGAAAGAAGAAAGGAAGAAAGAGGTGCCGTAGTATTGGAGGGCTCTGGAATAATTTCGACCACTTAGGGATCTTTAACGTGCATTGACATCACACAGCACACGGGCTCCTGGTAAAACACTAAGAAACAAATTCGGTTTTTGAGGCAACGAGGTGTCGCAGTAACTGTAGCGTATGGCTGTAGACACCATAACCGCGCCGTAAGAGAAGAGATAAAGGAGATAGTGAATGAAGAATGGGAGAAAGAGCTGAGAAATTTTAATGCTCCGGAAAAATTGCGACCTCCTGGGCATCGTTAACGTCCACAGGAATCCCACGGAGCTCGGTCGCCTTTCGCTTTTTGACTCAATCAATCGAAACACGGCCACTGTGACCGGGTTCGAATCCGGATTCTCCGGCTACATACTGGAGTGCGCCCACGCTGACAGGAGTCTTAATTTACAAGGAAGAGAACTGATTTTGTCTAGGACATAATTTTTTTCCTTTAAATCATTCCATAATTTCTGTAAGCTTGTCGTAAACTCAAACCGATTTATAATGAAAGAATCCGGCGCTTGATGCTTAAGTATCCCAAGTGAAAGTAATAATGCTGCAGTTTTTTTAACCTAGCGAATCCTGAAGTGGTTCGACTTGCGGGAGGGGTTTGTTGCCAAAAACGTTGTAAAATAAACAAGGATAAGCCAGCTACATTTTGTCATGGCAACTGGAATGAAACACCTTATATTTTTTCGAACATGCGATGAACAGCCGTGCCCTTTACGTACTTTGCTGGACACCTTGATCTCTAAACAACTAGTAAGGAGTAGTGGAGCGCGCAAATAGACACAGCCATACAGAAAACAAAACGTTTGCACCGTCCTAACCTCTCCATGTTTATCCGGGAAACGGTCTTTATTGTGTTTATAGTGGCTAGAACTTGGTATAATTTGCAATGCCCATTTAAAAAGCACATTAACGTGCGCACCAGTGTTCATGTGGGGTGCAAAGTGAGAACGGACTGGGCGCTCAAATTTGTTTCATGCGGTTTGCAACTGCGCATTAGGCCTCCTTCACCTCGTTCATAAAAAAGTGTCCGGAACTCGCTGAAAAAGGTCCCTGACAGACTGGAGCGTCTGTACTGTGGAGGCTGTAGATGCGGCCCCTAGGTCCTGAGAACAAAAGGAGTGTACCACCGGCGCGTAACTTTTTGCCGTGCTGCGGAAGAACACGAGCGAGGAGAGTGCGGAACCTCCTCCGGCTATCAATTACAGAGAAAGTATTCAAATATATCAAATACAGCATAGCCGCTTTCACCCCCCTGCGAAAAGGCTAACCAAAAGCGAGGAGCGTTGGCTCCTTGCCTTTTATCATCTTCAGACGCCTGGTCCCTCTACAGCGACATTGAAAAATATTTTATGAAACTCTATTCGATATGTCTAGAATCGCTGTAGCATAAAGAACGTTTTAGTGCAGTTCATTGCGAAAAATGTTAGATTTCTGCCGCGCGCAGTACACTAAGAGAAAAGTTCCTGCACGGAGACTTTGGGTCTCATTCCTACCAGTTATTGATCGCTTCCGGGTGGTGAAACGTTTTTCATTCAACGTACGAAGCTTAGGAATAATAACTTTTGTTGTTTGTTTAGGCCCTGCCTATTTAGTAAGGCCGAAGAGATTTTGATGTCAATTTGTCACCGTGATAACTCCTTTATATCTGACTCTGAAAAGTGAAGAAGAGTATAATGATGCACACAAATGTAATACTGAGGAGTACGCTGATGTCTCATCTGGCAGTGACAGTGAAGAACCAACCCCTTAAACTTTGCAACGATATGTTTTGTGGAGAGCAGCGATTCCACCTCTAGAGAATGATGACCCGAAGCAAGGTTCCTGGACATACAGCTCAACTGTATATTATGAATAATAAACATTAGTTTCTCTCAAGTTCTGAGTAGGGGGACATTTTGACAGCGTTTAAGGCAGTCTGTAGGAGTATGGAATTATCCTGAACTACCTAAAAATACACAGTTGGAAACCGAGTGTCCCTGTAGGGGGACATGCATTTTCAGCCAAGTATAAATTGCGATAACTGATACTGAAGTTTATATATGCTCTGAGGTTCGAAATAGAAAACATATTTTTATTTCGTTAATTGGTTTTGGGGGAAATGAAATGGTACAGTATCTGTCTCATATATCGTTGGGCACCTGAACCGCGCCGTAAGAGAAGGGATAAAGGGGAGTGACAGAAGAAAGGAAGAGAAAGGTACCGCAGTGGAGGGCTCCGGAAGAATTTCGACCGCCTGGGGATCTTCAACTTGCACTGACATCGCACAGGACACGGACGCCTTAGCCTTTTGCCTCCATAAAAACACAGCCGTACTTCCAAAGTGCATACACTAAAACATCATATGTGAAATAAACATTTTCTCTCGGACGTTTCCTCTCAGGCCTGAGGAGGTTATAACAACACGATACAGGGCCCGGAAGCGTTGTATATATTTTAATCCGTCTTTAGACGGGGAGTGCCCGCATTGTGGGTGCGCGTTCTCGGACGTGTATCACACAGTGTGGGCATGCCCCTCTAACCCTGCTTACAACCCTTTCTCCTTACCTACCGGAGAGAGCTGGGAAGTTTCCCTGCACGGCTGCTCTACGTTAGAGAGCCAAATAGTCCTCGTCGCTACGCCCCGAGGTGTCGCGGAAGCCACAAGGGTCCTATACTAGGGACCTCTCCTATTATTAGTAAGGGGCTGGCCCTTTAGGCCACTTCTCATTCTCTCTCTTGCAAAAGATAATAAATAAATGTTTTTCACCCCACCTGCTTCCACGAGTGTAGGGGCGCTCACGATCCAACGGCACGCGCCTGGAAACCGTGGCCTCGCGCTCGCTATAGGCCTAATATAGTAACCTTCGACTAGTTACGCCGATTCATTTTAGGACACTTCAACCGCTGCAGAGCTTACGGGCCTTCTGGAAGCGATTCGAATCATCTTCGGTCTGTCTGTCTGTTGTTGCAAGGAAGAAAGAAAAGGAAAGTGCACAGGCCTGCTCACTGGCTCAAACCGAGCCACAATCGCTACCACGTGCAGATATTAGGAGAGTTGAAAGATGGGATAGACAGACATGATAGTAAAGACGCGCTAAAGACAAGGCCGATCCCGGAGGTAGTGCAATACCGGGCCAACCGGTGGCGGAAGTACAAACTTCAACCTCCCCGTCACATTTTCAAAAATAAGTACAATGGACCCGTAACAGATACTCTACGGGGTCCGTACATCTTCGGGGAACCGCCTCCGGAGAGGTGCATTTTCACTGACTGTAAACCTGCGCTACAAATTTTGGGACGCTTCCTAGGCCACACTGCCTACCAAGCTCACGCTATTCATAAAATTAGTCTCCTGTGATTTGCTCAGGAAAAAGGCGACCGTATAGTGTTCCAGTGGATCGCTAGACACCCCGGACTCGATGGAAATGAGATCAGGGCCGCCGCGGTGGCTTAGTGGTTATGGTGCTCGGCTGCTCGCCCGAAGTACGCGCGTTTGATCACGGCCGCTGCAGTTGAATTTCGATGGAGGCAAAATTCTAGAGTCCCGTGTGCTGTGCGTTGTCAGTGCACGTTAAAGAACCCCAGGTGGTCGAAATTTCCGGAGCCCTTCACTACGGCGTCTCTCATAGCCTGAGTCGCTTTGGGACATAAAACCTCCATAAACCATAAACAAACCGGAAATGAGGCCGCTGAAGCAAGGAGCCCCTTCAGCAGGGGCCTGCATGCAGCTGTGCCGTTCTCTAGACCGGACACCACTTGTCTCCTTTCGGAATCAGTGATTAGTGCGACGGCTAGGTACTGGGCCCTGCCAGACACTCGACACATCCGCCTTAAGCGGCTAGATCCGGCGATGACCTTTTCTGTTCCTCGCAGAATAACTCGCGCTATTGCATGCATAATCCATAGATTACATCTAAACGTCGCCTTCACGCGCAAATACTTCCACTTCATAGGACAAGCGGACTCCCCTGACTGTACCACATGTGGCGTGCTAAAAATGATAATTGGTTTCTGTGGAAATGAAATTGCGCAGTATCTGTTTCAAATATCGGCGGACGCCTGAACCACGCCGTAAGGGAAGGGATAAAGGAGGGAGTGAAAGGAGAAAAGAAGAAAGAGGTGCCGTAGTGTAGGGCTCCGGAATAATTTCGACCACCTGGGGATCTTTAACGTGCAATGACATCGCAAAGCACACGGGCGCCTTAGCGTTTTACCTCCATAAAAACGTTGCCGCCGCAGCCGGACTGTACCACATGTGGCGTGCTAGAAATTATAGAACACGATTTAGTGGTGTGGCCAGCCTATGTACGTGAAACACTCATGCTCGCATCTTCTTTGAATTGTATGGTCCCGAGGCACCTCATCTGAACCGCATAAAAGCACTTGCGCTACAGCTCAGTCAAGTTATCCTATCCTATCTATCCTCGGCGCTCGGCCAGGTAGTTTAAAAACTGTACAGGCAACGCGAGCGCTCTCACGCTTTTTAAGCGACACATACCTTGCCTCGCGTTTGCGAAGTTAGAAAGTGTGCCTTGGTTTTTTATGTATTTTTTCATCCGCGACCTCCCATAATCATTATCCCCCATGGTGACCCTGATTTTTTCTCCTCTTCGCATTACACAGTGCAGAGTAGGCGGCCAGATATTTATTTTTTAGGCTAACCTCTCTGCCATCCCCGTCAATAAACCCTCTCTCTCTCTCAGGCGTGTTACGCGCCCGCATTTCTTTCTATTCTCTAGTACGCCTTTCTTTTTTTCCTAACCTCCTTCTCGTGAACTGAACTGGCCCCGTACTGCTTTCGGCGCTTTCACTTGTCCTGTTTGTCCTAGTCTCGTGACCAGACATTGTTTCTAGCTTAATAAGTAATTTCCGAAGAATGCTGAAGACGACCACGAGCCGAAAAAGCGCTTCCAGAAAGGACAAAACCGACGCAGATTTGAAGTGCACCAATCAAGTATCTTGACCCACTCAAGAGTTTCGGCGGAATGACGCCGTCTCTCGCTAGCGTGAAAAGCATGTTTTCTTAGCAATCAGCTGGTTGAAAAACTTAAAGTTTCGGCGGAATGACGCCGTTTTCTGCTGCCGTGAAAAGCGGCTTTTTTTTATGGATAAGTCTTCTGGAGCCGTAATGCTATAACTTTTTCTAATCTATTCAAGCGTGGCCTGAACTGGCCTCATTCTTCTCATACCAAAAATCAGAGCTTCCCTCGAGATTGGCACCCCATCACTTTGTCAAATTCTGATTACAAGGCGCGGTATTCACGACGTCAACGCTACGACTCGGCTGCGCCACGAACAATAGTGTACAGAGGGATCGGCAGTACGTGGAGGCATATTTTCGCTCTTTGGCAGGGCTTCGTCGGCGCATTCGCTGTCATGTTTTCCTATGCAAATTGGCGATGTTCATGACATGGAGGCCACGCGTTGATTCCGCATGTGGAGAACTCGTCCAACAGATGCACGCTTTCTGCTGCTGGTAGGCACTTTCGGATCTCGTACTCGGAGCGTCATGGCAAAAAGAAAGCTCGGAAGCACTGCTGCGTGCCTTTTCTTATGTCTACGAGATGGCAAAGCCAAGGGCTATCATTCCCTTGCTTAACCACTGCTGGACACCCTAAAAGGAGAAAACTTTGGGTGCAGAAACTACGGATAGGTGATCCAGTAACAGCGTCGGCAGTGGTTGGATAGCGCCAGTGTCAGTGAGACGACTTTTTTCTTACAGGTAAGGACTCGGTGCTAGTTTAGCTTTCTTTGGTTTAAGCGAACGACTGCGAGGATAATCGTGGCAAGCCTTTCTAAATGCTGCCGCGACGCAACCATAACCCACGAAATATAGTACCTCACACCCAAGCACTCAATCTGTAACTAATGCGCTGGTATTATACTTTTTCTTCTCTGCGTTCTATATGTTCGCATTTGTGCCTGTTCATTCTAAACACTCGTTTTTCACATTCCGCAAAATAAACCTAACACCGAACAGACCGAGCGGCGAGATATAAGCGCATTTGAGAAAGTATGAGCCAGCGGGCAAGAAAAAAATAAAGCTGCGAAGCTGGACGAGTTAACTTGCCGGCATGAGGTAGCTTTGCACGTTAATCCAAATTGGTAAACTGCACTGCATTCTATTCATGTCTAGGAATAGGATTACCGGCATGTGAAAATAAGGACAGGAACCTGTGCTACTGCCTCCTCCGTCTCGCCTCGAAGGGCGCGCTCCAACCCAAAGGTATGGAGACCACGACGCAACGTACGGACGTGAGCAGGTTTTTGTATTGGGGCGCCGGAGCGGTCCTCTGCAGTAAAAACGAAACAATTTACCAGCAGGTTAAATAATTTAATTAATTAGACTTCAGTAATTTTCCTAATATATTTGGCAACTGTTTGCAACACACTGAAAATAATTATATTTTTTAAAACAGGAAGAGCAAACACATTCACAGATCTGATTTAATTACAAAATTTTCCGTAGCACATCGCTTCAGCGCTCTAAAAAAACCTCTCACGAACATATGTTGCATACAAGAACATTGCTTCTCAACTGAAGCGATGGCCTCACTTAAATGCTACTGTACATGAGTTGTCGTAATTCAAACTGAACCACATGAGGGCGAAATCTAAACCTTAGCAAACCGTTTAAAGTTTAATCGTTATGCAATGAATACGGAAAACCTTGGTTAACTGTAATAACGAAGCAGTAAATTCGAGGCACTCTTAACTTTTAAACTCTGAGAGCTATGTGCCTAGCTGCCATTAGAGATTTGTGCGTGGAATTAGGCAGACCTATATTAGTTTTTAAGGTTTCGAAGACGCGATTGCCTCAGGTTCTCCGGCTCGAACAAATCCAAATTATCTCCGCACCATTCGAAAAGCGCGCCTCTGTATAACGCGCAGCAACGATCACTTGTGCACTTCGCGCCGTGGCGCTCGTGGCGGGTGACGTCCTGCTTCCCGCCTGTGCTGGAGCAAATCTCTACTATCAACCAGGCCCGTGATTGTAGCAGCTAAACAGCTAACTATTCGAACTAAGTTAAGCAGTTTACTTATTAACATGATTAACTTTTTTTCTTATCAGACAAACACCTTCTTTACGCCTCAAAAAGACTACTAATAAATGTTAGTGGCAGTTTTTGCTCACAGGTTCTGTGTAATGCGATTACTGTGTTGTCCGCTGGAACTGAAGCTCAGCCTCTAGAATAGTAAAAAAAACATCAAAGAGCTTCGGGGGGTAGAAAATGAATTATGGCTTGATAATAAAACAAAAAAGGCGTAACACCTGACTCCGAGATATCTTGCGGAAGTGCGCCTTTATATGAAGGATCAGCGCATATGGCAGCCGTGCGCCCTGTTGGTCGGGGGGTATGATTTTCGCTTTGGGTGCGAAAGCTCTCGGGTTCCAATCCCGGACAGGTCATTAAGTTTCAAAATTTATTCCTTTCATGCCAGCGTCGGCCTTATGAAACCAAACGAAGAAATATTTTCGCCCCCAGAAACAGCTTTTGTGTCCATGGATTCGGACCACTAACACATAACAGCGAGCGCAGTCCCGTCTGTTTAAAAAAAATATTTTCGTTCCATCCAAACATAAATCATATATGTCTCGCAATATTTTTCTATGACACTTTCGACGTTATGACAAAGTGAAACGGTCGGGTTCGAGCCCTACCGCGGCGGCTGCGTATTGACGGCGGAAAAACGCTAAGGCGCCCGTGTGCTTCGCGCATTGGCTGCGTGTGGCCCGGGGAACGACGGGTGCGTCACGGAATCGCGACGAGTGATGTGTGTGACGGATGCGGTGCAGTGGAAGCACTAGAACACCTGCTCCTTCATTGTGCCGCGTTCGCCGATGCTCGTCGCGATATGCTCGCGGCCTATAGGGCACAGGGCATACTACCAGACTCCATCAAGACGCTACTGTGGCCGCAGGGCAGTGCGCGCACTCGTGAGCGAACTTTGGTGAGCCTCTGTGCATTCCTCGAACACACGGTCCGTTCTCCGTCAGGTAGTTACACGCAGTGACGGAAAGCTCCGCGAGTTCCACCTTGAACGATTAATAACTTGACGCCCCACTCCAGTTGTAGCCAACACAGTGCTGTGCGCGTGAGCGATTTTATTCCTCTAAAATGAACTAATCACGCGCACAACCTGGACACATTTATTATTGTGTAAATAGTTTGTACATATTACTCCTCCCCCTACCTTCTCTTCCTGTCCTCTCACCTCTTTCATTTCATTTCTCCATTCTGCCTGCTATCTTTTATTTCCGCTGTCCCAGCTCAGGTGCTTCAGTAATGATGGCAAATGCCGGGGCTAGAAAAACCTTTTCCTTCCTTTTTACTATTATTTTAATAATAAATCACTACCACCACCATTGTGCGCTGTGCGTTGTCAGAGTACGTTAAAGATCCTCAGGCGGTCGAAATTATTCCGGAGCCCTCCACTACGGCGCCTATTTCTTCCTTTCTTCTTTCACTTCCTCCTTTATTCCTTCCCTTTCACCGCGGTTGAGGTGTACAACGATATATGAGACAGATACTGCGCCATTTCCTTTCCCCAAAAACCAATTATTATTGTTACTATTATAATTATTGAATTGAAATACGGATTTTAATATATCATTCGGAAGCAAAAAAAGACTCGGCAAAAACCAAATACATAGGAAGAGGTATTACGATGAAACTGCTGAGAAATCTCTGATAATAAAATGAGGAAAGGGTGTTCGCAGTCGGCAAGAAAAAAGACGTTAAAAGATATTCGGGAACAAGCTAAAGAAAAATTTACATGCTGCATGTGAGGACCATAATTTTAAAAAAGTTAAAAACATTGCATAGGCTCCAATAGAATCGCCTAATAAAAAATATACACAGTTTTGTAAATCACTAAATAAATACATGTTTTGCCTACTATCGGTGCCTGAAGGTCAACTAAGATGCATTGCGACAATGTGAATAGAAATCAATGTTTCGTCATATTTATGAACACTCCGAGGCTTCCTTCCCGAAAGTAGGCGCTAATCAACATAAAGCTGGTGTAATGCGAAGAGCGGCGGTAACTATGAGGAAATTAAAATTGGTTTTTGGGGAAAGGAAATGGCGCAGCATCTGTGTCACATATCGGGGGACACTCGAAACGTGAAGTAACGGAAGGGACAAAGGAGGGAGTGAAAGAAGAAAGGAAGAAAGAGGGGCTCTAGTGCAGAGCTCCGGAATAATTGCGGTCTACTTGGGATCTTTAACGTGCACTGACATCGCACAGCACTGAGGCGCCTTTGCGTTTCGCTCCCATCGAAACGCGGACGCTACATCGAGTTAGAAACGTGGCACTTCGGATCAGTAGCCAAGCGCTGTAACCACTGAGCCACCGTGGCTGGCAAAAATAATAACAATAATTAGTTTTTGGGGAATGTAAATGGCGAAGTATCTGTCTCATATATGGGCGGACACCTGAACCGCGCCGTCAGGGAAGGAATAAAGTGGGAGTGAAAGAAGAAAGGAAGAAAGAGGTGCCGTAGTATTGGAGGGCTCTGGAATAATTTCGACCACTTAGGGATCTTTAACGTGCATTGACATCACACAGCACACGGGCTCCTGGTAAAACACTGAGAAACAAATTCGGTTTTTGAGGCAACGAGGTGTCGCAGTAACTGTAGCGTATGGCTGTAGACACCATAACCGCGCCGTAAGAGAAGAGATAAAGGAGATAGTGAATGAAGAATGGGAGAAAGAGCTGAGAAATTTTAATGCTCCGGAAAAATTGCGACCTCCTGGGCATCGTTAACGTCCACAGGAATCCCACGGAGCTCGGTCGCCTTTCGCTTTTTGACTCAATCAATCGAAACACGGCCACTGTGACCGGGTTCGAATCCGGATTCTCCGGCTACATACTGGAGTGCGCCCACGCTGACAGGAGTCTTAATTTACAAGGAAGAGAACTGATTTTGTCTAGGACATAATTTTTTTCCTTTAAATCATTCCATAATTTCTGTAAGCTTGTCGTAAACTCAAACCGATTTATAATGAAAGAATCCGGCGCTTGATGCTTAAGTATCCCAAGTGAAAGTAATAATGCTGCAGTTTTTTTAACCTAGCGAATCCTGAAGTGGTTCGACTTGCGGGAGGGGTTTGTTGCCAAAAACGTTGTAAAATAAACAAGGATAAGCCAGCTACATTTTGTCATGGCAACTGGAATGAAACACCTTATATTTTTTCGAACATGCGATGAACAGCCGTGCCCTTTACGTACTTTGCTGGACACCTTGATATCTAAACAACTAGTAAGGAGTAGTGGAGCGCGCAAATAGACACAGCCATACAGAAAACAAAACGTTTGCACCGTCCTAACCTCTCCATGTTTATCCGGGAAACGGTCTTTATTGTGTTTATAGTGGCTAGAACTTGGTATAATTTGCAATGCCCATTTAAAAAGCACATTAACGTGCGCACCAGTGTTCATGTGGGGTGCAAAGTGAGAACGGACTGGGCGCTCAAATTTGTTTCATGCGGTTTGCAACTGCGCATTAGGCCTCCTTCACCTCGTTCATAAAAAAGTGTCCGGAACTCGCTGAAAAAGGTCCCTGACAGACTGGAGCGTCTGTACTGTGGAGGCTGTAGATGCGGCCCCTAGGTCCTGAGAACAAAAGGAGTGTACCACCGGCGCGTAACTTTTTGCCGTGCTGCGGAAGAACACGAGCGAGGAGAGTGCGGAACCTCCTCCGGCTATCAATTACAGAGAAAGTATTCAAATATATCAAATACAGCATAGCCGCTTTCACCCCCCTGCGAAAAGGCTAACCAAAAGCGAGGAGCGTTGGCTCCTTGCCTTTTATCATCTTCAGACGCCTGGTCCCTCTACAGCGACATTGAAAAATATTTTATGAAACTCTATTCGATATGTCTAGAATCGCTGTAGCATAAAGAACGTTTTAGTGCAGTTCATTGCGAAAAATGTTAGATTTCTGCCGCGCGCAGTACACTAAGAGAAAAGTTCCTGCACGGAGACTTTGGGTCTCATTCCTACCAGTTATTGATCGCTTCCGGGTGGGGAAACGTTTTTCATTCAACGTACGAAGCTTAGGAATAATAACTTTTGTTGTTTGTTTAGGCCCTGCCTATTTATTAAGGCCGAAGAGATTTTGATGTCAATTTGTCACCGTGATAACTCCTTTATATCTGACTCTGAAAAGTGAAGAAGAGTATAATGATGCACACAAATGTAATACTGAGGAGTACACTGATGTCTCATCTGGCAGTGACAGTGAAGAACCAACCCCTTAAACTTTGCAACGATATGTTTTGTGGAGAGCAGCGATTCCACCTCTAGAGAATGATGACCCGAAGCAAGGTTCCTGGACATACAGCTCAACTGTATATTATGAATAATAAACATTAGTTTCTCTCAAGTTCTGAGTAGGGGGACATTTTGACAGCGTTTAAGGCAGTCTGTAGGAGTATGGAATTATCCTGAACTACCTAAAAATACACAGTTGGAAACCGAGTGTCCCTGTAGGGGGACATGCATTTTCAGCCAAGTATAAATTGCGATAACTGATACTGAAGTTTATATATGCTCTGAGGTTCGAAATAGAAAACATATTTTTATTTCGTTAATTGGTTTTGGGGGAAATGAAATGGTACAGTATCTGTCTCATATATCGTTGGGCACCTGAACCGCGCCGTAAGAGAAGGGATAAAGGGGAGTGACAGAAGAAAGGAAGAGAAAGGTACCGCAGTGGAGGGCTCCGGAAGAATTTCGACCGCCTGGGGATCTTCAACTTGCACTGACATCGCACAGGACACGGACGCCTTAATGTTTTGCCTCCATAAAAACACAGCCGTACTTCCAAAGTGCATACACTAAAACATCATATGTGAAATAAACATTTTCTCTCGGACGTTTCCTCTCAGGCCTGAGGAGGTTATAACAACACGATACAGGGCCCGGAAGCGTTGTATATATTTTAATCCGTCTTTAGACGGGGAGTGCCCGTATTGTGGGTGCGCGTTCTCGGACGTGTATCACACAGTGTGGGCATGCCCCTCTAACCCTGCTTACAACCCTTTCTCCTTACCTACCGGAGAGAGCTGGGAAGTTTCCCTGCACGGCTGCTCTACGTTAGAGAGCCAAATAGCCCTCGTCGCTACGCCCCGAGGTGTCGCGGAAGCCACAAGGGTCCTATACTAGGGACCTCTCCTATTATTAGTAAGGGGCTGGCCCTTTAGGCCACTTCTCATTCTCTCTCTTGCAAAAGATAATAAATAAATGTTTTTCACCCCACCTGCTTCCACGAGTGTAGGGGCGCTCACGATCCAACGGCACGCGCCTGGAAACCGTGGCCTCGCGCTCGCTATAGGCCTAATATAGTAACCTTCGACTAGTTACGCCGATTCATTTTAGGACACTTCAACCGCTGCAGAGCTTACGGGCCTTCTGGAAGCGATTCGAATCATCTTCGGTCTGTCTGTCTGTTGTTGCAAGGAAGAAAGAAAAGGAAAGTGCACAGGCCTGCTCACTGGCTCAAACCGAGCCACAATCGCTACCACGTGCAGATATTAGGAGAGTTGAAAGATGGGATAGACAGACATGATAGTAAAGACGCGCTAAAGACAAGGCCGATCCCGGAGGTAGTGCAATACCGGGCCAACCGGTGGCGGAAGTACAAACTTCAACCTCCCCGTCACATTTTCAAAAATAAGTACAATGGACCCGTAACAGATACTCTACGGGGTCCGTACATCTTCGGAGAACCGCCTCCGGAGAGGTGCATTTTCACTGACTGTAAACCTGCGCTACAAATTTTGGGACGCTTCCTAGGCCACACTGCCTACCAAGCTCACGCTATTCATAAAATTAGTCTCCTGTTATTTGCTCAGGAAAAAGGCGACCGTATAGTGTTCCAGTGGATCGCTAGACACCCCGGACTCGATGGAAATGAGATCAGGGCCGCCGCGGTGGCTTAGTGGTTATGGTGCTCGGCTGCTCGCCCGAAGTACGCGCGTTTGATCACGGCCGCTGCAGTTGAATTTCGATGGAGGCAAAATTCTAGAGTCCCGTGTGCTGTGCGTTGTCAGTGCACGTTAAAGAACCCCAGGTGGTCGAAATTTCCGGAGCCCTTCACTACGGCGTCTCTCATAGCCTGAGTCGCTTTGGGACATAAAACCTCCATAAACCATAAACAAACCGGAAATGAGGCCGCTGAAGCAAGGAGCCCCTTCAGCAGGGGCCTGCATGCAGCTGTGCCGTTCTCTAGACCGGACACCACTTGTCTCCTTTCGGAATCAGTGATTAGTGCGACGGCTAGGTACTGGGCCCTGCCAGACACTCGACACATCCGCCTTAAGCGGCTAGATCCGGCGATGACCTTTTCTGTTCCTCGCAGAATAACTCGCGCTATTGCATGCATAATCCATAGATTACATCTAAACGTCGCCTTCACGCGCAAATACTTCCACTTCATAGGACAAGCGGACTCCCCTGACTGTACCACATGTGGCGTGCTAAAAATGATAATTGGTTTCTGTGGAAATGAAATTGCGCAGTATCTGTTTCAAATATCGGCGGACGCCTGAACCACGCCGTAAGGGAAGGGATAAAGGAGGGAGTGAAAGGAGAAAAGAAGAAAGAGGTGCCGTAGTGTAGGGCTCCGGAATAATTTCGACCACCTGGGGATCTTTAACGTGCAATGACATCGCAAAGCACACGGGCGCCTTAGCGTTTTACCTCCATAAAAACGTTGCCGCCGCAGCCGGACTGTACCACATGTGGCGTGCTAGAAATTATAGAACACGATTTAGTGGTGTGGCCAGCCTATGTACGTGAAACACTCATGCTCGCATCTTCTTTGAATTGTATGGTCCCGAGGCACCTCATCTGAACCGCATAAAAGCACTTGCGCTACAGCTCAGTCAAGTTATCCTATCCTATCTATCCTCGGCGCTCGGCCAGGTAGTTTAAAAACTGTACAGGCAACGCGAGCGCTCTCACGCTTTTTAAGCGACACATACCTTGCCTCGCGTTTGCGAAGTTAGAAAGTGTGCCTTGGTTTTTTATGTATTTTTTCATCCGCGACCTCCCATAATCATTATCCCCCATGGTGACCCTGATTTTTTCTCCTCTTCGCATTACACAGTGCAGAGTAGGCGGCCAGATATTTATTTTTTAGGCTAACCTCTCTGCCATCCCCGTCAATAAACCCTCTCTCTCTCTCAGGCGTGTTACGCGCCCGCATTTCTTTCTATTCTCTAGTACGCCTTTCTTTTTTTCCTAACCTCCTTCTCGTGAACTGAACTGGCCCCGTACTGCTTTCGGCGCTTTCACTTGTCCTGTCTGTCCTAGTCTCGTGACCAGACATTGTTTCTAGCTTAATAAGTAATTTCCGAAGAATGCTGAAGACGACCACGAGCCGAAAAAGCGCTTCCAGAAAGGACAAAACATACGCAGATTTGAAGTGCACCAATCAAGTATCTTGACCCACTCAAGAGTTTCGGCGGAATGACGCCGTCTCTCGCTAGCGTGAAAAGCATGTTTTCTTAGCAATCAGCTGGTTGAAAAACTTAAAGTTTCGGCGGAATGACGCCGTTTTCTGCTGCCGTGAAAAGCGGCTTTTTTTTATGGATAAGTCTTCTGGAGCCGTAATGCTATAACTTTTTCTAATCTATTCAAGCGTGGCCTGAACTGGCCTCATTCTTCTCATACCAAAAATCAGAGCTTCCCTCGAGATTGGCACCCCATCACTTTTTCAAATTCTGATTACAAGGCGCGGTATTCACGACGTCAACGCTACGACTCGGCTGCGCCACGAACAATAGTGTAAAGAGGGATCGGCAGTACGTGGAGGCATATTTTCGCTCTTTGGCAGGGCTTCGTCGGCGCATTCGCTGTCATGTTTTCCTATGCAAATTGGCGATGTTCATGACATGGAGGCCACGCGTTGATTCCGCATGTGGAGAACTCGTCCAACAGATGCATGCTTTCTGCTGCTGGTAGGCACTTTCGGATCTCGTACTCGGAGCGTCATGGCAAAAAGAAAGCTCGGAAGCACTGCTGCGTGCCTTTTCTTATGTCTACGAGATGGCAAAGCCAAGGGCTATCATTCCCTTGCTTAACCACTGCTGGACACCCTAAAAGGAGAAAACTTTGGGTGCAGAAACTACGGATAGGTGATCCAGTAACAGCGTCGGCAGTGGTTGGATAGCGCCAGTGTCAGTGAGACGACTTTTTTCTTACAGGTAAGGACTCGGTGCTAGTTTAGCTTTCTTTGGTTTAAGCGAACGACTGCGAGGATAATCGTGGCAAGCCTTTCTAAATGCTGCCGCGACGCAACCATAACCCACGAAATATAGTACCTCACACCCAAGCACTCAATCTGTAACTAATGCGCTGGTATTATACTTTTTCTTCTCTGCGTTCTATATGTTCGCATTTGTGCCTGTTCATTCTAAACACTCGTTTTTCACATTCCGCAAAATAAACCTAACACCGAACAGACCGAGCGGCGAGATATGAGCGCATTTGAGAAAGTATGAGCCAGCGGGCAAGAAAAAAATAAAGCTGCGAAGCTGGACGAGTTAACTTGCCGGCATGAGGTAGCTTTGCACGTTAATCCAAATTGGTAAACTGCACTGCATTCTATTCATGTCTAGGAATAGGATTACCGGCATGTGAAAATAGGGACAGGAACCTGTGCTACTGCCTCCTCCGTCTCGCCTCGAAGGGCGCGCTCCAACCCAAAGGTATGGAGACCACGACGCAACGTACGGACGTGAGCAGGTTTTGTATTGGGGCGCCGGAGCGGTCCTCTGCAGTAAAAACGAAACAATTTACCAGCAGGTTAAATAATTTAATTAATTAGACTTCAGTAATTTTCCTAATATATTTGGCAACTGTTTGCAACACACTGAAAATAATTATATTTTTTAAAACAGGAAGAGCAAACACATTCACAGATCTGATTTAATTACAAAATTTTCCGTAGCACATCGCTTCAGCGCTCTAAAAAAACCTCTCACGAACATATGTTGCATACAAGAACATTGCTTCTCAACTGAAGCGATGGCCTCACTTAAATGCTACTGTACATGAGTTGTCGTAATTCAAACTGAACCACATGAGGGCCGAAATCTAAACCTTAGCAAACCGTTTAAAGTTTAATCGTTATGCAATGAATACGGAAAACCTTGGTTAACTGTAATAACGAAGCAGTAAATTCGAGGCACTCTTAACTTTTAAACTCTGAGAGCTATGTGCCTAGCTGCCATTAGAGATTTGTGCGTGGAATTAGGCAGACCTATATTAGTTTTTAAGGTTTCGAAGACGCGATTGCCTCAGGTTCTCCGGCTCGAACAAATCCAAATTATCTCCGCACCATTCGAAAAGCGCGTCTCTGTATAACGCGCAGCAACGATCACTTGTGCACGTCGCGCCGTGGCGCTCGTGGCGGGTGACGTCCTGCTTCCCGCCTGTGCTGGAGCAAATCTCTACTATCAACCAGGCCCGTGATTGTAGCAGCTAAACAGCTAACTATTCGAACTAAGTTAAGCAGTTTACTTATTAACATGATTAACTTTTTTTCTTATCAGACAAACACCTTCTTTACGCCTCAAAAAGACTACTAATAAATGTTAGTGGCAGTTTTTGCTCACAGGTTCTGTGTAATGCGATTACTGTGTTGTCCGCTGGAACTGAAGCTCAGCCTCTAGAATAGTAAAAAAAACATCAAAGAGCTGCGGGGGGTAGAAAATGAATTATGGCTTGATAATAAAACAAAAAAGGCGTAACACCTGACTCCGAGATATCTTGCGGAAGTGCGCCTTTATATGAAGGATCAGCGCATATGGCAGCCGTGCGCCCTGTTGGTCGGGGGGTATGATTTTCGCTTTGGGTGCGAAAGCTCTCGGGTTCCAATCCCGGACACGTCATTAAGTTTCAAAATTTATTCCTTTCATGCCAGCGTCGGCCTTATGAAACCAAACGAAGAAATATTTTCGCCCCCAGAAACAGCTTTTGTGTCCATGGATTCGGACCACTAACACATAACAGCGAGCGCAGTCCCGTCTGTTTAAAAAAAATATTTTCGTTCCATCCAAACATAAATCATATATGTCTCGCAATATTTTTCTATGACACTTTCGACGTTATGACAAAGTGAAACGGTCGGGTTCGAGCCCTACCGCGGCGGCTGCGTATTGACGGCGGAAAAACGCTAAGGCGCCCGTGTGCTTCGCGCATTGGCTGCGTGTGGCCCGGGGAACGACGGGTGCGTCACGGAATCGCGACGAGTGATGTGTGTGACGGATGCGGTGCAGTGGAAGCACTAGAACACCTGCTCCTTCATTGTGCCGCGTTCGCCGATGCTCGTCGCGATATGCTCGCGGCCTATAGGGCACAGGGCATACTACCAGACTCCATCAAGACGCTACTGTGGCCGCAGGGCAGTGCGCGCACTCGTGAGCGAACTTTGGTGAGCCTCTGTGCATTCCTCGAACACACGGTCCGTTCTCCGTCAGGTAGTTACACGCAGTGACGGAACGCTCCGCGAGTTCTACCTTGAACGATTAATAACTTGACGCCCCACTCCAGTTGTAGCCAACACAGGGCTGTGCGCGTGAGCGATTTTATTCCTCTAAAATGAACTAATCACGCGCACAACCTGGACACATTTATTATTGTGTAAATAGTTTGTACATATTACTCCTCCCCCTACCTTCTCTTCCTGTCCTCTCACCTCTTTCATTTCATTTCTTCATTCTGCCTGCTATCTTTTATTTCCGCTGTCCCAGCTCAGGTGCTTCAGTAATGATGGCAAATGCCGAGGCTAGAAAAACCTTTTCCTTCCTTTTTACTATTATTTTATAATAAACCACTACCACCACCATTGTGCGCTGTGCGATGTCAGAGTACGTTAAAGATCCTCAGGTGGTCGAAATTATTCCGGAGCCCTCCACTACGACGCCTATTTCTTCCTTTCTTCTTTCACTTCCTCCTTTATTCCTTCCCTTTCACCGCGGTTGAGGTGTACAACGATATATGAGACAGATACTGCGCCATTTCCTTTCCCCAAAAACCAATTATTATTATTATTATTAAATCGAAACGCGGATTTTGATACATCATTCGGAAACAAAAATGGGTAAAAACTAAATACGTTGGAAGAGGTATTACTATGAAACTGCTGAGAAATCTCTGATAATAAAATGTGGAAAGGGTGTTCGCAGTCGGCAAGGGAAAAGATGTTAAAAGATATGCGGGAACAAGCTAAACAAAAATTTACTTGCTGCTTATGAGGACCAAAAATTTGAAAAGTTAAAAACGTTGCAGAGACTCCAGCTAGAATCGCTTAATAAAAATATATACACAATTTTGTAAATCACTAAATAAATACATGTTTTGCCTACTATCGGTGCCTGGAGGTCAACTAAGATGCATTGCGACAGTGATATTAGAAATCAATGTTTCTTCATATTTATGAACAATCAGGGCCTTCCTTCCCGAAAGTAGACGCTAATCAACATAAAGCTGGTGTAATGCGAAAGAGCGGCGGTAACGCTGAGAAAATTAAAATTAGATTTTGGGATAAGGAAATGGCGCAGAGTCTGTGCCACATAACGGCGGACACCAGAACCGTCCCGTAACGGAAGGGACAAAGGAGGGAATGAAAGAAGAAAAAAGAAAGAGGGGCTCTAGTGCAGAGCTCCTGAATAATTTCGACCTACTTGGGATCTTTAACTTGCACTGACATCGCACAGCACAGGGGTGCCTTAGTGCTTCGCGCCCATCGAAACGCGGACGCTACAATCGGGTTATAAACGTGGCACTCCGGATCAGCAGCAAAGCGCTGTAACCACTGAGCCACCGTGGCGGTTAAAAATAATACCAATAATTAGTTTTTGGGGAAAGTAAATGGCGAAGTATCTGTCTCATATATGGGCGGACACCTGAACCGCGCTGTCAGGGAAGGGATAAAGGGGGGGGGGGTGAAAGAAGAAAGGAAGAAAGAGGTGCCGTAGTATTGGAGGGCTCTAGAATAATTTCGACCACCTAAGAATCTTTAACGTGCCTTGACATCGCATAGCACACGGGCGCCTGGTAAAACGATGAGAAACAAATTTGGTTTTTGAGGGAAGGAGGTCAAAAGCGCCCGAGACGTCAATTAGTAGCAGTAGCGCAACCTGGCCTGCAGGCCTGGCATGCTCCAGCGCTGTAACAACGTCCGATATAGAATCAGCCATGCACCGCATTCCACGGACACCCGTCTGCCGCTAGTCAAACAAATCAGCCTCCGCAGTGCGCTCTTTCAGACGCCGCAACGCCATATGCTCCATGAGCTTACCTGCCGCCGATGTTAATGCCACTGGCCGGTATTCGTTCAGCTCCGTAGGTGGGCGCCCTGAATTTCGGATGGGACAAACGACCGCGGGTCGCCAATCCTCCGGTATCTCCCCGCGTTCCCACACCAGGTTGATCTGCTGCAGGAGGATCTGTCGTTGCTACGCATCCAGGTATCGTAGCATCTGGTATGTCACCCCGTCCGGTGCGGGCGCCGAGCGGCGGCAGCAGCGCTGCAGCGCATTGTTCAGTTCCGCCGCAGTGAACGGCGCATCACATGGACCTTCCGAGGTGAGGGGCGAGGGACTGGCGTCGCTTCTGGGGCTCTCAGGAGCCGCTATGTTATCTGCGTTTGCGGGGCTAGGCGGCGCGAACCGATCTGCAAACCGCTCTGCCATCTCTTCAAAGCTGAGTCCGCTGGAGAATGCGAGGGTGGACAGCTGTTGACGGTTTGCCTGTGGTTCGGTGATGCGCTGCAGGGTGTCAAACAGGCTCCGCGAGCTGATATCTTCCTCCATCCGTTGGCATAGTGAAGCCCACTGCCGGCGGTATAGCTTGTTGGCGTCGCGGCGCGCTGCCGCGTTCAAGCGATTGTTGACAGTCCAGTCGGCGGCTCTGTCAGTCCGTCGCGCCCGTCGTTCTGCGCGTATCGTGCATCTGGGGGCTAGCCTGGAGAAGCTGCCGCAAGCTCGGTCAGCGCTGTACGGGACGCCGAGCAACAGGATCGCCGCTGCCGCTGGCGGCGCTGCCGTTGCTTCGGTCGCTGCTGCGGCTGGGATGTTCCCTTGACGGCCTGCGCATAAGAAAGTGCGCGTGGCGCCTGCTGATGTTGCTGGGCTGGGGCCGCTGTTTCAGCCTGTACAACGGCTCGGACAACCCGCCTGGACATCGATGTAATGGATGTGACCATTAAAGTGGCCACGTGACAATCTCGCTGCGAGTGCGGGCACGCTGGGTCAATGGCTGCGTGCCGCCCTCCGCAGTTCATGCAGCAGCGCTTGCTCGCGCAGGTACCAGGCTCGTGCGGCCCGCCGCAGCGCGTGCATCGGGCAGGAGCACGACACACCTCAGTGGCATGCTCCAGGCTGGCGCACTTAGCACACTGGAGCGGCCGGGGTCGGCAGGGGTGGACCGCGAGCCTGCGCTTCAATATAGTGATGAACGCCGGTGGTGTCGGCGCCGCAAAACGCAGAGCGATTGTGCTGCCCCACAGCGACGCCGAGACCATCGGCACCGTTGACTCCGCCGCCGCTAGCAGCTCCTCCGCCGTCCCGCGCCCGTCCACACCGACAACCAGGACCGAGCTTTGGTTCCTTGGAGGAGGCTCCTTGGCGCAGACCGGCATGCCCCAGATGAGGGCTGTGGCTAGCAGGGCCTGGAGAGCATCGCTGCTCCCCGCGTCCACTGCCACCACATTCCGCCGCATGTTTACCCGGACGGCGAGGACGCCCGGGCGGGATCCTCTCTCCCCGGCCAACTCCCAGCTCTGTTCCCTGGTGAAGGCGGTACCCCGGTTCACCGGCCAAAACAGCACCGTCCCCACTAGGCTGGACGGGACCTCCACGGCAGCCGCGGCTCGCTCCAGGGCAGCTCTCCGAAACCACTGCGCCTTTGTAGTGATGATGCGCCACGGGACGAGGCTGGCCCCAGCATCAGCGTCGCCGCTGTCTGCGGCGCATTGCTGCGGAGCGCCTCGGAGTTGGGCGCGCTCGCTGCCAGCAGGCGAAGCCCCAGCCATAGCCTGGTGTCGTACGGCGGGATTTGGTGAGGTCGCACCCGGTTTTCTTCCGGACGCCGTCGGCCCAGCAGCAGCATCAGCAGCAGGCTGGAGGTGGGGTCCATGGGGCTCGTGCTGAGCAGGCCCTGTTCCTCCGAATGTGGAGGGAAAGAGAACAGTGACGTGGGGGGGGGGCTTCGAGCTTCTCGCTTGGCCACAGCGATATCCCTTTTGGTTTCCGAGTCCCTCTCCTCCTAGGACCCCGTTGAGCGTCCACGTTTCCTGAGAACAGACTCGTCCATAGGAGTGCACAAGCTCTCCTCGGCTGCAGGTGTCCGCGGTGAGCCCACAGCAGCAGCATCAGGGGAAGAGGGCATCACAGCCGGTTCCCCAGCTGTAGCAATGGCGGCAGGAAGGGCAGGGGTGGCCAGAAATGGCGGAGAGGGAGCCGCCATGGAGTTCTGCGTCTGGTGAGCGAGCGCCATGGCATCCCTCAAGGCTAGAACGCGTGGCTCCGCCGGCGACACGTCCAAGGTCCCGATGACGGACTCGAGGTTCTCCGATGTGGTGATGAGCGCCGCCGTCAGGCACCTCACCGTGTCCCGCAGATCAGCGACCTCGGCCTGCATTCGCGGAATGGTGCTGGACGACCTTGCTCTGGATGGCGTTCGTCTCCGTGATCGTGAGCGTGAGCGGCCTGCCCTGCGTTGCTCATTGTCACCGCCGAACACAGGACTTCGCTCGTTCACGGTGTGTGTGGCCTCCGTGAGGAGACCCCGCAGCGCCGCGAAGCCTTGGGCCCAGAGTCCGAAGGAGCAGAGAACTAAAAAACAGGTCCGCTCGCTTGGAGCGCCCGACGAAGAATGCTTGAGGGGGCCGGTGTGAGCGGATGCCTTTTACGATACGTTTATAGCTCCCTGAGCGGGCGCACCATGCGCGTACGAGTAGGGGATAAGTTCTCCAAGTCTCGTCCGGTGGACATGGGCGTGCCGCAGGGCTCTGTCTTATCACCATTTCTGTTTAATGTGGCCATGTCGGTGGTGCCGGCCTCCCACCCCACGAGCGACCGACCCCATGTGTACAGGTCCATATATGCAGACGACATCGCTATGTGGTGCCGGGGACCACCGGGCGAGGCGTTCCGCGTGCGGGGTGCCTTCAGGGAGCCCTGAGCGCAATCGATGTCATCTTCGCGCCATTGGTATGTCGCTCAGTGCGGAAAATCGGTGGCCATGGCCTGCGTTTCGCGCTCACGCGCGCACCTTGCGCCACTGTCACTGAACGGAACTCCGATTCCTTGCCGTAAATCGGTGCGGTACCTTGGCCTGGACATCGACTGGCGCCTTTCCTTCCGACCCGCGGCGACCAAGGCCTGTCTGCAGATGAAGAGGATCATCGCCGCCGTGCACAAGCTCACCGCTCGAGGCCAGCGCATCTCCCAGCAAGCCGCGCTGCGGCTATACAATGCCGCAGCTTTGGGGGGCGGTGCTCTACGCGCTGCCGCTCGTCATGGTGCGCAAGCCTTGCTGGAAGAAACTCGAGCTCCAGCACCGCAAGTCCCTGCGCGTGTGCCTAGGCCTGCCCAAAAACTTGCAGTGCGCCGCAACGTTGGCCGAAGCAGGAGCGTGGCCACTTGAGCTCCAAGCAGCGCGCAGGGCACTGAATCACATCGACCGGCTTTACCGCGCACCGGATGGCGGCTCGCTGCTGCAGCGTATGCGCTCGCACCCGCGCTCACGAATGGGCACGGCGCTGCTCGAGTATGAGCAATTGACACAAGGCCCACCCCCTACGGCTCCTGCGTGCCATGACCTGCTGCCTCGGAGTTACAGCGAGAGGTCGTCGGCATTGCGGGAAAGCGGAGCACACCCCTCTGTGCTGTGCAGCAGCTGGCCAGAGCCATCATACACGAGGAGCTCCAGGACCATCTCCTCGTGTACAAAGACGGCTCAGTTGTCCGCGACAGCTGCTCCCTTGCTGCGGCGGCTACCATTCCCACCCTGCGACTACACAGCCAGCAACACGCAACCTTCCTGCGCTACTCCACCCCGGCAGAGTTGATGGGGATCCGGCTTGGGCTGGACCTGCTGCTCAACCTCGGCCCTCCGCCGCCCAGGAGTGCTCTGCTGTGAGACTCGCGCGCTGCCCTCAGCCGCCTGCAGTCTAACGGCCGCGGTTCCCCACTAGTGCGGGAAATTCTCTCGCGCATCGAGCGCCTCGCGCAGAGAGGATGTGCCGTGCGTGCACAATGGGTGCCCGGGCACTGCGGCATCGCCGGCAACGAAGAAGGTGACGACTTCGCGACCGCTGCACACCAACTTCCTGCCAGCGATCTGCCACATGCGCTGGAGGACGTGCGTGCGGCCATCCACGACCATCTCCGAAAACAGCGCCCCTACACACGCATCGCAGGAGGTGAGCGCATCGACAGCATCACCGGCTGTCACGCACTTACTCGGTCACAACGTGCAATGATCCTCCGCGCGTGCATTGGCTGCGTGTGGTCCGGGGAACGACGGGTGCGTCACGGAATCGCGACGAGTGATATGTGACGGATGCGGTGCAGTGGAAACACTGGAACACCTGCTCCTTCATTGTGCCGCGTTCGCCGATGCTCGTCGCGTTATGCTCGCGGCCTATAGGGCGCAGGGCATACTACCAGACTACATCAAGACGCTATTGTGGCCGCAGGGCAGTGCGCGCACTCGTGAGCGAACTTTGGTGAGCCTCTGTGCATTCCTCGAAGACACGGTCCGTTCTCCGTCAGGTAGTTACACGCAGTGACGGAACGCTCCGCGAGTTTTACCTCGAACGATTAATAACTGGACGCCCCACTCCAGTTGTAGCCAACAGAGTGCTGTGCGCGTGTGCGATTTAATTCCTCTAAAATGAACTAATCACGCGCACAACCTGGACAGATTTCTTATTGTGTAAATAGTTTGTACACGTTACTTCTCCCCTATCCTCTCTTCCTGTCCCCTCACCTCTTTCATTTCATTTCTCTATTCTGCCTGCTATCCTTCATTAACGCTGCCCCAGCTCAGGCGCTTCAGTATCGATTGCAGGTGCCGGAATTAGCAAAACCTTTTCCTTCCTTTTTATTATTTTAATAAAAACCACTACCACCACCACCAAGGAGGTGTCGCAGTAACTGTAGCGCATGGCTGTAGACACTGATATGCTTGGATATCGGGACCGAGGTCTTGACCATATGACACTGAACTCTGCAGACGACGGAGGAAAGCCTTCAGGAGGGTTAGTAAACTTGAAGGTTTATTTACATATTTACCACAGAAGTAGGGAGACCAAAAGTCAGAGATGAAGTGCTGTGAAACCCGCCAAATTGCGGCTTAAATACAGTGGATATTCCCTAGACACCCAGCTAGGGAATCCGGTGGCTGGTCAAGCGTCCAATGGGCAGACACACTCTGCATAGTCTCCGCCCTTACCCCGTGACCGCTCCGCCCTCACAAACACATGCACAAGCGATAAGGAATCCTGGCGTCTTGAGGTCCTGGAATGCGGTTTCCGACGGGTTGGCCAGGCGCATAAGGTCGTTGGCTTTGTAGGCAGTGATCCCCTCCGTGGAAAAGATGCGTCCTTACGGTCCCATTGAATTCCAGACAGTAAGAGGAATCAGCCGTGTCCGCCCCCGCTTTGTCGGGCCGCGCAGGTGCAAGCGAGCGAGGAGGGTCCGGCGCCTTTGTTCGGGTCTTTCTGCAGGTCCACGTGAGGGCGCAGTTTGGGAGAAACGCCGCATTGCATACTCCGGACGAAGGGATTAGAGGCCTTTCGTCACAGCTCGCCGTCGCCATGAGCCGTTCCTAATCCTCTTCTCAGGACGACAGCAGCTTTGGTCAAACATAGTTCGATGGCGCCTGCCGGGCTCGTCTGTTCCCGCTGTCGGGGCCTCCGATCACAACAATCCGTCCGCCGCATAGAAGACGCCATGAAGTGGTTGCAGCTGGTCGGTGCACCACGAATGGGCGTCAGAGTCCCAGTCGGCCTCGTAGTAGTCAGCCCACTTGACCTGCACAGCTGGCAAGGGTCCTCAACGGAGCATTAGCGATCAGATCTGAGCTCAGCCCCTACCTCCGGCTAGGCAGTACGCGGCCAGCCTCAGAACATTGCCAGGTCTTTAATACGGAGCAATATGGCTGCAAATTTTGGATGACTTATCCTTCGCCAACAGCTCACGCCCGGAAGTCTGCTGAACCAAAACTAGTTCCTCTTTTTGTTTTCCTTTTTTCGCAAAAGGCATGCGTCTGAAATTTGGTAAGAAACTATTTTTTTCAGCAATGAGGTAGGTACGGAGAAGTAAGAAAAAATAAAACAAAACAAAACAAAAACCAAAAATGATGGACGGTAGCTTTTCTCGAGCATTAGGGCATTTTACGCCAGATTATGCAGGAAAGCTACGACTGAGAACGTCGGCATTCCCGTTTTCCCGCCCTTTTCGGTAGCGGATCTCAAAGTTGTGCTCTTGAAGCGCTAGACTCCAGCGCAAAGGTCTCCCATTCTTTGGCGACATATTTCTAAGCCAGGTTAAGGGGCAGTGATCAGTTTCTATAGTGAATCTCAAACCTACCAGGGAGCACCTCAGTCTCTGGGTGGCCCAGAGCAAACAAGCACATTCTTTCTCAGACGCGCTGTAAGCCTGCTCCCTTGCGGTTAACTTTCGGCTCACAAAAAAAAACCGGATGCTCTGCTCCGAGATCGTCGTGCTGGCTTAACACTGCTCCCATGCCCCTGTCGCTAGCATCGCACTGAAGGATGAAAGGGCCGTCATACGCGGGGGCTCTTAGCACAGGTTGCCCCATTAATGCCGCCTTTAAGACCCTAAACGAGCTCTCCTTAGCATCGTCCCAAATCACCCGAACTGGCTCTGCCTTTCTTAGACTGTCCGTCAGTGGACTAGCGATTTCCGAGTAGCTGGGGATATAGTTCTGATAATAACCGGTTGAACCTAGGAATGCTCGTATATCGGCCTTAGTCACAGGTCGGCGGTACTCCTGAATGGCTTGCACCTTTGCGTCCAGCGGCCTTCTGGCTCCCCCTCCGATAGCATATCCTAAGTATTCTACCTCAGCTTTTCCAATCTGGCACTTCTGAGCCCTGATCGTGAGGCCGGAGTTCTGCACCCGGGTCAATACTTCCCGGAAATGACGCAAATGTTCCTCCAAGCTGTGCTAGAAAACCGCTATGTCGTTGAGGTAAGGAAGCGCAAAGTCTTCCGTCCCCCTGAGAACACGATCCATTAAGCGGGAAAAGCAAAAGGGAGCGTTTTTTAGCCGAAAGCTCATCACGAGCGGTAGGAAGGTACCCATGGGTGAGATAAACGCCGCGAAACGGCTCGCTCTTTCTGTCAGGGGCACTTGCCAGTATCCCCGCGTTAAGTCAAGGATTGACACATAGGTGGCCCGGCCAACCGTCTCGACTCTTTCCTCCAAATTAGGAATTTGGTACAGCTGGTCGCGTGTTATAGCATTTAGCCGGCGGTAATCAATGCAAGGTCTCGGGTCCTTGCCAGGCACCTGCACCAGTATGAGGGGAGAGGTATATTCACTGTCTTACGGAACTATAATCCCAATCTCTAGCATCCGTTCTATTTCAGAAGCTAAAATTTCCTTCTGCCTCGGAGAGACTCGGTAGGGCCTAGAGCGAATCGCTCCGTCCGATGTCAGCTTAATGTCGTGTTCTATGAGATCCGTTCTCCCTGGCTGGTCCGAAAAAACAGACTGGAATTCGCCCAGCAGTCGATGCAGGCCCCCCCGTTTCTCTGCACTCACGCTCTCCTCCGCCCGAATCCTCTCGAGCAGGTTTTTGAAGGGGTGTGATTCGGTCTCGCCCCCTGGAAACACAAATTCTGTTTCCACTTCTTCTGGTACATTTAGTGCAAGGTGGACAATGGCTTCGCGTTCCCTGTAAGGTTTCATGAGATTCGAGTGATAAACCCTCGTTTTCTTTCTCTGGCCTGCCATCCTAACCACATAGTTAACGTCGGATAGCTTTTCAACTACTTCGGCAGGTCCTTCCCACTGAACAGCGAGCTTTTTTGCCCGTGAAGCAGTTAAAATCAACACTTTGGCACCTACAGCAAACGTACGCTGGCGCGCACTTCGGTCATAGTACCGCTTTGCTATTTGCTGAGCGGACTTTATGTTATTCGCTACCATCTCCTGACACGAGTGAAGCCGATCAAGCAAGCTCAGCACATACTCCACCACGGTAGGATCGTCGCCGGTTCCCTCCCAGGCCTCTCTTAACATCCGAAGGGGGATCTCAGCGATCGCCCCTACACCAGCTCTGCCGGACTGAAGCCCATGGCCTCATGCGGCACCGAGCGGAGCGCGAACATCGTTGCTGGCAGGCAAGCTTCCCAGTCGTTATGGTGCTCATAGCAGGTAGCTCTTAGCACGCGCTTCAACACCGAATGCCACGCTTCGACGCTGTTACTCTGAGGGTGTCTGACCGAGCTATGAACTATGCGCATTCCACATTTTTTCAGGAAGGTAGTAGTCAGTGCGCTCGTGAAGACGCTTCCCTGATCGCTTTGTAACTCAGCCGGAAAGCCAACGCGGAAAAATGTCGACAACAACCCGTCAACAATGCCCACCGAGTTCACCTCCTTGAGCGGAACTGCCTCGGGGAACTTGGTCGCCGGACAGATCATAGTTAGTATGTAGCGGTAGCCCGACTGAGTCACTGGTAGAGGACCGACTACGTCCACCACCTAACGACGGAAGGGTTCGCTAATCACGGGCACTAGCTTCATCAGAGCCTTCCTTAAATCCCCTGGCTTTCCGACACGCTGAAAGGTGTCGCAGGACTTTACAAACTGCTCGACATTCCTGAAGCAGTCAGGCCAATAAAACTCCTGTAGAAGCCTAGCATTAGTTTTCTTCACTCCAAGGTGGCAAAACCAACCCCCACCATGGCACAATTTAAGGATGCCTGCGCGGTATTTCTGCGGCACCACGAGCTGATCAAACTGGACCCCCTTTGAGTCCTTGTAAGGTCGATACAACACCCCGGAATGGTTACGGACCGTAATGTTTTTCGTTGCTGCACTTTCTTCACTTGTCCAGCTGGATAAATCTCGAAGTGTAACGTCCGCCGCCTGCTCGGCTACAATCATGTCTCTATCGACTTTGGCCAGATCGAAAAAGGGTTCCAAGCGTGGCTGCATGACATTTGACCCGACCCCCACTGAGTCGCCTGCTGCTCAGAGACTGCTTCCTTGCACTCGGCGTCACATCTGTTCCTCCCGCGAGCCTCTCCGCTCGTCTCAGAAGCATCGCCTCCTGGGTTTGCCCCTGCCTGACCCGTCGTGGGAGAGCCTTCGTTCTTCCTACGATTTACTTCAGCTGCAATCTCGCGAGCCTTCGCACGAGTGAGCGCCTGGACGGTTCGATCGCCGAAACTACGACCCTCTTCCTGGAGCACCTGCTCCGACCGATTTGAAAAGAGGTACGGAAATTTTTCCGGCAGATTCCGTGATACCGCTGCCTCCGTTTCCAGAACGCCAAACCTGCCTTCTATTCTAACTCGTGCGATCGGCAAGCATGCGCTATTCTCTTCGGCCACCTGCCTAATCCATGCACATTCCCCAGTAAAATCAGCTGCGTTCACGTACGTGGGGTGGATTACGTCCATGGTGGCCGCGGAGTCCCTCAGTAGCCGGCACGGTTTTCCATTAACCTGCATGTCTTTCAGGTATGGCTCTAGCAGGCGCATGTTCTCATCGCCCGCCTCCACCAAGGAGAGAACGATTTCCTGCTTCCTGCAAGCATGGGCAAAGTGACCGGGCTCGTGACAACTGAAACACACTGGTTTCTTTCTGACTTCAAAAGCCTTATCCCTCTCTTTTTCGGTCGCCCCCTTTGTGGGGTTTCTTGATTCTGCTTTGTGGCCCTCGTTCCGCTCCAAGTTGCGGCTTGCTGCCCCTCCTGTCTGGATCCGTGGAAGTTTTTTTTCTACTTTGGGGCTTACGGGGGCACGCGCACCCTCAGCTACGCGCTTGGCATGGAACTCTTTGGCCAGCTCTGCTCCACTTTCTAGGGTTTTATTTCGCGGCCTGTCCTGCACCCACACGCTCATTTCTTCCCTCAAAGAGCGAAAAAACTGCTCCAGGCAGATCACCTCTATTAATTTATCGTGAGTTCCGTAAGCCTGTTCTCCCTTTGGCCATTCCTTCAGGTCTGCCTTAAGGTTATACGCAAAATCCGGAAGTGACTGGTTAGGCTGTTTTCTGGCTTCCCTGAAGCAGCGCCGAAATGCCTCTGCGGACAGGCTATAATTTTTTAGGAGTGCTGCCTTTACTTTAGTATAGTCTGCCGCCTCTTCTTTTGCCAGACGAGCGAGTACTTGGGCCGCCTCACATGGAAGAATGGTCAGAAGTTTCTGCGGCCAAGACTCGGTCGGGAACTCGCAACTTTCACATGCCCGCTCAAAGTTCACGAGAAAGAGCCCTATGTCCTCTCCAAGTTTGTACGGTTCAAAGAGGTCCTTTGTTTTTATTTTTGATGCTGCCTGGCTTGCCACTGTGAACGGCACCTCTAGCCTAGTGCGTTCTGCCTGTGCAGCCTGAGCTATCTGTATATCGGGCCGTTTTTTCTCGACCTCTCTTTCATACTCTTCGCGCTTCTTCTCGTGCTCTTCGCGCTACCTTTCGTGCTCCCTTACCTGCTCTTCGCGCTTCCTTTCGTGCTCCCTTTCCTGCTCTTCGCGCTTTCGTGCTCTTCGCGCCTCCTTTTTCTTCATCCTCTCGCTTCTTTTGCTCATCCTCTCGCTTCTTTTGTTTCCTTTCCTTCTCCAACTTCTCCTTAATTAGCTCCCAACATTCTACTATCTCCTCCGCGTCCGAAACGAAATCCTCAATTGCCGTAATCAATTGAGGTTTTCTACGGATCGACCCACAATCAATGCTCAATTCCCCGCATACGAGAACTATGTCTGGTTTGCACAGCTTCTTCCAGTCCATGACTATTTAAGCAACGGCAAGTCTCTACTCACGTGGTCAGAGGAGCCCCGGCTGCCTCTTATACCAACCTTCGATTACCTAGGCTAACAATTTTCCAAAGTTGTAAAACCTGGCAATGCTCCAAGAGAAAGACCGCGCTCTTACTATACCAGAGTCAGGACCAGCCGCAGACCATCCCACCGCTGCCAACCAGTTGACATGCTTGGATATCGGGACCGAGATCTTCACCGCATGACGATGAACTCTGCAGACGACGGAAGGAAGCCTTCAGGAGGGTTAGTAAACTTGAAGTTTTTTTACATACTTATCAAGCCGCCGCGGTGGCTGAGTGGTTATGGCGCTCGGCTGCTGGCCCGAAAGACGCGGGTTCGATCCCGGCCGCGGCGGTCGAATTTCGATGGAGGCGAAATTCTAGAGGCCCGTGTGCTGTGCAATGTCAGGCACGTTAAAGAACCCCAGGTGGTAGAAATTTCCGGAGCCCTTCACTACGGCGTCTCTCATAGCCTGAGTCACTTTGGGACGTTAAACCCCGATAAACCAAACCAAACCAATTTACCACAGAAGCAGGGAGACCAAAAGTCAGAAATGAAGTGCTGTGAAACCCGCCAAATTGCGGCTTAAATACAGTGGATATTCCCTAGGCACCTAGTTAGGGAATCCCGTGGCTGGGCAAGCGTCCAATGGGCAGACACACTCTTCATAGTCTCCGCCCTAACCCCGTGACCGCTCCGCCCTCACAAACACGTGCACAGGCGATAAGGAATCCTGGCGCCTTGAGGTCCTGGAATGCGGTTTCCGACGGGTTGACCAGGTGCATAATGTCGTTGGCTTTGTAGGCAGTGATCCCCTCCGTGGGAAAGATGCGTCCTGACGGTCCCGGTGAATTCCAGAGGGTAAGATGAATCAGCCGTGTCCGCCTCCGCTTTGTCGGGCCGCGCAGGTGCAAGCGAGTGGGGAGGGTCCGGCGCCTTTGTTCGGGTCTTTCTGCCGGTCCACGTGAGGGCGCAGTTCGTGAGAAACGCCGCATTCCATATTCCGGACGAAGGGATTAGAGGCCTTTCGTCACAGCTCGCCGTCGCCAGGAGCAGTTCCTGATCCTCTTCTGAGGACGACAGCACCTTTGGTCAAACATAGTTCGATGGCGCCTGCCGGGCTCATCTGTTCCCGCTGTCGGGGCCTCCGATCACAACACCATAACCGCGCCGTAAGGGAAGTGATAAAGGAGATAGCTAATGACGAAATGGGAGATAGAGCTGAGAAATGGTAACGCTGCGGAAAAATTGCGACCTCCTGGGCATCCTTAACGTCCTCAGGAATCACACGGAGCTCGCGCACATTTTGCTTTCTGCCTCAATCAATTGAAACACGGGCCACTGTGACTGGGTTCGAATCCGGATAGTCCGGCTCAATAGCAGAGTGCCCTCCCGCTGAGAGGAGTCTTGGTTTATAAGGAAGAGAACTGATTTTGTCAAGGACATAATTTTTTTCGTTTTAATCATTCCATAAATTCTGTAAGCTCGTCGTAAACTCAAACCGATTTATAATGAAAGAATCCGGCGCTTGATGCTTAAGCATCTGAAGTGGAAGTAATAATGCTGCTGTTTTTTAATCTAGCGAATCCTGAAGTGGTTCGACTTGTGGGAGGGGTTTGTTGCCAAAAACGTTGTAAAATAAACAGGGATAAAACCAGCTACATTTTGTCATGGCAACTGGAATGAAACACCTTATATTTTTTCGAACATGCGATGAACAGCCGTGCCCTTTACGTACTTTGGTGGACACCTTGATCTCTAAACAACTAGTGAGGAGTAGTGGAGCGCGCAAATAGACACAGCCATAGAGAAAACAAAACGTTGGCACCGTCATAACCTCTCGATCTTTCCCCGGGAAACGGTCTTTATTGTGTTTATAGTGGCTAGAACTTGGTATAATTTGCAATGCCCATTTAAAGAGCACACTAACGTGCGCACCAGTGTTCATTTGGGGTGCAAAGTGGCAACGAACTTAACGCTCAAATTTGTTTCATGCAGTTTGCAACTGCGCATTAGGCCTCCTTCACCTGGTTCTTAAAAAAAAGTGTCCGGAACTTGCTGAAAAAGGTCCCTGACAGACTGGAGCGTCTGTACTGTGGAGGCTGTAGATGCGGCCCCTAGGTCCTGAGAACAAAAGGAGTGTACCACCGGCGCTTAACTTTTTGCCGTGCTGCGGAAGAACACGAGCGAGGAGAGTGCGGAACCTAATCCGGCTATCAATTACAGAGAAAGTATTCAAATATATCAAATACTGCATAGCCGCTTTCATCCCCCTGCGAAAGGGCTAACCAAAGGCGAGGAGCGTTGGCTCCTTGGCTTTTATCCTCTTCAGACGCCTGGTCCCTCTACAGCGACATTGATTCTCAGATCCTGACGAGAAATTCCTTTTATGTAAAACATACACCTGGTGTCCTCCTAGGAGGACAAGCGTTGCGGCGCTATCAGTGATGAGCACACAGAGATATCTCTCGCCGTAATGAAGACAACAAGGCGAGAATAAGCAGCAGACCGTTTTACATGCGTAGGAGCGATAAGGCGCATTTTGGTATTGAAAAATGTTTTTTATGGGAGCTCTATTCGATGTCTAGAATCGCTGTAGCGGAAAGAACATTTTAGTGCAGTTTATTGCGAAAAATGTTAGTTTTCTGCCACGCGCAGTATACCAACAGAAAGGTCCCTGCACGGAGTCTTTGGGTCTCAGTCCTGCCAGTTCTTGATCGGGTCCGGGTGGTGAAACGTTTTTCATTCAACGTACGAAGCTTCGAAATAACTTTTTTTGTTTGTTTAGGCTCTGCCTATTTAGTAAGGCCAAAGAGATTTTGATGTCAATTTGTCACCGTGATAACTCCGATATATCTTACTCTGAAAGTAACGAATAGTATAATGATGCACACAACTGTAATACTGAGGAGTACACTGATGTCTCATCTGGCAGTGACAGTGAAGAACCAACCCCTTAAACTTTACAGCGATATGCTTTGTGGAGAGCAGCGATTTCACCTCTAGAGAAGGATGACCCAGATCTAGGTACCTGGACATACAGCTCAACTGTTTATTATGAATAATAAACATTAGGTTCTTTCAAATTCTGAGTACGGGGACATTTTGACAGCGTTTAAGGCTGTCTGTAGGAGTATGGATTTATCCTGAACTACCTAAAAAATTCGCAGTTGTAACCCAAGTGTCTATGTAGGGAGACATGCATTTTCAGCCAAGTCGAAATTGCGATAACTGAAACTGAAGTATATATGCTCTGAGGTTCAAAACAGAAAACATCACATTTTTATTTTTTTAATTGCTTTTTGGGGAAATGAAATGGTACAGTATCTGTGTCATATGTCGTTGGGCACCTGAACCGCGCCGTAAGAGAAGGGATAAAGGGCAGTGAAAGAAGAAAGGATGAGATAGGTGCCGTAGTGGAGGGCTCGGGAAGAATTTCGACCATGGGGATCTTCAACTTGCACTGACATCGCACAGCACACGGGCGCCTTAGCGTTTTGCCTCCATAAAACGCAGCAGTACTTCCAAAGTACATAGACTAAAACATATTATGTGAAAGAAACATTTTCACTCGGACGTTTCCTCTCAGGTCTGAGGTGGTTATACCAACCCGGTACTGGGACCGGCAGCGTTGTATATATTTTAATCCGTCTTTAGACGGGAAGCGCCCACATTGTGGGTGCGGCGCGTTTTTGGACGTGTATTACACGGTGTGGGCATGCCTCTCAAACCCTGTTTACAACACTTTCTCCTTACCTACCGGAGAGAGCATGGAGGTTGCCCTGCTCGGCTGCTCTACATTACAGAGCTAAACAGCCCTCGTCGCTATGCCCAGAGTTGCCGCGGAAGCCACAAGGGTCCGATACTAGGGACCGCTCATATTATTAGTAAGGGGCTGGCCCTTAAGGCCACTTCTCACTCTCTCTTGGAAAAAAATATAAATGTTGAGGGACGCCATGGCGCTCGCTCACCAGACGCAGAACTCCATGGCGGCTCCCTCCCAGCCATTTCTGGCCACCCCTGCGCTTCCTGCCGCCATTGCTACACCTGGGGAACCGTCTGTGATGCCCTCTTCCCCTGATACTGCTGCTGCGGGCTCACCGCGGACACCTCCAGCCGAGGAGGGCGTGTGCACCCTAATGGACGAGTCTGCTCACCGGAAACGGCGACGCTCAACGGGGTCCGAGGAGGAAAGGGACTCGGAAACCAAAATGGACATCGCGGCGGCCAAGCGGGAAGCTCGAAGTCCCCCTACCGTAATGGTTCTCTCTCCCTCCACACTCGAAGGAACAGGGCCTGCTTAGCATGGGCCCCATGGATCCCACCTCCAGCCTGCTGCTGATGCTGCTGCTGTTGCTGCTGGGGCGACGGCTTCTGGAAGAAAACCGAGTGCGACCCCATCAACTCCCGCCGCACGAGACCAGGCTTCGGCTGGGGCTTCGTCTGCTGGCAGCGAGCGCGCCCAACTCCGCGTCGCGCCGCAGCATGCGCCGAAGACAGCGGCGACGCTGATGCTGGGGCCAGCCTGTTCCCGTGGCGCATTATCACTACCAAGTCGCAGCGGCGTCGGAGATCTGGCCAGGAGCGAGCCGCGGCTGCCGTGCAGGTCCCGTCCAGCCTGGTGGGGACGCTGCTGTTTCGGCCGGCGAACCGGGGCACCACCTTCACCAGGGAACAGGGCTGGGAGTTGGCCGGGGAGATCGGATCCCGCCCTGGCGTCCTCGCCGTCCGGGTAAACATGCGGCGGAATGTGGTGGCAGTGGACGCGGGGAGCAGCGATGCTCTCCATGCCCTGCTAGCCACAGCCGTCATCCGCGGCGTGCCGGTCTCGCCAAAGATCCTCCTCCTCGGAATCAAAGCTCCGGCCTGGTTGTCGGTGTGGACGGGCGCAGGACGGCGGAAGATCTGCTAGCGGCGGCGGAGTCAACGGTTCCTTGGTGTCGTCGTCTCTATCGGGCAGCACATTCGCTCTCCGTTTTGCGGCGCCGACACCCCCGGCGTTCATCACCATATTGTCACGTAGTGGTGACGGCAGTCGAAGCAGCGATGAAGACGGACGAAAGGGTCTTCTAAAAGAACTGTTTATTGGGCTGACTTGCACCCAAAATGGACTGAATCACTCGGCGGCGGCGAAGCGACAAGCGTGCTCGGCGGTCGTCGAACAGAATGCCCGCCGCTGTCGGCCGTGCTCAATTTAAAGCTGATAGCGAACATTCGAGATAAAGGGCGCAAAGTTACTAGAACATTCCGGAACAACGTAGAATCAGCTTTGCCTGGCTGCGATCAATCGAGATAAATCTAGTCGCGTCTTGCGTCGCAAACAAAGCGATAAGGTGGTGTCGCGGCAGATTTGAAAAACGAACAAACACTGCAAATATTCGCGGCATTACTCCCCTCTCAAAGAAGCATCGACCCGATGCATTAAAACAAATAATGCGGCTAGTAAGGGAAAAAAACGGATCTTGCGAAAATAGAGCATGGAAATGCAGCGGCCTTTAGCGCGCATAATACGGCTTCAGACGGACTACATGGACAACTTCTGGTCGTACGCGGCGTCGCTGGGATGCAGTCATTGCGTCAGGGATGACTTAATAATCCAGTTCACCCAGCCGACGAAGAACCTTGTACGGGCCGAAATAGCGGCGCAAAAGCTTTTCACTCAATCCACGGCGGCGAATGGGTGTCCACACCCAGACTTGGTCTCCTGGCTTGTATTCCGCGTTGCGTCTTCGTAGGTTGTAGCGTCTGGCGTCGGACCGCTGCTGATCTTTGATCCGTAATCGCGCAAGCCTTCGAGCTTCTGCGCGTTGAAGGTAGGCGGCAACGTCGACGTTCTCTTCTTCTGTAACGTTGGGCAGCATGGCGTCTAGCGTGGTCGTGGCATCCCTGCCATGGACGAGCCTAAAAGGCGTCATCTGGGTGGTCTCCTGCACTGCGGTGTTGTAGGCGAAGACGACGTAAGGCAGGATGACATCCCCGGTTTTATGTTCGGCATCGATATACATAGCGAGCATATCGGCGATGGTTTTGTTCAGGCGCTCGGTCAGTCCGTTGGTCTGCGGATGGTATGCAGTTGTCCTCCGGTGGCTGGTTTGGCTGTAGCGCAGGATGGCTTGCGTGAGTTCCGCCGTAAATGCTGTTCCTCTGTCCGTGATGAGCACATCGGGGGCGCCGTGTCGAAGAAGAATGCACTCCACGAAAAATTTGGCCACTTCTGCTGCTGTTCCGTTCGGTAGGGCTTTCGCCTCGGCGTAGCGGGTCAGGTAGTCGGTCGCTATGATGATCCACTTATTTCCAGATGTTGACGTTGGAAAAGCGCCAAGCAAGTCTATGCCAATCTGCTGAAAGGGTCTTGAGGGAGGTTCAATGGGGCTCAGAAATCCTGCTGGTCGTGTGGGAGGAGTCTTTCGTCGCTGACAATCTCGGCATGTTTTCACATAGTGTGCGACATCGGCAGACAGTCGGGGCCAGTAATACTTGTCTTGAATGCGGCGGAGGTTGCGAGTAAACCCGAGATGTCCAGCTGTCGGCTCGTCGTGTGAAGCCTGTAGAACTTCTTCGCGGAGACAAGTAGGTACAACAAGGAGGTAGGCTGTTTTGTTCGCTGTAAAGTTCTTCTTCACAAGGACCTCATTCTGCACACAGAAAGAAGACAGTCCTCGCTTGAATGAAGCGGGGGGTGAAGAAACCTTGCCTTCCAGGTACTCGATGAGGCCTTTTAGGTTGGGGTCCGAGCGTAGCTGCTGAGCAAAAGAGCTTGCGCTGATGGGTCCCAGGAAGGCGTTCTCATCGTCGTCCAGCGGCGGTGCATCTACAGGGGCTCGTGAGAGGCAATCGGCGTCAGTGTGCTTGCGTCCGGACTTGTAAACGACGGTGACGTCAAACTCCTGGAGACGCAGACTCCATCGAGCGAGTCGGCCAGAGGGATCCTTCAAATTGGCAAGCCAGCAGAGCGCGTGGTGGTCGCTGACCACCTTGAACGGCCGTCCGTAGAGGTAGGGGCGGAATTTCGACGTAGCCCAGATGATGGCAAGGCACTCCTTCTCAGTGGTCGAATAGTTGGCCTCGGCCTTGGAAAGGGAACGGCTAGCGTATGCGATGACCTTCTCCAGCCCGTCACTTTTTTGAACGAGAACGGCGCCTAGTCCCACGCTGCTTGCGTCGGTATGAACTTCAGTATCGGCGTTTTCATCAAAATGCGCAAGGATCGGTGGGGACTGTAAACGACGCTGAAGTTCCTTGAAGGCTTCTGCTTGCGGCGCTTCCCATTTAAACGGCACGTCTGCCTTCGTCAGACGGGGTCAGGGGCTCGGCGATGCGCGAAATGTTTTTCACAAATCGTCGGTAATATGCGCATAGTCCGAGAAATCTGCGCACTGCTTTCTTATCGGCCGGCGGTTGAAACTGTTCAATAGCAGCTGTTTTCTGCGGGTCTGGGCGTACTCCTTTCTTGCTAACGATGTGGCCTAGAAACAGCAGCTCTTCGTAGGCAAAGTGGCATTTCTCTGCTTTCAAGGTTAGGCCAGACGACTTGATTGCGTCTAGTACTGTTCGAAGTCTTTTGAGGTGCTCTTCAAAGTTCGAGGCGAAGACAACCACGTCATCTAAATATACCAGACAAATCTGCCACTTCAGGCCTGCCAGCACTGTATCCATTACTCGCTGAAACGTCGCTGGTGCGGAACAGAGACCAAATGGCATCACCTTGAACTCAAACAGCCCATCCGGAGTTATGAATGCTGTCTTCTCGCGATCTCTTTCGTCGACCTCAATTTGCCAGTAGCCGCTCTTGAGGTCCATCGATGAGAAATATTTGGCGTTGCAGAGGCGGTCCAGTGTGTCGTCGATGCGGGGTAGGGGGTAGACGTCCTTCTTTGTTATGTTGTTCAAGCGGCGGTAATCCACGCAGAATCGAAGTGCGCCGTCTTTCTTTCTCACTAGAACAACCGGTGCCGCCCATGGGCTGTTTGAAGGCTGGATGACGTCGTCGCGAAGCATTTCTTCGACTTGGTCCCGGATGGCTTGTCGTTCTCGCGGAGACACACGGTAGGGGCTTTGACGGAGAGGTCGGACGTGTTGATCCGTTATAATGCGATGCTTGGCAATTGGCGTCTGTCGCACCTTCGGCGATGTCGAAAAGCACTCACTGTAGTTTTGAAGCAGATTGCGGATCTGCTCTTGTCTGTTCCGGTGCAGGGCTGGGTTGATGTCGAAAGTGGGCGAGTTCTCGTGGTCAGGCGGATCTTCTGCGGAGGGGTCGGAGAGGGCGAAGGAATCTCGTACGTCAGATATTTCGTCGTAGAAAGCAATCGTCGTTCCTCTGTTAATATGACGGTATTCTTCGCTGAATTAAGTCAGCAGTACTTCGGCCTGGCCATTGCGGAAATGTGCGATGCCTCTTGCGATGCTGATTCCTCGGTATAGTAGCAACTGCATGTTCCCCTCGATGATGGCTTCAGTGTTTATGGCTTTCGTGGCGCCTACGGTCACGATAACGCTTGAACGGGATGGGACGCTCACTTCTTCCTCCAGGACACCTAGGGCAACGTGATTTTCCCGAGTTTTCATCGAAGCGATGGCTTCGTCCGTCGAAAGCGTGATCAGCTTGGATCGCAGGTTGATGATCGCCTGATGCTCATTAAGGAAATCCATACCCAAGATCACTTCGCGGGAGCATTGCGGTAGCACAACAAAGGTCGCAGGATAGGTATGTCCTTTGACAGTCACTCGCGCTGTGCATCGTCCTGATGGCGTAATGAGGTGGCCCCCAGCGGTGCGAATTTGTGGGCCGTCCCAAACCGTTGTGACTTTTCTGAGCTGCGCAGCGAATGTTCCATTCATCACCGAGTAATCGACTCCTGTGTCGACTAGAGCGGTAACTTTCCGGCCGTCGATAGTCACTTCTAGGTCGGAGGTCCTGGCTCTTGCATTGCATGTCGCTCTCGGCGTCGGGTCACGGCTTCGTCGCGTATGCGAGTCACGGGTTGGGCGTGTGGTCGAAGCTCCTCTGGGTGGCGGCGTCGATTTCAAGGTAGCTTGCGTCGTGGTCGAGGTTCTCATTGTGTGCGGCGTCGGTGCAGCGAGTGTCGGTTCTTCATGCGGCGTCGCGGGTGCAGCGTCTTCATGGGGCGTGGTCGGTGGAGGATCTTCGGCGTTTTGCTCGTGAGCAACCTCACCTCCAGAGGTTGCTGCCTTTAGTTTCCCCTACGGGGGCTGGGCGACCTTCCTCGTACCGCGGCTGCGTAACTGCGGCGTGGCGACGCAAAGCGCGAGGTTGACGGCGATGGTTAGCGCGAAAAGCGGTTCGGCGTGTACTCTTCTCGACGCAGGTACTCGTCGATTTCGTGCGGACGTTGTCCGAAGCGTGGTCGTGGGGCGTTAACGGCAAATCCTCGAAGACCGATACGTCGGTACGGGCAGTGACGAAGAATATGGCCGGCCTCACCGCAATAGAAGCACAACGGCCGGTTGTCGGAAGTCCTCCAGGCGTCGCATTTCCTGGGGCTTGAGCGTCGGTCATAGGCTGGGCGGGCGGGGGCTGGGAGGCGGCGTTGTGGAACGATTGGCTCATCTCGGGGAGGACGTGGGGGTTGTCGCTGGGGCTGAGCAGTACTTACTGCTGCGGCGTAGGTCATGGCCTGGGGTTCTGTGGCCATCGGGGTGCCAAGTGCCTGTTGCACTTCTTCCCGTACCACATCCATCAGAGTCGCTGCTTGTGGCTGTGGGGAAAATGGCAGTAATCGGCGTAGCTCCTCTCGGACGATTTCGCGGATAACTTCCCGCAAGCTGTCGCTGGTGGTGGCCAGCCTGTCCGAACGGATTGCACAGGCAGAGGAAGGGCGATTGTACTGCCGAGCTCGAACGTCGAGGGTCTTCTCAATCGTGCAGGCTTCTTGCATAAACTCCTCGACTGTTTTTGGCGGCTGGCGGACGAGGCTTGCAAAGAGTTGTTCTTTTACGCCACACATTAAAAACTGAACTTTCTTTTCCTCGGTCATCCCGGGATCGGCGCGGCGAAATAGGCGCTTCATCTCCTCGACGTAACTGCGGACGGGCTCATTCGGAAGCTGGATCCTGGACTCGAGGAGTCGTTCAGCTCTTTCTTTCCTCACGACACTGGTGAATACCTTCAATAGTTCTCTCTTGAATAGCTCCCATGTCGTAAGGGACGACTCGTAGTTTTCGTACCACGTGCGTGCGGAGCCATCCAATGAGAAAAAAACGTGTCCAATCTTTGCCGCATCATCCCACTTGTTGAATGACGCCACGCGCTCAAATTGGTCCAACCATTCTTCAGGGTCTTCGCCTAGGGATCCATTGAAAGTTGGCGGCACCCGCGGCTGCTGCAGTACGATCGGTGTCGACATCTTTGGCGAGTTTGCAGTGCTGGTAGCAGCGTCTTTTCGCTGTCTGGTGCTGTCCGGCAGTTTCCCGAACTCAGGCTCCTCTCCCTGGAGACGTCGGCTGGCTCGCTGAGCTGCTGGTTCGTCCTCGGGTGTGAAGCGCTTAGGGCTGGGTTCACGACTTGAAGGGGGCGTCCGGAACATGGAAGTTACCCCGCACCTCCATCAGATGTCACGTAGTGGTGACGGCAGTCGAAGCAGCGATGAAGACGGACGAAAGGGTCTTCTAAAAGAACTGTTTATTGGGCTGACTTGCACCCAAAATGGACTGAATCACTCGGCGGCGGCGAAGCGACAAGCGTGCTCGGCGGTCGTCGAACAGAATGCCCGCCGCTGTCGGCCGTGCTCAATTTAAAGCTGATAGCGAACATTCGAGATAAAGGGCGCAAAGTTACTAGAACATTCCGGAACAACGTAGAATCAGCTTTGCCTGGCTGCGATAAATCGAGATAAATCTAGTCGCGTCTTGCGTCGCAAACAAAGCGATAAGGTGGTGTGGCGGCAGATTTGAAAAACGAACACTGCAAATATTCGCGGCAATATTCAAGCGCAGGCTCGCGGACCGCCCCTGCCGTCCCCGGCTGCTTCAGTGTGCTAAGTGCGCCAGCCTGGAGCATGCCACTGAGGTGTGTCGTGCTCCTGCCCGATGCACGCGCTGCGGCGGGCCGCACGAGCCTGGTACCTGCGCGAGCAAGCGCCGCTGCATGAACTGCGGAGGGCGGCACGCAGCCGTTGACCCAGCGTGCCCGCACTCGCAGTGAGATTGTCACGTGGCCACTTTAATGGCCACATCCATTGCATCGATGTCCAGGCGGGTTGTCCGAGCCGTTGTACAGGCTGAAACAGCGGCCCCAGTCCAGCAACATCAGCAGATGCAGCGCGCGCTTTCTTATGCGCAGGGCGTCAGGGGAACACCCCAGCAGCAGCAGGCACCGAAGCAACGACAGCGCCGGCAGCGGCCGCGGCGATCCGGTTGCCCAGCGTCCCGTCCAGCGCGGCCCTATTCTGCGGCCCCTTCTGAGGGCCAGCCCCCTGACGCACGTTACGCGGAGTTCGCGCGCCTAAAGTTGGCACTGCGTGTCCTCAGCGCACTTTTCCCGGAGGGCACCGATGGACACCAGACTTCCTTAGAAGCAGCGGGTGCTCCCGCACAGATAAGCCAGCATGATGGCTAGCCGCCGGACTCCCTCCCGCATACCGTCCATCCTGCAGTGGAACCTGCGTTCACTTGCGGCGCGGAACGCCGAAATGCGATTTCGCATCGCACAGGACTCGCCGGAAGTTATCGCGCTGCAGGAGACGTACGTATGTTCACATGACGGGAAGCCCCAGATGCGGCTACCTGGCTACATTGGCTACCACTCAGCCAACACGTGCGAGGAACCCACCTGTGCCACAGTGCCCGTTGTGACACATCTCATCGCAGCGGGAAATCAAGGTGCGCTATATACGTGCGGCAGGACGTCCAGCACACCCTCGTCGGCTCGGCGGCGGCGGCATCTGACGCCCAGGAGTGCCTGGTGGTGACAGTGTGCGTCGGGGTGTTGACACGTCGGTGGCCAGTGTTTATGTGCGTCCAGCTGTCGCGTGGAACGCGCTGTGTTTTCGTGCTGTGTCTTCGTGCTGTGCCCCGCACCAAATCATCTGTGGTGATTTTAATGGCCACCATAGTGCGTGGGGCAGTGCGCGCCACTCCGCGCGTGGATACGACCTGCACGACGACTCACTCCCTTGAACACCGGCGAGCCCACCTTTCGACGAGGCGGAACAACCGGCTCCTGCATTGACATTGCCTTCGCATCCAGAGGCATCGAGGCGACATGGCGCCGATCACCATCTCTCTGGGGCTCGGATCATTACTCCATCCTAATGGAACCCACTGCGTTGGAGGCGCGCCCCAAACGTGCCTACTCCATTGCCAACTGGAGTGCGTTCAGGCGGGCGGTCGATGAGGCGGCAGCCATTGGCGCAGATTTCTTTTCAAGTCTAGTCCGAAGCGCTCTCGCAGCCACCCAACGAGCAGAGGTAAGGGAAGGGCAGCCCACACCTGATATGAGGCTGCTCAATCTGCGCGAGACGAGAGATCGCGCATAGCGACGGGCGCGACGGACTGACAGAGCCGCCAATTGGACTGTCTACATCCGCTTGCAAGCAGCAGCGCGCCGCGACGCCAACAAGCTATACCGCCGGCAGTGGGCTTCACTATGCCAAAGGATGGAGGAAGATGTCAGCTCGCGGAGGCTGTTTGACACCCTGCGGCGCATCACCGAACCACAGGCAATCCGTCAACCGCTGGCCGCTTTCGCAATCTCCAGCGGGCTCAGCTTTGTAGAGTTGGCACAGCGGTTTGCTGATCGATTCGCGCCGCCCATCCCCGCAAACGCGGCTAACATAGCTGCTCCTGAGAGCCCCAGAAGCGACGCCAGTCCCTCGCCCGTCGATTCGGAAGGTCCATGTGATGCGCCGTTCACCGCGGCGGAACTGAACAATGCGCTGCAGCGCTGCCGCCGCTGTTCGGCGCCAGGACCGGACGGGGTGACATACCAGATGCTGCGAATCCTGGATGCGCAGCAACGACAGATCCTCCTGCAGCAGAGCTACGCGGGGAGCTACCGGAGGATTGGCGAATCGCGGTTGTTTGTCCCATCCGAAAGGCAGGGCGCTCACCTACGGAGCTGAGCGGATACCGGCCAGTGGCATTAACATCGCGGCAGATAAGCTCATGGAGCATATGGCGATGCAGCGTCTGAACGAGCGGGCTGCATAGGGTGATTTGTTTGACGAGCGGCAGACGGGTGTCCGTGGAATGCGGTGCATGGCTGATTCTATATCGGACGTTGTTACAGCGCTGGAGCATACCAGGGCGGCAGGCCAGGTTGCGCTGCTGCTACTATTGGACGTCTCGGGCGCTTTTGACAACGTTCTCCGCGCACCAAATCTCGCGGTGCTTGAGGGGGCTGGTGTGAGCGGGCGCCTTTTGCGATACGTTCATGGCTTCCTGAGCGAGCGGGCGCACCTTGCGCGTACGAGTAGGGGGTAAGCTCTCTAAGCCTCGCCCGGTGGACATGGGCGTGATGCAGGGCTCTGTCCTATCACCATTTCTGTTTAATATGGCCATGTCGGTGGTGCCGGCCTCCCTCCCCACGAGCGGCCGACACCATGTGTACATGTCCATATATGCAGACGACATAGCTCTGTGGTGCCGGGGGCCACCGGGCGAGGCGCTCCGTGTGCGGGGGTGCCTTCAGGAAGCTCTGACCGGAATCGATGCCAGCTTGCGCGGCCTTGGTCTGTCGCTGAGCGCGGGCAAATCGGCGGCCATGACCTGTGTTTCGCGCTCGCGCGCGAATCTTGAGCCACAGTCACTGGACGGGACTCCGATTCCTTGGGGTAAATCGGTGCAGTACCTTTTCCTGGACACCGACTGGCGGCTTTCCTTCCACCCCGCGGCGACCAAGGCCTGTCTGAAAATGAAGAGGATCACTGCCGCAGTGCACAAGCTCACCGCTCGAGGCCAGGGCATCTCCCAGCAAGCCGCGCAGCGGGGCTTTTGGGGTGGTGCTCTATGCGCTGCCGCTCGTCACGGTGCGCAAGCCGTGCTGGAAGAAACTCCAGCTCCAGCACCGCAAGTCTCTGCGCGTGTGCCTAGGCCTGCCCAAAAACTCGCAATGCGCCACAACATTGGCCGAGGCAGGAGCGTGGCCACTTGAGCTCTAAGCAGCGTGCAGGGCATTGAATCACATCGACCGGCTTCACCGCGCACCGGACGGCGGCTCGCTGATGCAGCGTATGCGCTCGCACCCGCGCTCACGAATGGGCGCGGCGCTGCTTGAGTATGAGCAATTGACCCAAGACCCACACCCCTACGTCTCCTGCGCGCCCTGGCCTGCTGGAAGGTACAGCGTGAGATCGCCGGCATTGCGGGAAAGCGGAGCACACCCCTCTGTGCTGTGCAGCAGCTGGCCAGAGCCGTCATACACGAGGAGCTCCAGGACCATCTCCTCGTGTACACCGACGGCTCAGTGGCCCGCGAGAGCTGTTTCCTTGCTGCGGCGGCTAACATCCCCGCCCTGCGACTGCACAGCCAGCAACACGCAGCCTTCCTGGGCTCCTCCACCACGGCGGAGTTGACGGGGATCCGGCTCGGGCTGGACCTGCTGCTCACCCTCGGCCCTTCGCCGCCCAGGAGTGCTGTGCTGTGAGACTCCCGCGCCGCCCTCAGCCGCCAGCAATCTAACGGCCGCGGTACCCCACTAGTGCGGGAAATTCGCTCGCGCAGAGAGGTTGTGCCGTGCGAGCACAGTGGGTGCCCGGTCACTGCGGCATCGCCGGCAACGAAGAACCTGACGACCTCGCGACCGCTGCACACCACCTACCTGCCAGCGATAGGCCCCTTGCGCTGGAGGACGTGCGTGCGGCCATCCACGAATATCTCCGAAAGCAGCACCCCGACCCACCCATCGCGGGAGGTGAGCGCATCGACAGTGTCATCGGCTGTCGCGCACTTACACGGTCACAATGTGCAATGATCCTCCGCTCGCGCATTGGCTGCGTGTGGCCCGGGGAACGACGGGTGCGTCACGGAATCGCGACGAGTGATGTGTGTGACAGATGCGACGCAGTGGAAACACTAGAACATCTGCTCCTTCGCTGCTCCGCGTTCGCCGATGCTCGTGGCGATATGCTCGCCACCTATAGGGCGCAGGGCATACTGCCAGACTCCATCAAGATGCTATTGTGGCCGCAGGTTAGTGCGCGCACTCGTGAGCGAACTTTAATGAGCCTCTGTGCATTCATCGAACACACGGGCTTGACGTCCCGTCTGTTCTCCGTCAGGTAGTTACACGCAGTGACCGAACGCTCCGCGAGTTCTACCTTGAACGATTAATAACTGGACGGCCCACTCCAGTTGTAGCCAACGCAGTGCTGTGCGCGTGTGTGATTTAATTCCTCTGAAATGAAGTAAGCACGCGCACAACCTGGACACATTTCTTATTGTGTAAATAGTTTGTACATATTTCTTCTCCCCCTATCCTCTCTTCCTGTCCCCTCACCCCTTTCATTTCATTTCTCCAATCTGCCTGCTATCCTTTATTTCCGCTGCCCTAGCCCAGGTGCTTCAGTATCGATGGCAGATGCCGGGGCTAGCGAAAATCTTTTCCTTCTTTTTTACTGTTATTTTTAATAAAACCACTACCACCACCACCACCTGCTTCCACGAGTGTAGACGCGCTCACGATCCAACCGCACGCGCCTGAAAACCGTGGCCTCACGCTCGCTATAGGCCTCATATACTAACCTTCGACTAGTTAGGTGGTGGTGGTAGAGGTTGTTTAATTAAAATAATAGTAAAAAGGAAGGAAAAGATTCTTGCTAGCCCCGGCAACTGCCATCGATACTGAAGCACCTGGGCTGAAGCAGCGGAAATAAAGGATAGCAGGCAGAATGGAGAAATGAATTGAAAGGGGTGAGGGGACAGGAAGAGAGGATAGGGGGAGAAGTAATATGTACAAATATTTTCACAATGAGATATGTGTCCAGGTTGTGCGCGTGATCAAGAGGGGAGCAGGAAAGGCATGGAGGTTAACCAGAATAATAACCGGTTTGCTACCGTTTCTTATTGTAAGAATTTGCATGTTTTCATTGTGCAATAGTGCAATAGAGGCGTGGAATCAACCTGAATATTGGTGGCCTTCGTTATGCAACGAATCAGATTATTGTGTGCCGGGTAAGCATCTTGGGGAGCTATTTTTCTACAACACAGCAGATTCAAGCCAACCCTGATGTCCCTCAAGCAGGAGTTCTTAAAATGCGAAATTCAGCAGTACTGTCGAGAATGAAATTTTCAATATGAAGATTCGTTGCATATAGGCTACAGCTTCAGAACTGGGTCCCCTGCTGTTATTTAACATGCATTCAGTTAGGTCGTCATGCAACAGTGCTGTATGGCGAACATGCGCCCGAAGAATTGAAAATATATTGCAATGCTTAGTAACTACGAGAGACGTCCTGCTAACCGTCGCAGTATCCGCTGTAGAGGTTGGCTTTATGTGGAACTGGTCAGGTATCGCTCTTTCCATTAAAACAAGCAGACAGGCGGAGACAGCCGCTCGCGACAGGCCCTGTTATTTATGGCTGGCCTTTCTTGAGGCGTTTTTTTAATGCTTCTCATTTTGCAAACAGTATTGCATCTCACCCCGTTCATGCGGTCTCCCTACACATGGCAGTCGAGAGCAACCGGGTGCCTCTCAGGTACAACAGTGAGGCCTTTTCAAATGCATCGTACCTTATGACAGTTATTATGTTTATGGTAGTAGGTAGTTAAAAGATAATTAGTTAGCTATTTAAACTGATTAACTTTTTAACTGTTGATCTCGGCACAATTTTACATCGCGCAATAGGAGGCTTTCAACATTCTCGGCGAATTCAGTTTTTTTTTAATTTCTAAATCGGCATTGTGGCTCGAGATAAAGAACGTAGAATTAAGTGCGCAAAATGACCCGGTACCAAAAAGACGCGTGACATGCGCCGGAAGAGGTATAGGGCCGCTTCAAGCAAAGGGACTCGGTCAACGAAAAAACCACGCCAAGTAGAGTTAGGAGACACGCTCACCTGCCTGGTTGCGTTCTTCGTTAGGTGCTCTCGACTAGACACAAGCGTCTCACAGTGGTCTCACAGACGCTAGCTACATGGGGTTTCCTCTGCGTTCAACGCTATATCGAAGTGGAGGAGGCAGCAAATGCTGCCAGCATTGTCTCCCGCATTACGAAGTCATCCTCGCGGATGCATTTTCGCCCGCCATGAAGTCACGCTGAACACTTTGTCAGCCTCTCAACGTATTGCTGAAACAGCAGTGTTTTGTTGGCGTCGTGGATCACCGCTCCGAGCGTCTCCGTCGTCTTTAGGTTGACGATTTGTTCCCTGTGAAGCAAGAGGGAAGGCTTCGGTCTGCCTGACACCCAAGGAACATTGCTTCGTTTGTTTGTTTGTTTGTTTGGTTGGTTGGTTGGTTTTAAGCGCGTCTCTGTGGTGTGAAGTTCGATAAAACTTTATTTATTTATTTATTTATTTATTTATTCAATACTGCCAGCCGCCTATTGGTGGCCAAGGCAGAAGTGGGGATACAACTGCACAGTGCTTTGTCAACAACGAAAAAAGGGGGGGAAAAGGCCTGCAGGCAGGCAGCAAAATTTCTGCGAACAACTCCAATAATGGACTAGTAACAAACACTCTACATTAAAGTTAAAAACAAAGCGCGGCAAGGGCAACACTCCAGAATCGAACCAAACACCATAACTTGACCGGCTGGGCTTGATTGCAGATAAGAATGTTTCGGCTGAAGATAAGATGACCACTTCGCGAGGTAACGCATTCCAATCGGCTATCGTTCTTGGGAAGAACGACAGCTTGTATGCAGTGGTTCTGCACTTGGGCACTACAATTGCTTTATCGTGTTTATGCCGAGTTTGTCGTGCTCTGTTGTACTGCATATAATTGTCAAAGTCTATTCTGGTGTGATTATTGACGATGTCGAAAAACATTTTTAAGCGATGCATTTTGCGACGAGATTCCAAGGTGGGTAACGCAACGGCTAAGAAGATCAGATATCGATACCTGTCTTTCATAGGCGTTGAAAATGAAACGTAGTGCTCATTTTTGGACACGCAGTATACATTTGGCAACTATTTTCGTATGCGGGTCCCACACTACGTCATTATATTCGAGTAACGGACGCACTAGGGAAGTATACGCCACAAGCTTTGTTTTAGTGGAAGCATGTTTTAGCCAGTATTTTAAAAGCCATAGTCTTTTAGATGCTACTGAGGTTATGTTATTAATGTGTGGGCTCCAACTTAGATTCGAACTTATCTTTGCGCCTAGGTACTTAAATTAATCTACCCGTTCAAGAGAGACGCTGTTAATTTTGTAAGAGTGCATCAATGGAAATTTTTTCCTGGTTATGGTCATTTGTTGGCACTTACTAACATTTAACGACATTTTCCAGTTGTTGCACCAATTACTAACAACGGCTAAATAGTTATCTATAATTAGCTGGTCGCATTCGGAGAGAACTTTGTGATAAATTACGCAGTCATCTGCAAAATAACGAGCCTGCACAGGAGAATCGAACTTGAGGTCATTTAAATATATGAGAAAAAGAAGTGGCCCGAGGACTGAGCCCTGCGGCACTCCTGAGAGCTCTGGAGTGATCGACGAACTTGAACTAGAGATCTGCACTACTGCTGCCAATTTCCGGCCCATCTCGCGCTTTGGTTGTTGTATGGGTTCATTTTGCGTGCACAATTCCATCTAAAAGATCGATTTGCCTGCGATCTTGATTCTCTCCGATCCTGCCAATAGTATTGCGCCCTTACAAAAAATGAGGAAAAAACTTGGTTAAAAATAATTACCTAAACATTCCACGTGCGCAGACACACTGCCGTATCTTCCTGGGCTGCTTGAAGAAAAGTCTACACAGACTAAAAGGAAAAACCCCCGGTTAGCGTCGACGCTTAAGTTGAGTTCATTCGGACAATCGTCCAAACATATTTGTAGTCGACATGAAATTGATAACAAAGTGAAAACTGCAAAGGAACAAGCTCAAGAGGTCGTCTGCACCTTAAAAAGCTTTTTTTTTTGTTTTTCCTTGTGGGATGCGCGATAGTAGGCCTCGCCACGCAACTCGACTTCAAGACCGGTGGCCGAATTAGTTTCTCGCGGACTTAGAGTCGCGCTTTGTTTACAGTGCGCTGTATTCTGCGGTGGCTACCACATCATACCTGAATAAGCTTGCTGGTTAGCTGTGGTAGGTTCCTTTTTAGTACCTCTGAGCTGCTGATACGTGCAACAATCGTGTAAAAATCGGCTTTTAACTCTTTTTAAACTACCACTTCTGGTTCACTGGCACAATCAATAAATCTATTAATCAATCAAGCGGCGAAACTCTCATGCATTGCGTAAAAGCTCGTTTCCATCTTTAGAAAGGAGCGGCGCTTAACACGCCAGTTGTTGGGAGCAGGCGAGTAGTGTTAAAAACACTAAAGAGAAATTGACGGCCGCCAGTATCAATAAATGAACGTGCTCATATGAAAGGAGGCTCTATGCCATGAAAACGGACATTTTATTAGCTCAAAAAGCCGTAACCATAATTTCTGGGGAAACGTACATTTTGTCAACGGGAAGGTGTTTTTTACGCTGGTGCTTATTTCTGTACACAGAAAGCAAACCACTGTAAGTACAGAGGAGGAGGCGAGGACACGACAAGTTCTGTAGTTGCCCTCTGTAGTTAGCGCGCTATGGCACCTGTGTAACGATGCACGAACATGCCCAATCATATTCCCTCCTGGTTTTCTATGCCTTTCAGAACTACTCGATTCGAAGCCTGGACATACTTTAAAAGCAAGCTTTCGTTGCGCATTCGAAGGTTAGACCATTCCCATCGATATGTACACAAAAGTATCTTAAAATCTGCCTCTTACATTTCAACTATTTTGCCATCTTACAATTTGCCAATTGACAAGTTGCCTTGAAATTAAAAGCAACATCTATGAAAGCTGGACTTGTATAAAAATCAAATGTGGGTTTCGCCACCCCTAGCCGTTTTCACAAAGTGCCTTTTTCTCCGCATATCTCCGAGGCTAAGCAAGCCTGTTATTCACTCCCAGATGGTGATCACGGAGCCGTTGGTGGTGTTTACCTCGCCTGTTTAATCGCGTCGCACGAAAAATTTTAGACGAAATTTTCTCGGCAATAAATGTTTCTTTTTGCTGTTGGACAGATATCAACATTGCCAGGAAAGCCACAAAACACCTCTGTACTAAGAACGGAAGTTGCGTGGAGTTGTGCCCAGTGTCCCTTTAACATATGCTGGCAGTCGGCAGCTGCAGGGATATACCGAAATAGGAATTTATGAAAGGCACGAGACAATTATCTGCGTCGCGTCCTCCTTTCGAGGACTTGGCTCGTTTTTCTGAACGACGCCCAACACGGTTGCAACCATCGCTCCATCTCACACCAACGGTTTGTTTAATGGTCACGGGTAGTACCGTCGAATATAACGACAGCATGCTACGGAGCCAAGGTTCTCTCATGGCAGGTCCCACCTGCGGTCTTGTGCCATTTGACCTCTCACTGTACATTCTTGCAACTTGTTTTGGAATCACAAATAAACTATCAACTTCAACTATCGTTCCATATGGCCACAAAGTGCTGCATCCGAGGCAGTGACTGGCGAATGAAGTTCCGTTGTCGCATTACGGTAGAGTGTCACTGAAGGAACAGCCATCATTTAAAAGGGTACATGTCTTACTCTAGCTGGAGCTATACCGAAGTGTCTCCCTTTTTTTATAAGACCACGTGGGCCTCAGCGGTCACTCGTGAACAATTTGCTGCTTTTAACACGATTACTAAGCGACTGTTGTCTGTGTCTCCCTGGTTGATTCACCAACCTCATTCACTGTTTTCCAACCTACGCAGACGGCTGAACCTGAAGTTTATGGGAGTGCTGCGCGAGTTCGTCGGGTTCTGCTACGCCATGTAAAGGCGCGGCGACAGATTCGATTTCGTTTTTTACTAGTATTTCGATATTTGTGAATTTGATGTAATTGTAAATTGTGTTGTAATTAATTTAATGTTAAGAACGCCTCAGTGGTCTCATAATTCCTTCAACAACATATAAGCGCGCTGTGAGCACTTATCCCCTCTGGGTGACTGTTCACTCGTCAAAAAGGGGTCATATTGCAGGTATAACTCAATTTAAAAAGAAATCGAGGAAACAATACGTTTCGATTATGGGGTTTAACGTCCCAAATCAAATCAGGCTATGAGGGACGCCTAGAGGGAACATTTAAGCTCCGCAATAAATGCATGACGCGGTAGGGCACTCGTTTAACTCTCCGTGTTGCAGAAGGTCATGCTCTACATTCATGGATCCCTGGGAGGCCTCATGCCCCTCCGGCAGCGGTGCAGCGGTTACGCGATGCGTCACTGCCCTGCGATGGAAGCTACTCCCAACGATGGGCCTCGTGTGCGGCCCTGGTTGATCTTCCCAAGCGACCAATCTTTAAATTAACCGCCAGCTTCCACGGCCGCCAGTTTTCTCACTATCAGGAGGCTATTTTGTGATGGTGCAAGGTCATGTGTCCTAGGTCGCCTACTTCTTCCTGGGTCGCTCTCTTGGCACCACCTGCCAGAGTCATGCTCGTGATTTTAAACTCACAACGCCGACAACAGATTTTGTGGACAGTAGGGCCTTTAACGATATCGCGTCAATAATTCGAGAGGCTAGAAGAAAGACTGAGTGCACCCATACGTGGTATAGATCAATCATTCAGGTATATGGTACGCAGGTCAGGAGAAATAATTCACTTTACGTCAAAAAATCGGAGAATCGGCTTCTGTTACTGCTTCTACGTCCACGAGTGCTATTCGTAACTTGCAGCGACTGCGTTGACGTGATACTCACTCTGGTCCGGAAACACTGAAAACAACCCCGGCACACCCAGGACGCGCTTCGACAGTTCGAAGTCCGAAACCCGAAACAGAGGCCTATTCTGTGGCGACCAACGATTAATCGGCAATTTTACACGCGTCAATGACTGGGCCTTGGCATTTGCTAAAGGCCAGACCCAGCTCTGTACAGACATTAAGGTAAAAGACAATAAAGCATCACTATAACGTAAAATCTTAGTTTATTCAATTGCCCCAAACTTCTTGAATCAAACACTAATATTCCTAATTCCATTGAGTCTGGCTAGCTTCGATTCAGGACGCCGTTAAATATTTGACAGGGCTTCAAGCACGCTCGAATCTCGTTTAGATGATCTGGAAGGGAAGTTGAGAAGAATTAACTTGTTCTGCGTGGCATTGCTGATGCACCTGAAACATGGATTTAGGAGAGAAAGCACTTGCTTCGTTTTCAAACGAAATCTGCAGCGAATCCACGATTATAGGTATTCAGGGTGTATTTTTTAAATTTTAACATTGATTTTAAAAACTGAGTGATACATCGGTGCGCTCTCTTTAGCTGGATTTCACAGCAAGACAGGCATTATACACATCATATGAATAAGTAAATAGACGATTAATTCACTTCAATTAGGTAACAATCATTTATTTTATTATAGGGGGCACGGTTGTACTGCAAAATTGAAGGCCGTCAAATGGAAAGTGAGGCTGGTTTTAAATGTTTTTAATCGACAATGTTTTTTTCAAATACCGAAAGCCAGAAATGCGCACTTGATCCCTTTTTAAGTTGGCTTTCCCGCATTACCTAAATATAAAATGGCACCGCTGCGCGTCATGTCGCCGCCGTAATCAAGTTCACTACTTCTACATCATCAATTACACCAACTGTCTGTATGTGATGCGGAGGAAGTGCGAAAGACGCCATTTAAGAGATATGCAATAAACCCACCTCAACGAGCTTTCAAAAGCATATCTTTCACTTCAGGTGTTTATAACCACGTTACCGATTTAGGAAACAAACGCAGCTCACATTCGATATTGACGGCCTTCACTTTCCAAATATAAACATGCCCCGTAAACTTGGAAATAAAAAGCTTAGTTAATTTTAGTTAATTCATTGTTTACTTATTTATTGAAAGGTGGTGCTCTTTCTGCGCCTTGCTGTGCTGCGCTGTCCAGCTCAATAGAAAACACCAACGTATCTCTCGGAGTCATTAAAATATAAATCCGTAAAGATTAAACCAACGCCTAAAACGCGTCAATCGACTTGGCACTTTTTCACCTTCAAATTGTCGCCATTATACCCAATTTTCGTCTTACAAATACAAGGGAAACGTAGTTGACCTCTCTGCATAGCTAATTGGCAAGAATATATGCATATGTGAACAGTTTGTCCTCAGTCACGCGTCTAACACGCAAGAAACTAACATCATAATTCGTGAAAAGCCTGCCTTAGTCCCCAAGGTCCCCTTTCGACATAACATGCTGGTCGTTAATTACGCGTTTTACATCATTAATTCTGAAACTAAGAGCATTAAGGAACTGCGAGCCCAACCATTTGCGAAAGTGCACAGAGCTGCCCTCTTCCCCTGCACGCAACGGATCTTTAGATGAGCGAAGAGGCAGGGAACCTACAGCATGACACGAGGGGAAGTGTGCTGCCTTTACCGCCATCGCAGAAAGTCGTTTGGTAGGTGGCACTTGAAGCAATCGTAACAAATGCGAATTATTTAACTCCGCTGTTAGCAAGTGTGAGGCTAACATCACAGTAAAATAATTTTGGATTGAATCTAACGTACCTACACGACAGTAAGTTTTTTATCACTTGTCCCGGTTTGCACTTTACCATTGGCATAGCAACTTGCGATCAGGCGGCGGTGTCTTGTCAGCTATATATGAAACCATACAGTCCTGAAAAATTACAGTCCAAGGTTACCTTGAAACCATTTTATACTATCGACCTCCCAATTACTCTCTGAACTTCACATCACAAATGCATAATGTGTTTAACTATGTTATCTGACATCCAACAACACCCATATCAAGGCCATTTTAACTTTCCTGACCTCACTTGGTCTCCGAAAGTGATTCCTAAAACATTTATCTTTGTTGCAGGACAGTGGGTTCTTGAACCTCTGTTCAATTTTTTTCCACTTGTCAGCTAGCAAGATCTCTTTTAGCTGCAAGCTGCTGCTGGTTTGCCGAAAAGGTTGATTAGCTTCTGCTTACAGTCAGCCTACTTGGTCAGTGTCTCTTCGTTAGTATCATACCACTTGAACACCAGGCCCTTAAAGAAAAAAAACTATGTTCGCAAGCATGAAAGTTTGGTCCCAGCGGTTATTAGCGCTGCACCGTTCATACCTGCGAAACAAAGTCTCGACGTCGTCGTCATTGTCCCCAGAGGAGGGTCCAGGATCACGAGGGTGAGTGAGGACGATGAAAGACACCGATGCTGCCGAATCTCGGGGGGAATGCTTCCTTCATTGTAGGCCGTGGTTGGTATCGTCCGTTACGTAGTTCCGTCTTGGCGCACCTCCACTAAGGATGTTACGGGGAAATACGATTTATATCTATTTACAAGCGTTAGGGGTTAGAATGAACAGTCCCTAGCAGGGAGCATCAACATGAACAGTGAGCCACATTATCCGCCTCTTGTTTGTCCTTTCACGCGAGAGGCCACTTCGTCTTCCACAGCCACATCGTCGTAACGATATTATTAAAAAATATATTTTGCGTTCTAGCAACAGAGAGGCGACAGCTTGCGATTTCAATTCTCATTACGTAATTTGGGGTTTCCGTTCAGATGCATTTTGGCACATTCTTCGGTCCTAGATCTCGGCACGGAACGTGCGCTGCAACAACAGTTCAGCTATAGTTTACATGCGTGCCGATTCTCGCTCTGTCATTACTTTAACGTTGGCAGCGAAAAGGCCTCAGGTCTCTTTGTGGTCTATGTGGTTTGTGATACTTGCAGTGATCGCTTTCCAATAACTTTCACCATAGTACCTCGTCCCATTAGGGCGACTGCTTCTTCACAGAAATTCATCAACAATGCACTTTTCGAAAAACTTGTGCGTTCCTCTTTCTCCTCCATTGCATCAGTTGATAACTTGGATCGCGGTCAGCAAGTTCTGGCTCCGTGTTAGGTGCTACTGAGCGTTCCGTGTTCATGGTGCATTCTGCGGTAAAAAAAAAGACAGCCCTACCTGTGGTGGAACGATGAGTGTGAGAGAGCACGTCGACTTAGAAAAGCTGCCTAGAAGAGCCTCTCTCGTGACCATGGCCTGCGGAATAAGATAAAATACCAATTTTTCGCGGCTTCATTTAAAAGAACCACTGATGAGGCGAATGTGGAGTACAATGCGAATTTTAATGGTTATCTGTAGATTCCAAATAATTGCAAAGCTTTCTACCGGTTCATGGAAGGCAATCATAATTCGCCGTCATCTCATGTTACGGAGTCAGTCAGTGGTGTTACCGCCCCAAGAAGCACAAAATCATCTTGACCAGATAGCTCAAGGTCTTGCTCTGCGCTTTCGAGCGCAGTTGGTGTTTCCATTCGGCCTCTACATCGCACGCTGACTACATTTCTATTCAACCCTCTTAATTATTTTTCATAGTTTCTTGCCTCAAACCTACAGCTCCTGTATGCGACAGTGTCGATATCGGTATGTTGAAGTCTATTTTGCAAACCTTTACCTCTGATGTTTTGCATCTTGTTAACGTGTCCCTTGAGACAGCTTGGCTCCCTCTGGAAAGGAAAATTGCGAAAATAGCTTTACTTCTCAAATATTGTAGAAAGGGTTTTGCATTCGATAATATTTGGCCCATTTTCCTCTTCTCTAATTTAGTAAAACTTGTTGAACGCACTGTTAACAGCCGTCTTACGGATCACGTTATGTCATTATAAGCCTTCAGTGCTTCTCAGATAAGGTTTCGTCAAGGATGTTCGATATGGACTGTGCATTTAGATCTGGAAAGCCAAATTAGAGTTGCAATGGAGAAGAAAAAGTTCATGCCGTCAGTCACTTTGATATCGCCAAAACATATGACACTGCAGAGCATTCGATACTCTTGAACAAGCTTGACGAAATTTGGCCACCTTTTTACATTCTTGCATGGGTACAGGAATTCCTAAAAGATAGACGTTTCTTCTGTTCCGACGGTTCTTTTACTTCCGAAACGTTTTCTGAGACTAGAGGTGTGCCTCAGGGATCGGTCCTCTCACCTTTACGTTTCAACATACATACTCATGCGGGCCATACCTATTCAGGGTGACATCAAAGTGAATGTCTATGCGGTGTGCGGGGGGTTTTTTGCCTCTGCTAGAGATATTCATTCAATTTACCAGCTATTTCAAGCCTACGTCAATGCCTGGAAGTTCGGCTGTGTAAGTTACATCTAATTCTCAACGTGAACAAATCTCCCGTTCTCGTTTTCCCTACTGCAATCCCTATTTATATCTGTCTACAGTATCCTCTTGCCTAAATCCCACAAGTTGAGTTTAAAATACCTAGGTGCAATATACGACCCTCATTTAGACTAGCGGCCTCATATCAAAAGAATTGTCCTGAAAGGTGAGCGGGCTCTCGGTCACTGAGGCAAATTAGCAATAAGAAATTTGGTATGCGCAGAGACACTCTATTATTTCTCTATAAGACTTACGTAACAGTTCTGGAATTCGGCTGTGTTGTGTCTCCAGTTTTCCTAGGTGCAAAAGTAAACCTCTGGAGCTTTTGGGGAGGCGCACTCTACGGTTTTGCCTGGGTATGCCAATATCAGTGGCAAATGTTGTCCTCTTTCTGGAGGCCCGCGTACGGGACTTGAACTCTCGCTTTCAGCTTCTCACAGTGTGCACCTTCTTACGTAGACTTGAGCCAATGCCTGGACTGGCTCCACCCATTTTTTGACAAACCCTGCTTTGAATAATGACCCCAATGCAAGCTGCCTCAATTTGTGTTTACAGAGCACCTGTTGTCCGGAATTGCTGTCTCGCTTAGGCCCGTCCAATGCGTTAGCAATGTACCGGCTGCTCCAGCTGTTTGATTCGACCATACACTGCCGCAGTAGGCAAAAGACTTGACTGCCAATGTGCTACACGGCCTCCTGGAAAAATATCTGTTCCAGTATCCGAGCCACGCAGTTATTTTCACAAATGCCTTTCAACATGGCGAAAAAGCAGCAGTAATGTTTATTCCCACGTCTTAAATTGGAGTTACTCTATCAGGGTCCCAGATTTATACCAACTTTTGCTGCTGAATTTTTCCTATTAGCTTGGCCCTTCAAAAAGTTCCCGGCAATATTTCTCATATAATCATTCTCTCTGACAGTCTCACAGTCTTCGCAGCGCTTGAAGACGACGAAGTGCAATGTACTGCGCGACAGTGCTTCGAAGTTGAAGACGAAGAGTCATCGGCATGTTTTCCGTGACGTTCCCCGAAATATTTGTACGTAATTCAAGTAAATAGAACACAATTTCAATGGAATAAATATCATGTAAAAAAATTTGCGATACGATAGTGCTCTTCTACAGTGTGCCGTGGGCAGCGAGGCTGACCTGTTCGCCCCGCAGCGGTTTCCAAACCAAGTGGCGATAATATTTATTTTATTTCTGCACCCTCAAGATAGCGACGCCACAAGATTCTTGGCTACGTTGGACGCCGTTAAGTAGTGCCTTCGCCCCAGAAAGCCAGCAATGTTCGATAGATTTGGGTTTAAGGCAAGATGCGCTCAAGGGAGAAAGCGCCAAACCAGACCAGAGCGAAGGAATTTTAGCAGCGATACACAGCTGCTCAGCCTCGTAAGAGAGACTTCAAGCTGCCGTGTAAGATAAATTTCGTGCTACAGGATTGCTAGCGGCGTTCATAATGAGCAGATGCTATAAGAGACCCGTTTTGCGCGCTGAATAACGGACGTCTGTGGTGCCTAGCTGCTTTGATATACGTGCTGCTTTGATAGAATAGGTAACATTTGAGCGCTGCGAGACGCCTTTTCCAGGTTATCAGCAGCCTCACAGATGTCGGAAAACTGTGACCGGGTATTCATGTGAAATATGCAAATCTCAACTGTGGCTGAAGCTGTTAAAGCATGCTTAAGATGAGAAAGATTATATTCGAAGATAGGAGCGAGTACTTTAATTAGGAATCAGTAATGAGTGCCGCTGCGAAAGGAGTTAGGCCTAGGTGGCGCAGAGCAAGCACTACTGCCAGAAACAGCAAAAATTGCAGTGTAATCCCGAAGCGGCAAAGGAAGGACTAAAAAATTCAAGGGGCACTTTGTTGACATAAAGTGCGGTGAGGCGGAAGCTTTCAGCGCGGTGTTGCTGCTTGTGTTACTTATAAGTGGTTAAGATGTTGATTAATTGTGATTAACACACTTGTTTGTGAATATTAAATGCTGGAAACACTGGAGAGCATTTGGAAGGCATCCGTCTGATTCGACGCCTTTCCGCAAACACTCTGCAGCGTCCTTACGCTAGAGAAGGAGATGTACATAAGCGTTCGCAGGAAGCAGAGTGGTCGTCACGCTGCCTATGAAGGCATGGCTTCATGCTAAGGAGATACTTGCGCCTTGGACGGTGAATTGATGCCTGTGCAATACAGCAGAGACAATTTACCACGGTTTTATTCTGTGCATTGACGCTGTGTTCTTCTGCGTAACAATATCACTTGTAACAATATTACAACAAACTATTAAAAAGGTCATTGACATCACACACTACAGTATCCATTTCTCGCCTGTGTAGAAAAACTGTTGGGCCATTAGATCTGTTCGTGTTGCTGGGATAATTTAATCTCTGGAAAAGCCGCATGATGGAGCGCCGCGCCGAATTAGCACGTTCGTCGAAATCTTTGTTTCGTGAGCAATGCGCTTTGGTGCGGGGAGTATATGCTTCCCTAAAAGAACCGCCTCGCTGGCTACCCTATCTGGATGCTTGTGTGTGCCTCCCAGACTTTTGATGTTTTCGAAGATGGGGTCGTGCAGGAGTATACTGTGGCCTCGAGTTTTCTGGCGTAAGCATGCTTAGATTTTTCTTTTCGGCACTATTTCCATACAATAAAGAAACAAAAGGGGTAGTGTAGCCGTTAGCACGCTCGACTGCGGAACAGAAGGATGGTGGTACGAATCCCACCATGCAAAAGATTTTCTTTTAATATCGAGTCATCGGTGCGACATGACTTGGGACCAGGCCTGACCCGAGACTGTACAAGGTCATGGCCGCAAGTATGAGCCACTAAATGCATTCGCCTTAATACAGAGGCGGACACAATATCGCCACGCGTGCTTTTTTGTTACATGGAGAGGCGTCAACTGATACCATTAAGCTGAAAGGAAGGCTCCTTAAATGATATCCTAATAATCCTTTCAGAACAAAAGGCGGGAAAATTTTTGCATTTTAGAGAAGATTGAAGTCGAAGACAGATGATGATGATGACCTCACGCTTAATGGCAAACGTTTTCTTCCTTCGCCCAGGTATTCATCTTTTTCGAAGCCCATCTACATCCTTATTTTTTAGAAGTCCGACATGAATGACATTCGAACTTAACCATCTACCATTGTGCACGGACAGAAGCCCAAAGACGTGAAGAACACCCACGTTACGTGATTGTAGGCAAGAAATGCACGTGTGCATTGAAGTTAATCTCATGCTCGGGCACCTCTAGAGTATTGGCGTTTCTTTGCGCAGCTGAGAACCGAACAGGAAGGAGGAGAAGAAAGAATATCTCGAGGTCCTCGTCCTAACCCACTCCGCTGCTCGAACTGCGCGAGGCATCGAACGCACGCCATCTTTAGTTTACGCCCATTCTTTCAAGAGGCATCGCCAAGCTATGTGCGTCAAACCAGTCCGTCCCGACCTGTCAGCTGCTCAGCTCCATCAAACTGCCGGCACACTTCAGGTCTTGATGCAGAACGACCTTGAACAAGGTGCTGACTGCTGCTGGCGGGACTGCTGCAGGCACTGCGCAACCCAGGTCTCGCGCCCACCCGGCCAGCCACCGGTCGCTGAGCTCGCGAAGTGCTTCCTCGCCTCGGGGCAATGCCGCACCAGTACCATCGGAGCAGAACCCCTGGCGACTACCACCGCCACCGTGGCCAAGGGGAGCTTAAGTTGCCAGAAAGGCCTCCGCGGGAGTACACCATGCCGGGCACAGCAGCCAGCTGTCCCCCCACCGACCTGCGAGGTGAGCTTGCTTCTAAGTCCTCTCTGGCGGCTTGCTTCGGTGCACTGACTGGATTTTCTTGTAAGCTTCTTCTCCAAACCTCGCATTCAAGGTAATCGGTTGATGCTCGTTTTCGGAACGACTGAGCCTGTTGCCGCTCAGTTCTCACCTGCAGTATCTGGGAAGTATCGATATTTTAATCCATTTCGAATAGCGTTCATGGGCATCGTTTTATTTTCACGCCTTATGCTCGGAACCAGCACCTCGCTGCCCGTAAGTTTTTCAGAACACAGTGAATGGGATATAGGATGTATTGCATGTAGAGGAAGAACTCGCAGCTGGTGGCTAGGTGCGGCGTGTTGCTGGTGTCAGCGGCCGTCTCCTCCTTTCAAAGAACAAGGACCTCACTCGTAACTAGGCCGTGGACTTTCCAGGGTTTAACAGCGAGAGCTGTAAATGTATTGCTCAAGCCAAACACAAGATGAGAAGTACAACGGCAGCCGTGTAACACATCAGCATCACAGGCGTAACGCGTTCTAGCCGGCGGTAGCAGCCCAGAGGAAAGCATTTTTTCTCACTGCGCGGTTCAAGTTTCCACATAGAAAGTGAGCCCGTTATGCGCCCTTTCTTCAAAACCAAAAGTGTGTTAAAACCGCGAATAAGATTAGGCAGCCTACTACCCAGTCTCACATTATTCACAGCCAGACACTCAGCTGGATTTGAGGGTTGTGCATCACTGGCTCACTTTGCTGGTACACACATCAACCCCGCCGTGAGAGTTAAATATGAACGCAAACTGAAAGCTTGTTTCTACCTTTAATTAGGTTAATTCAGATCAATGAGAGGGGCCTTTCTCGTGCAGTGGATGTAGCTGTGGTGATGACGGCGATAATGCTTCGATGATGACGGCAGCGTCTCTGTGGGCACTGGAACATTGTGAAGTTTATGCTATTATACGGACGGAACAAAAAAAATCGCTCGTGTTTTAGCATTGCTAAGCACGAAATATTGCTCGCAAGCACAATTTTTAGCAGGTGGACACCACACCCACGTAATTGAAAGCACGACTGCTGTAACCACTGTCCCAGGGAAACAGTTATGCGCGTCTTTAACTTTTTCATCGTTATTGCTTATTTACGCAATGTACGCCGTCAGCCTATAGATGCTCCAGTTCTGCATTTCTGCAGCAATGTTGTCAATTCAAGCGCGTATTGCTCTAGTGTCGGATTTCTGCCACAACGTTGTCCACGCCAACGCATGCAGCGCACGTCTCTCTGTCACTACCGTCACCCAGATGAAAGCGCGAATATTAGGTTGATAGTAGTATTAGTTGATGATGACGATGATGTGCAATGCACAGCGCGAGAGTGTTGCAGTTGAACATAAGGCGTGATCGGCTGTGGCGGTGGCTTCCTGTTCTCATGCAGTGGCCTAGCGAAGCTAATCTGTTCGGGCCCCGCGGGTTCGAATCCCAGTCGCGGCAATACTTTATTGCTTATTGATGGTTTGCTCAAGGATACCCTCAAGGCCAAGCTTTGCACAAACTGGTGGGCAGGTTTAACCTCGTGAACATGGGTAGCATGAAAGTGTTCTAGCACAGCTTCCGCCATCACCACGTTATCACGTTTCAAATAACACTCGCGGTAATACAGGATGTGCTACGTCCTCCGCTATGGACGAGGTTAGCGCTGCAGAACACAATCATGGTTCGGCTGTCCCAATAAACTCTTTGGTTATTGTTGGTGGCTTGCTTTATTGCGTTCATTACCAGTAAAGTCTCGTCATCGACTTTCTAAAAAATCAGACATAGTTGAAAAAACTTTGTCCCAGTTAAAAAGGGCGAGTTCAGAGTAAAAACCAAGTTTATAGAATTTTGCAAAAAAGTGGAACTGACATCGTTGGGAAAGCAGATAGACAAAAGTAGAGAAAGGTTTTTATCGGTATTTTTTACAGCGAAAACGCATAAGCCGGACATTCCTTTCAGAACCATTTTAAGAGAGTCTGATTGTTGGAAGCACTGCGCAAGTCAATTCCTGCAGAAAAAGTTGAATTTGTTAGCGGTAAACGACCCATTCAGAACCAAAAAATCCGACGATGTTGTGGAGCTTTTGCAGGACAATGAAAATATTGGTTATGTTTTATCAGTAGATCTAAAAGATTTATTCTAATCAATGCCACAGCGTGAACGTTCGAGTTCGGTAAATTCATGCATTGAAGAAAGCTATGCAATTGCGTTCCGGAATGCTGCTGGACTTCCTGTTGGGAATTTTTTAAATCTGTTGGAATACTGCCTTAAGGTTACTTTTATGGTTTTATTGACCAGCCATTTCTATAACGGAATGAAATTTGTATTGGTTCGTGTGTTGCTGCTGTGCTCTGCGATATATTTTTAGCCTGTATTGACCGTTCTTTAGACCATGTTTTCAAAGCAGGGAAGATTTTAATGATTTTTTGAGTACGTTGACGACATTTAGTGGTTTTAAAGGCTGACTGTTCCAACCAGGATACGATTAATGAAGTTTTACGTGATTTTAAGCAACATAGACAAGGTCTTGTTTTTACCCACGAGCTACCCCAGAGGAATGTTTTGCAGTTTTTTGACATCCAGCTTGAGGTCTGTGAACGCCATACTTGCTGGGAATACCTACCACGACCAAAGAAGGATCTCTTGCCTTTCAAGTCTGCTCACTGAAAGATCGTGAAAAGGGGCATAGCAACTTCATGTATGAAATCGGCCCTCAGAAAATCGTGTGCGCATAAATCGCAAGCAAGTTTTGATAATCAGTTGTGCCGGCTTGTGGCAGTAGGTTACCCTGTTTCGCTTTTGACAACTGTTGCTGAAGCCCTGATTCGGAAACATAAAACGAGAGCGCCAAAAACGAGGGTGGCCGAATATGAAACTTACAGGCCTCTGGTGATGCCTTACATACATAAGGTCTCCCACCAACTCAAGAGAGTGGCTAGCAGGCATGGAATCTCTCTGGCGTTTTCTGCGCCGAACAAGCTTTCTAAGCTGTGCTCCCGCACGTGCGGTGATGCAAGGCATGGCTGCCAAATCAGGCATGGGACAACCTTTTTCCCTTGCTCCATCGGAGTCGTGTATGATTTCCCACTATTGTGTGGAAAGATGTACATCGGGCAAACAGGGCGTTGCATAACTGAGCGACTCAGGGAGCATGCGCTAAATGTGAGGAACAAAAATGACAAAGGTGCTCATCTTGCGTCACACATTATTAACTGGAGCAATTGTGCACCGCGATTCGAAGAGACGGCGATTCTGTGCAGGAGCAGAAACCAGCACGCGCGGCTGGCTCTCGAAGCATTCCATATTAAGAAAAAGGCTGAAGGATGATGTGTGAGCGCTACTTCCTTACCACTTTACTCCGCTGAATTGAAGTTTTTCTGCTCGCATCATTGCCTGTAATCTCACATGACTGGAATTTTTGTTAGCTTGCGCAAGTGTGGAAACATGTATATCTATGCTTTGGTGTGAGAAGAGCAAAGTAGTGGTTAGTGTTGCGCCAGTCCTTGTGTTTCTTCCGTGTATGTGGTTCGTCGAATGTTTTGCGCACATCGTTCATCTTTACGACCATGCACCAACTAGGCCCAAAAGAAGTGTTTTTGAAACGAACCATTAGTTGCTATCCGCATGATAAAAAGAGAAAAAGCCGTGCAGGTAGAAACAGAGGACCCAGTTATGGCATACAGGACTCTTTGGCCGTCCCAAGCGTGTTCAGTACAGCGGCAGCAGATGTTTCAGCTATTCGTGAAAGCATCATCCAGCCCATCTCATACGTGAGGCGTTGGGAGCATGAAGCCGAAGTTATAAAAATCCAAGCTAGATCACTTAGCTCATTATTCTGCTTCAGAAACAGAGTTTCTAAAAGTGTCACTTTGTGCCTGACGTCCGCTAAAGAGCGCACACAATGGGCAGAATTTTCCAGTATTTCATACCGAGCGGCTGCACGTCATGAACACTGCCCGTCATATCTCAACACCTTCTGTGGGATCTCCGTGCGCTCAGTTATCGAAAGAGCAATGCACACAATTTTCTAGGGTGTGGGCACGGCTGACATGCTGAATTCGTGCTGCCTCATTTTGGCGAAGCAAGTTTCTCAGCTCACTTCATTTTTATTTGCCGAAGACCAATGAGGGAGAAAGTTGGGCAATAATAAAAGCGAACGCCGGTCTAAAAATATACTCAACAGGAAAGGAAAATTAGTACATTCGCAAAAACTTTTCATATCGTTTTATGCTCCTCGCGTTGCCATTACACACACTGGAGATTCGAAGATCGTTCCCTCAGTGAGTGACGGGTCCGCAAGGTGCCATCCCCCCGGCCCACTCTTGCCTCTCTCTGCATTTTTCCGCTGATTTCCTCTTGGCTTCCCATAGCATTTTTCACTGAGAGGCTGAGCGCGCAAATACAGCACAAGCTAAGGAAGAGTGGGCGAACACTGAGAGTAGATAGCGACGATAGGCGAGCAGAGGGGAGAGTCGCCGTGTCGTGACTTCTTCAAAATTGTGGCATTGCCAGCCATGGGTGGGGGGGGGGGGGGGGTGAACGAAAGCTGACACCTCGGTAAACAACACACTAGCAGTTAAAAGCGATTTTGTGTTTCTTAGGCTTCGGGAAAACTCGAGAGTTTTTCACGCCAGGCTGCACGACTTATGCAGTTATCCGAACCAGTTTCTCGCTCTTTCCAGCCTCGCATTGTCCACGCCGTGGTGAAGTATGCATGGCTACCTCCTTAAACCGAGAATAATCTTGTCATTCCCTTGTTGCAGGTCGCCTTATGACAGCTGAAGTACTGACTATAATGCGTTGAACGATCGAGTAAACAGCGACACACCAGACTATTGAAACTGCCGCCTCTGGCTCCCTCATGCAGTCAATGAGCGTCGGCGATTAAGTGCACCGCCTGAAGGCTAAATTTATCTTCCAAAATCAGGGCCCGCTGAATAAGTCAGTTAGGATGTTTATCTGCGTCGATAAATTGACCTGCTGTTATCAAAAAGCGGCTGCATTCACGGGAAACGAAAATTTTACTACCCATCAAACCTGTAGCAATGAAACACGTGTGACCCCCTTCAGCGGCCGTCTTCGAAAGCAAAGGGCGATGCGTGATTACGAGCTCATTTTTAAGGCTAGGCTAACAGTAATGATGCAATTGTTTTTAGTCATGATATCAGGGATTTCTGTCGAGTGTTGTGGTGAATTTTAGGCATAATTTTGAAGGTAAAAACGGCCATAAACAGCCGCAAAATCGGTGGTTTACTAAGAACAAGAGTTAGAGTTCCCATTATCAATTGAACTCATGCAAGCATCTTTGCATGTGCAGAGAGTCTACACCGACGGGGCCACCCAAACTCCAATTTATAAAACGTGCAGCCCATTCATCTGCGTCAGGTCCTCCTTCAGATGAGCTGTCTTCGTTTAAAAAAAAAACGTGCAACGCTGCCTCAAGCACCGCCTTCATCTCACGGCCCTTATTTAACGGTCTGGTAGAATAACAGCGTAAATAAGGACTATCAAAGGAGCAAACGTGCTCGCATACCGGCGAATACTTTCGTTTCATGTTGGCATAAAGCGGAATATACAAGACTGGCGAAAGCTCGTCTGCTGCCGCATTACGGTGTAGCGCCATTGAAAGAGCAGCCGCCATTTTCGAAGGTGTCTCTCTATTACCTGAACTATACCTCAGTGTGTTGTTTTGTGTAACACCGCACGGGCTTCAGAGGTCACTAGCGAACAATTTGCGGCATTGAACATAATTTATTTAGTGATTGCTTATGTGTTTTCCTTTTGATTCGCCACCCTCATTGACCCTTTTCTCACCTACGCAGGCTGCTGAGCATGGAGCTTGCGAGCATCAGGATCGCATTCGGCCGGCTCTGCGCAGTGACGAGCGAGCAGAAGCCGCAGTTTTATGTTTAAATAATTCTTTTTAGGTATTAACGTCCTGGATACAGTTGTCAATATTATTCCAATTTATCAAATAAAAAGAATGCATTAGCCGTTTTATTGTTTGTTTAACAACCCAGAAGCGCTCGGCGAGCACTCATTGACCGTTTTTCTACGGAAGATTGTTCACTTCTAAGAAGTGGTTAAAGCTCCAGGTACAACTGCATTAAACGGGCTTCTAGATGCTGCAAGAAAGGCTGTGTGCATACGTACCACACATGGTCAAAATAGTAATCAGTGAATGGAGGTTTTGTTAATTATGACGTAGAGTCACTACTGACACAGATTATACACAACACCCAGCCGTAGGCCATCCAACCACAGGGGGTGAGCTCTCGACACAGACGGCAAATTTCGCTTAGGATGCTGTCCATGCTCCCCAAATAGTTCGCTATTTCAGTTATTGTTCGAATGCTGTGTTATAATCTTTCTACGTAAGCGTGTGTTGGGAAGTAAAACAAAACTGCCTATTAAGAAAAGGCTGCGCGTACTACTGGGCCTGCCCTAGAATTTAGCTACGCAAAACGCCACGCGTCCTGGTACTGGGTGGCCATTCCTTGTTCAGGCAAACTTGGACTGCTTCTGTCGCCGCGGTGGCTCAGATCGCTATGGCGGTCGGCTGCGGCGGCGGTCAAACTTCGATGGAGGCTTAATTGTAGAGGTCCGTGTACTGTGCGATGGCTGTGCACGGTAAAGGACCCCGGGTGGTTGAAGTTTCCGGAGCCCTTCACAATGGCATCCCTGACAGCCTGAGTCGCCTTGGTACCTTACACCACCATAAAACATAAACCATGTACTGCTTGTGTTCTTTTCGAGCCATTGTCATGTCCATCAGCTTCTTCAGTGACGGACACCAGTGTTCATTTATATACACAGGATGTGTTACAAAGTGACCCAGGTCCCTTGTTGTGATTCTTTATTTTCTGGCTTTTTCAAGCAAAGCGTCTTGTTTTGATTATTTCTGAAACTGTACGACTATGTTTTTGCATGCGGAATTTTTAGTGAGAACAGGGGTCACACTTCGATGCCGTGAGGTCTTACGGGAAAATTAAGAGCCTCCTCAATCTTCTCAATAATACCCGTAAGAGTTTCCGTCCAGAATTCTAGCAGACGAGTTTTTTCTCGGAATTGGTTTCTAGAATACTGCTTGAAGCCATTCAGCTTTAGTTCATAATCAGAGGCCAGGATCTTGGTGCATCTAGGTGAAAAGGCAACGCGACGTAATTCACCTTTAATGATTTGATTTCCTCATTTTCGGCAGGACGTTCGATGACCATGTCACCATAGTGTTTGCTACAGCAGTCTGTACTTCGTGACACTTCTCGGAGCAGCTTCCTCAGATCACATTCAAAGGCGCTGCATCGCACTGTCCGCAATCTCTTTCCTGAATTTTTTTCACAGTTGTTCATGCAACTTTTCAAGCTCACTGGGCATGGTCAAACTGAATTGAAGTTTAGTTCGGAACATTTATACAAAGCATATTTGAAACAACATCTGGATTCCTGGCTAAACTCTAGTTGGGATACAAGCAAAACATATCAAGTGAAACTAAATGCAGGCACCAAAACAAACTGTTTACATTTCACATGATGAAGGCTCTTGCATTCAAATAGAAAGTTTAAATCTCCTTAACCAATGGAGGTATAAACTAACCAATATGTATATACGTACAAATACGAAGTCGATAAAAAATCCAGCATACAGCTAGCGGCGCAAAAAGGGAAAAACAGAAGACATACTTGGCAGCCACAACAACTAAACCCTTTTCACGCGCTTAGATGATTTACAATTGCACCAAGAATGCATAAAAATCTACAGTGTGGCAGCAACAAGCAGCCTTTGAGTGATGCTGTCCAGGTTGCAGCCAACACTGCACCGTGATAAAGGTACACTGAAAAAAATGAAACACATTTAAAGGAGTTTTCAGGTGTCTATACTCGCACCCGGCCCAGAAAGGAGTCTTGGTGTTTTCATACACCTTCCACGCTGGACGTTTTGCAAATGAACCAGCCCAAAATTGAAAAAAGTGACCTAAAGCTGTTGGGGCGACTCGCACGCTATTACCGCCGAGCCTTTGGCGATATAGCACTTCTTACAACCCTACGCCCTTCAGGAAAAATGCATACAATGGTTCATAATTTGTTCCCGCTATATTCGCTTTTCTTAAGTGTTCTTTACATTTACCATTATAATAGTTACATAATGTAATATACCAGTAATACTGGAGCTGTTTATAGCAGCAGACAGGCTGTGCGCCGAAAAAGACCATTCATTGTCTCGCTGATCAAAATACTGTAGAAATGTTGAAAATTCTTATTGTCAAAACAAAGACATCCACAAACAATGCACAGGAACCTTCGGTAATGAATTCCATACTGCCATCCAAGGAACGACTGCAACATGCCTGCGTTATTGGTGTTATGGTGCTGCAAAAATAAGATTCAATTGCACTTACATCTACCTCCTAATTTTTTTCAGAGCAAACAATCAAGAGTTCATGCCTGTGCATCATTATAGACCATCTTGAGCAAGGCTTGGACTGTGATACTGACAACCAGGCATAGTCTGTATGAAAAAATAAGGTAACTTATGCTGAACATCCATAATCTTGACAGTAAGGCAGTTGTAGAGTGAACCGAACTGGTGAGCTTGCTGAGTTGTCATCCTCCCTCGACGAAGAGGTTCTCAGCCACAGCAGGATTTCCTTCGCACAATGGCCTGCATGGTGCGATTCTGCATTTTACAAAAAACAGTACATTTCACATCAGTTTACATTGCTCCATGATCCTTTTAAAATGCCAACATACTTCGCATTAATGATGTGTGATATTATGCATGCTAACGCTAACAGAGGGAATAAAATCTGCCCATATGGCCTGCAAGCGCCAGCTGTTATTCCCTAACTCATTCTAAAGAGGCCATTGTGATTTCAGAGAAAATAGCTCTAAATGGCAATATAAAAACAATGTTTCAGGTAGAAAGCTACCTGTTAGGAAATGGAGTGAAGGTGGTTAGGCGACGCAATTAATTCCGCATGAATTGCTACAAGCTAGTGCTAACCACTAGCTATGCTGGCGAGTGGACTGGCTTTAAAAGGATCAAATCACCACGACAACGGACGAAAATATAACGCACTTCATAATGCTTTACAATCACACCAACGACAAGTGAGGTGTAAATATTCGCTGTTACAGAAGAAAATATAGTCAGTAATGCAACCCCTTCCATGGCAGAGGTCCGCTTCAACGAAACACAAAGCATACATTCATTACTATACCGAGCATGCGACACCTTGAAATGCAGGCAGCAGTGCCAAGTTAGCATATTGTTTGTGTCGGCAGCCACTGAACTCAAAATCCATTAAGAAAAATTTGCACGAGGTCACTAAACTACTTCACAGAAAGCCACCGGGCCAGTTGGTGCATGATTCTTGGCAAAACCGCGCAGTGTAACAGGACACAGACAAGATGACACATATACAGCGCTAATTAACAACTGAGGCATTTATTTCTTAGCTCGCAATAAATACAGGAAGCATCATCCAAAATACTGAGAACGAAGGTCATGGAATCATATTTTTGTGACATCTCTCGGGATTATTTACCTACATTATATCCGTGACGGGATTATATATCCAGTCAATTTCTTTCGTGATTAAGATTATGGATGGTGCGCTTACGCAGGTTGAGGAATTAGTATATACAATGTACACATCATATATCTCACGCATGAGCTATCGCTTATATTTCCTCAGAATTTTACAACGCGGAAAGCACGGAATGAATTTACAGTACAACACGTGTCTTGCTTGCTTGCTGCCATTTCCTCTCTGTTTTGGCGAAATTCTCCATTAGGCAAATGTTGACATGCCGGCCTATTTCTCAACATATGAAGCGCTGCATTACAAAGGGACTTTGTCGCAATTTCTCTCATGTTTCGTCTTACACCGGGCAGTCTTTGAAGTACTTTGGCTGGGTGCGTTGATTACTAAGTTCACAGCAGCCGGCCCGACCACTTTCTTTAGCGCGTGGCTGACACCATGTACATATGGCACGCCAGCTAACTTCTATTCTTTCTGAACGCTCGTTGGGGTTGATCGGCAAATTTCTCTCGTTACCTTGGAACCCAGGCTGCAGATGAGGTCATTTGTGAAACGAGCTTCAAATAACCGCGTAAGATGGGGCTCGACACGTTCCTGCTGACGGTCCATATGCAATCTGTTTAGGGCATTTTTCAGTGCGTCTGTAGCTATAGCATTTTTTTCGACTGCAGAAGATAACACAAGCACATATGGTCCTCTCCGATGTGCAGTCATAGATCGAGACACTGAAACTACCTCCACTGACATTTCTTTGGTCATATCAAAGTTGGCAAGAACTTCGGACGTCGAAAAAATGCCAACAATGTCCTTGCGCTGCCCTTGGTTAGCTTGTGTATTACTGGGAAGTACACAAATCGGAAGGTCGTTATCATATTCGTGCTACGAGAAGTTTCTATTAGTTGGCGATCTTGACAGGTAGGTCAGCAGAAAGTCACTGAGAATTTGTGCAATGCTGGAAGCAGTGCATGCTCCTTGCCACTGAATGTACATATCATCATTAATCTTTACATAGGTAGAACGCAAACAGATGGTTAACCACTCCAGGAATCCATCCGCATTGGCTCTGGAATCGTACTGCCCACTTGCAATCAATGTCTTTCCTTACCATCTTAAACATGGCGGTATGTGGCAGCGTGTAGTGTAAGTCATTGATTACAATGGAGTAGACAATTCTTCTGGACAGCTGTTCGAGAGCAATGCAGACATTTATGGCTTCTTTCCCAGGAACAGGTCTTCCACGGTGAGCAAGGAGAGCAATTCTTGCAGATACCACCCTAAGGGTTGCTGCCACTATCCTTGCTCAGAAACAATTACGCCAAAAGGCCAGTTATACTTGTGTGTTTCTGCCGTACATAAGGCATAGGCCCCACCCTTCTTCACAGCTAGCCCTATTTTGGTCAAGTTGTTGGCTTCACACAAGATTTTGGGCTCCGTTCTTCAATGCTTGGAACTTGACCTTTTGCCGCTGGTAGAATTTATTTCCATTGCCTTCATTCGTTTTCGCAGAAAGTAGCTAAAATTAGTATGCAACACTTCCAGCAAAGGTGCTTCAAAAACAGCCCCTTGTAAGACGAAGCATAGAGACAAACTTCCAGTATGCGACAGTGGCTTAGTGTACAAGATCCCTCTGTCATGAGGAGCGTCATATGTTGGGAAATGAGGTCGGTGTGTCAACACACATCTAATGGAACATATCGGTAACACAGACAGGACATGGCAGCATGATAGCAAGACACTTGTCGGACTATGAGTGCATTCCAAAATTTCGAGAATGTAATATTTTGAGGAAATATAATCGAGAGCTTATGCGGGAGATATACAAGACCTACATCATACATAAGAATTGTTGAACCTGCTTAAGCACATCGTCAGTAATGGTAACGAAAAAAGAAATTCAGTATCTCTATCAATAAGGAGAACAGATGTGGCAAAATGACGATTCCATGACTTTTCGTCTGCATATTAGATGATGCTTCCTGTATTTATCCCCTTCAGGCGCTCCGTCTCCACTTATGTAGACGAGACCTAAGCCTCCTATTATTTTCTTAGGCAAGGCGAACTTCAACCTTTTGGTGTCTTCGACTGGTCGCTCGTGCGATCCGGTTAGGATCTGGCAGAGTGGGAGCCGCTCTCGCTCTGAGCGCATAGCGAGACTAGTCAAGCCGAATGGTCAGCGAGTTTTTAGAGCGGAAGCGCAGGAGGCAGATGGGGACGTAACTTCCGGAACGACTACGCGGCACCGCTGCTGATGTCAACAGTAGCCGCACGTAAGGTCCCTTGATTACCTTTAGCCGCACGTGGCCGCACACAGTTTGCATCGCGGTTGCCGCTTAGCCTGCATCGATTGCTACCCCGGCTTTCCGTCCCACGGGACGCTCATTTTTCGAACATTGCCTTGTGGAAAGCACGGTCGTCCTCGTCTAAGCTGCTGCTGGGATCGCTGTTCTCATGCTACAGCAGCACAAACCGCGTTCCTAGCGTCGTCTCTGGGACAATTTGCCTCACACAGCGCGGCACCCGCACAACACAACACAGTAAGGACGCTACTACTGCGTCAAAACCCTACACTTGGTTCTGTCTACGCGCAGGGGACGACGAGGCCTCCCACCGCTTTCGTGAAATGGCGGAAGTGGCGCTATCACGTGGACTCATCTCGGAGTCGCTCCGACTTTTTCTCGGAGTGCGTCAGAGCGCTCTGAGCCGGAGGCGAGGGCACAGACAGAACCAGCCGAATGTAGTCAGAGTGGCCGATTTCCACCAGCCGAATGTGCGGTCGCCTCTCAGAGCGCTCTAGAGCGATCTAAAGCGACCAGTCGAAGACACCATTTGAATACCGCGCTCTACTTTTTGAACCTCCTTGTCAAGTTTGTGGCGCCACTTCTTGCGGCTAGAGCGAAATGCGTTTGTAAAAAAAATATTATCATCACGTTGTTTTTATTTTGTGGTATGAGTAAATAGTTTTCCTTTTGGCATTCTATCTTTACAAGTGATTGCGAATGATGCAATTTAGGGCTTGGAATGTGTCGATAGGTTAATGTATTAACGGCACACCAATTTTCATTGTCATAGACGTAGAAAAAGTGCTGCAGTAGGCGTGCAGAGTGGCACGTCTACAAATGTAGAGAGCGCCTTAATGCTAAAATATCAGTGGAGTTTTCTCCTCAGAATGCACCGTTTTTTTTTTGTGCACGTATGGCACGAAATGGGCTTACTCTTAACGGGCTTCGGTAACTATGCTAGAAAAAAAAGAACGTTGGACGACTCCAGCGCTTCAACTATAATCAGCATATTCGTAGGATCAGGGGACGTTTGGTTCCAGGTCTCTGACATAAACTGATCAAACAATCACCTTTAAAAATTCTCATTTTTGCAAAAACCACGTGTAAAGCAGGCCGCAAGATGCTATCTCTCTTTCCCTCTTCACCTGTGCTCAGATCACTCGAGAACCTTTCACTGCAGCCGGACTTGAAGCATTAATTATGATGGAAGCAACCACTTTTCGCAGCTTCTGAACACGTTGATTATACAACGGTGCCGACCTGAAGGCTGCACATCTAAAAGCCACGTTTGGGGCTCGAAACACCAAATATTCCTCTGCATGTCGTCACAGAATGACTGATTTTATCTGTTTTATAAGTCACGAACTGCAGAATAATTCCTTTAAGTGTATATTTCCAGAGCTAAATATTTATTCATGTCTATCAGTTAGAAATGGCAAACAAATGTAGCAGTGTTTATGTTTATGTATCAGGTTTAAGGCGCTTTATTAACAAATGTGGACGCGAATAAAATATGCCTAAATATGAATATTTTTGCCTAATTTTTGCACATCACTTCTACTTAGTCAACTGATCGTCATTTATTCAAAAGAAGATTTTTCCTTTCAGCAGATTTAGTTGGCGCCTGAACGGGTTATTTTGAGCAAAGCAATAAATTCCTCAGTTGTTAGCGTTGTATCTCTGTCATGCTTGTGTCCTGTTACGCAGCGTACTGTTTTGCCAAGAATAAAATACTGTCACAGATATTTTCTAGATCTGGAAAACGACCACTAAGGGTTCCAAGCAGATGTTTCATTTCTGCACCCACTCTTGAAGAAATACATACACAAAAACGTGTGCATTTGGAGATCACAAATGCTGGCTGTGGCATCATAATGTTCAAAACAAACAAGTCACGCAAATTTTCTGCTCTATGAGTTCTAATTCCCTTTTTTTAAAGCATACATGCACCATGTATTGAACAAAGTTCAAACTAGATAAATAGAAAAAAAAATCATTTTGCAAACAACGATACTGTAAAATATGTTATCAAATGGCCACATCCATCCCTAGGACAGAGCTGTATTTCATCTGCAGTTATATATGGAACATGAAAATACCAAGCAGCCTGTTGAATTAATAAAATTTTCTCGAAAATTTAGCAAAGGTACATACAGTCATAACACTCTAATGGTCCAGTTGAGTATACTGCTCAGGACCAGCAGCAGCATCCATATGAGGCGAATGCCTGCACCAAAAATTAGTTACAAATCAATACAAATTAGCACACAAGAGGCAAAGTAAACGGCATGATATGGAACCATTAAAATTATGCAAGCAGAAAAAAATTGCATTCTACCTACACTCCAGTATATTAACTGAGCTGCAAAAATTCCATAAAGGCTCCTTCAAACCAGCACACACTGGCATTTAAATTTGATTGGGTCATTCCACGCCAACTAATCCAGACTTAGTACTCAGCCATCTTCGATTTCTTTAATAAGTAATCCATTACTGCATTACTATAACAAACATTAGCCCAGCTCCTTTTTAGCAGAATAATTTTTTTTGGGTCGTGGCCGCCATCTCACATTTGGAAGTGGTAGCCAAACCTAACCTCGCAAAAAATTAGTGAAAAAAAACATTCCTACGCGTGAGTATGAAACTTTTTTATATAAATAAAAGTTTTGCGCTTCCTTATGCAGTACATTGAACTTATTTTCTTTTAAACGAAACATGAAAGGAGGTACATAATATGAAAATTTGAAATTGTACATCAAATTTTATCTTCTCACAGCAGTTATTCGAATTATTTCTCTAAGCTGTCCAGAAGGCCAGAAGGCCAGAAGGCCAGCTGTCCAGAAGAGAGACCTCGAGACATTTTTTTCTTCTACTTCTTCGACTACTGATCCGGAGTTCCCGCGTTCGAACCCGACCGTGGCGGCTGCGTTTTTATGGAGGAAAAACGCTAAGGCGCCCGTGTGCTGTGCGATGTCAGTGCACGTTAAAGATCCCCAGGTGGTCGAAATTATTCCGGAGCTCTCCACTACGGCACCTCTCTCTTCCTTTCTTCTTTCCCTCCCTCCTTTATCCCTTCCCTTACGGCGCGGTTCAGGTGTCCAACGATATATGAGACAGATACTGCACCATTTCCTTTCCCCCCATAACCAATTATAATTATATATCTTCTACTTCTGGTTTGTTTTGCGCGCGCGCAAGAGAACATGTCCGAAATATTTCGGGGGCTAGCTCGGGATTACATCCAGTGCAGGCATTCATTTCACGTCTGCTTCGAGGAACTTGGTGTCGGCGATGTCTGCGGGCTTCTGCCTGGCCACGATAGAACGCTTTTTTCTAAGTGAGAACGTCCTTCATTCCAGGTTAATAAAAAAATGAGCTGCGGTTCAACTACTGCTGAATCTAGTTAGAGAGCGAAAGCTGCTGTGTATCGGGTAAGTAGACGCGGCTTGGCCTGTAACCTTGAGTGCCCTCCACACACTAGATTTGCAATGCGCCTACCCTTGCAGGTGACGGTTAAACAATGGTTTGATCGCGGGAGGTTAGTCACCCAATGAACGCTGCGGCTTAGTGGCTTAGCTCGGCTATGCCAGGATATACGTAGCGAAAGCTAAGGCACAGCAGGATTAGCCTTGGTTAATCTTGATTGCAAGTCCAGGTTTGTCTGATTGTCTAGCTATGCTGTCGCATTAAAGGCGACACAGCTGTGGTTGGGGCGCACGCGAGCTCTCCTTTTCAATCCTCCGACATGTCATCAGTCACGCAACGCAGCTGGCGAAGCGAGCGGAGGCGAGCGCAGTGACGAGGAACGCGGTGTTACGTCATACGAGCCGTGCGGTGTGACGTCAAGCCAGATGGCGCGGCGAGCGCGCAATGCACAGTAACCGTCTCACATATCTCCATGGACACCCGAACCGCGTCGTGAAGGAAGGAATAAAAGAGGGAGGGAAAGAAGATAGAGAAAAGTAAAAATCGAAAGTTGCATTTTGAGACAAGGCGCGTTCTGTGGCTCGGTGCTGCTAGTGGCGCATGCGCAGTTGTGACTAGGGAGCGAGAGAGAGAAATGCGCCGTGTGTCCTCACTGCTCCTCGCGCATGCGCAGCACGGCTCTCCAGGAATCACGCTAAGCTTCTCAACCTGCGGCCAGTAAAGCTTTCGCTTTAAACATGAAGATGGAGAAGAGCAAGAGAAGCAGATCGAGAGCATACAAAGATTTCTGTGGGAGTTCTAGTAAAGCAGAGGCGAAAACAGAGGAAAGAAGGGATGCTTACAGTTCCTGGTTTACCATTGCGATGTGCGCCGTGGTTTTTTGTGCTAGCACAAAATTCTTGTTTTCAAGTGAGGCTGAAAAAACATTTAGAAGCCGAAGAATATTCGACAAGGATTAAGAATGCGGTCGAGATTCAATGCGCACAATTTCAGTTCCGCAGCTTCCGACACCTGGCGCTTGTTGGCGTGCCCATTGTGGGCATCGCTGGGAATAGCGGCGCTGCAGTCGTCCTTTTCTACACATTTCGCGCGTCGTCTGCTACACCTCCGTAACGACATGCAGCGCCACACACATAGCTGCACGGCACTATGGTACACACAATAAGGTTGAAAAGAACATGAGAATAAACGAGGAACGCTTCTACTGTTACGTTTTGTGTGTCTTATGCAATCCAAGCACTTTAGTTTCTTACTATGTGTTTCGTCGGTTATAGCACTTTACACCATTAAATGTTACGACAGCACTGTTTTAGTGTACAAACATCGAGCTGTGCACTGTCATGCCGCGTGCTGATGACACGAACCTCAGGCACTGCAAAGGAAGCAGATCGACCAGTGCTCTTTGATTTCCTTGGCTCCAACTTCTGAGTTCTGCCTCCAGTTCCTGCACCTTTCTCTTCCTTCTCCCTCGCGGAATTTGACCGTAGTATCTGCTCCCATTTATCAAGTGGCTGTCATCCTGAGGTAATGCGAAAAAATGATTATCAGCGGCGTCTTTTCTGTTGCTACTTGTGCAGCCGGACGCAAAGCAGGATGGCACGTGTAACACTCGAAGTTACCAAGTGCACATATTTCAGCACAAGGAGGTTTTTCACAGTCACTACGAGCACCTTTCACGCAAAAGCCAGCCTGGAAATCTGATTAGCCTGTCGCAACTGCAACGAGCGAAGCTCCCGCGACAGCAGTATGTGCACGCTAAAGATCCCCAGGTGGTCGAAATTATTGCGGAGCCCTCCACTACGGCACCTCTTTCTTCCTTTTCTTGTCCCTCCTTTATCCCTTCTCTTATGGCGCAGTTGGGGCGTCCACCGAAATGTGAGACAGTTAACGCGCCATTTACTGTCCTCGAAAACCACTTTTGAATTTTTATTCCGATTACTAATCGAAACCTGCACACATTTTTTATTATGTAAATAGATTGTGTATATTACCTCTAACCATATATCCTCTCTTCCTGTCCCCCATCGCCCCTTTCATTTCATTTCTTATTCTGCTGCTATCCTTTAATTCCGCTGCCCCGGCTCAGGTGCTTCAGTATCGATGGCAGATGCCGGGGCTAGCAAAAATCTTATCCTTCCATTTTATAAATGTTTTAATAAACCACAACCACCACTACTAATTCCGAAGCCCTCTACTACGGCACTTTTTGCTTCCTTTCTTCTTTCACTAACTCCATTGCGGTAGCGTGGATCGGACATACACCGATTTATGTGAGACAGTTACTGCGTCATTTCCTTTCCTCAAAAACATAATTTTCAATTTTTATTCAGAAGTCCTCCACAAGGGCACCTCTTCTTTTCTTCTTTCACTCGCTCTTTTATCCCTTCCCTTAAGGCGCGGTTCGGGTGTCCGGCGACATATGTGAGACAATTACTGCGGCATTTCCTTGCTAAAAGCCAATTTTAATTTTTCTTTTCAGATTTCAAATGCTTTTAAAATCTTAATAGCCCTCAGAAACCTTGTAGCTTACTTAGAAATTGTGAAATCCCTTGAAGTAAATAAAACTTCACTCTCTCCCTCGATCCGAAGCTGACGGTATTGTTAGATCCACGCCGCAAATCAGATTTAGATACTACGGGCTCGGCCCTAAGATGGTTTGACTCATTAAGCGAGAGTCCACAAGGAGCATTGGAGGGTGGGCCCAAGGGACTCCAAGTGTTGCTGGCGGCCGGACTCGTGCAGTCATGAGCAGCTCAGCAGTACGTGGTCGGTGCTGGGCGGGACCATGCAGGACGAGCAGAGAGAGGTACGGGAAAGAGGTTCGATGAATGGTTATGGATAATAAATTGAAGGTGCGGATAGAGGAGTGTGATACCGGTCACTGGGCACGGCACCAACCACCGAAATTCGCAATTAGGCCTGCTAAATCTCTTCCCTCGTACCGCCATTCAAGCACTGACTGTTCGACACAACTTATAAGCGCCTCTGAGCACGAGGCAGCGCAGATCGCGCGTGTTCCAGACTGGCTTGCCCTGCCGGGGCCCTGCACAATAGCGACCATATTGAGCACGCAGTTGAAAACTCGCCGCTGTGGCTCAGTGGTTAGGCGCTCGGCTACTGATCCGGAGCACCTGGGATTGAACCCGACAGCGGCGGCCGCGTTTCGATGGAGGCAAAACGCCGGGGGCCGGTGTGCTGCGCGATGTCAGTGCACGTTAAAGATCCCCAGCTGGTCGAAATTGTCACGGAGCCCTCCACTACGGCATCTCTTCCTTCTCTTAGTCTCTCCTTTATCCTTTCCTTCACGGCGTAGTTATGTGTCCATTGAGATATGTGAGACAGTTACTGCTCCATTTCCTTTCCTCAAGAACTAATTTTCAATTTTTATTCTGAAGCCCTCTGCTACGGAGTTTTTTTCTTCCTTTCTTTTTTAACTCCCTCTTTTATCCCATTCCCGTACGGCGCGGTTCGTGCGTCAACAAGGATATATGAGACAGCTACTGCGCTGGTGGGTTAGCTCAGGTGGGTTAGCTTATGTTAACACTGTCCGAAAGCTAAAAGCTGCATCTCCCTGGCTCCGTTCGTGGTCGACCGACTGGCGGTCTTCACGGCAGGCACCGCATCGAACCCACCTTTCCTTACGCTGAACGCATCACAGTGCACCGGCGTTTTATGCAGGACCCATTTTGATGCCCTGCGCATGCGAGTCCCGCAGAGGCTCTCCCGCTCCGTACTTCTACAAGTCAAAGACGTACTTCTACAAATCAAAGAAGGAGTTCTAAGTAACGTCTCCAGGGACGGAGAGAACGTAATAATGGCACTTGATATCAAAGGAGCTATTGACAACGTAAGCCACGAAGCCATCCTGACAGGCCTGGACGACCTGAACTGCGGCAGGAGGATCTTCGGTTACGTCAAAGCTTTCCACTCAGATAGAACAGCGACGATAGGGCTGGGAGAACTCCGTTAGGAGAAGTTCCACACCCCTACCAAGGGAACTCCCCAGGGCTCGGTCATCTCACCTATGCTTTTTAACGTTGCAATGATCAGCCTTGCAAAACAACTTAAGGAAATCGAAGGAACACACCATGCCATGTATGCCGACGACATCACCATCTGGACAAATGCGAGCTCACTAAAAGAAAAGGAAGAAAGACTACAGGAGGCCGCGACCTGCGTAGAGAACTACGTAAAAGCGAGAGGGCTAGCATGCTCCACCGAAAAATCAGAACTGCTCAGAGTCCGGAGAGGGAATCAAAACCGCACAGTCCCGAACAGCGACGAGCTTAGGCTCAACGTCTACCTAGAGGGAAAACCCATACCAGAGAAAACACTCATAAGAATCTTGGGCATGTGGATACAATCAAACCGACTGCGTACACATGCACTTGCTCTACTCAAAGCTTCCACCCTGCAAGTTGCCCGCATGATCACGCGCGTCTCCCATAAACGCTCGGGCATGCGAGATGAAGACACGCTAAAGCTGGTCAAGAGCCTGGTGATCAGCCGAGTCACCTACAGTCTTCTATACTAAAACCCAATCAAAAGCGAAATCCAACAGATTGATGCGATTATACGCAAAGCATACAAAACAGCACTCCATCTACCGCAATGCACATCCACAGAGAAGCTTTTAGCACTAGGACTTCATAACAACTTTGAAGAACTGAGATAGGCACAACACGTCGCCCTGTTACAGACACTACAGCAGACTCCGTCTGGCAGGGAGCTTCTGCAGAAGTTGGGATGCAACGAACAAATACAAGAAATCCAGCGATCCGCGACTATCCCGGATGGCATACGGGGCATAATTAGAGTGACCCCCATCACCAAGAACATGGACCCCAACCTACACGAAGAACGCAGAAATGCGAGTGTACCGCAAACACTTGCCATGTATCATTGGAAAATTACTGAAGTCTAATTAGTTAAATTATTTAACGTGCTGTTAATTCTTCTTTCGTTTTCACTGCATTGGACCACTGCAGCGCCCTGATACAAAACCTGCTCACGTCGGTACGTTGAGTCGTGGTCTCGATACCATCGGGTCGGAGCGCGCTTTGGAGGCGCGACGGAGGAGGCAGTAGCACAGGTTCCTGTCCTTAATTTCACATGCCGGTAATCCTATTCCTAGACGTGAATCGAATGAAGTGAAATTTTCTGATTTGGCCTAAAGTGCAAAGCTACCCCTTGCCGGCGAGTTAACTTGTCCTGCCTCGCAGCTTTATTTTTGTCTTGCCCGCTGGCTCATGCCTTCTCAAATGCGCTCATCTCTCGCCGCTCGGTCTGTTCGGTGTAAGGTTTTATTTTGCGGAATGTGAAACACGAACGTTTAGAATGAACAGGCACAAATGCGAACATGTAGAACGCAGAGAAGAAAAAATATAATACCGGTGCATTAATTGCAGCTCGAAATCTAGCGTAAGAGGTGCTATTTTTCGTTGGTTATGGTTGCGTCGCGGCAACATTTAGAAAGATCTGCCACGATTATCATCGTAGTCGTTCAGTTAAACCAAAGAAAGCTATACTTGCACCGAGTCCTTACCTGTAAGAAAATAGTCGTCTCACTGACAATGCCGCTAACCAACCACCGCGGACGCTGTTACTGGCTTACCAATCCGGAGTTTCTGCACCAAAAGTTGCCTCCTTTTAGGGCGTCGAGCAGTGGTTAAGGAATACAATGATAGCCCCTAGCTTTGCCATCTCGTTGACATAAGAAAAGGCACGCAGCAGTGCGGCCGAGCTTTCTTTTTGCCATGACGCTCCGTGTACGACATCAGAAGACATAGTGCATCTGTAGGACGAGTTCTCCAAATACGGAATCGACGCGTAGCTGCTATGTCATGAAAATCTATCATTTTTATAGGAAACATGACAGCGAATGCGCCGACGAAGCACTGCCAAAGGAGCAAACGTATGTCTCCACGTACTGCCGATCCCTCTATACACTATCGTTCGCGGCGCTGCCGAATCGTAGCGTTGACTTCGTGAAAACCGCACCTTGTAATCAGAATTTCAATAAGTGATGGTGCGCAAATCTCCTGGGAAACAAGCGGAAGCACTGATTTTTGGTATCAGAAGAATGAGACCACTTTTGGCAACGCCTGATTAGATTAGAAAACAAGTGACTGACATTACGGCTCCGGAAGAATTATCCTTAAGAAAACCAGCTTTTCACGCCAGCGGGAAACGGCGTTATTCCGCCGAAAGTAATCACTTACCCGCCGATATCAGAGTTAAGAAAACCTGCTTTTCACGCTAGCGAGACGCGGCGTCATTCCTTCCGACACTCATGAGTGGATCAAAAGGCTTCTCGCTGCACTTCAAATCTACGTCGATTTTCTTTTTCCGGGAAGCGCTTTTTCGGCTCGTGGTCGTCTTCAGCATTCTTCGGAAATTACTTACTAAGCTAGAAACAATGTCTTGTCTGGAGACTAGGATAGAAAGGACAAGTGAAAGCGCCAAAAGCAGCACGGTGCCAGTTCACTTCACGAGAATGAGGTTAGGAGGAGAGGAAGCTGTATTAGAGAAGAGAAAGAAGTGCGGGCACGTAACACACGTAAGAGAGAGAAAGAGCGTTTATTGACGGGAAGGGCAGAGAGGTTGGCCTGGTACTCTGCACTGGGGAATGGGAAGAGGAGATATGTATAACTGGTTTTTAGGGAAAGGAAATTGCGCAGTACCTGTCTCATATATCGTTGGACACCTGAACCGTGCCGTAAGGGAAGTGATAAAGAAGGGAGAGAAGGAAGAAAATAAGAAATAGGTGCCGTAGTGGAGGACGCCGGAATAATTTCGACCACCTGGGGATCTTTAAAGTGCACTGACATCGCACAGCACACAGGCGCCTTAGCGTTCTGCCTCCATAAAAACGCAGCCGCCACGGTCAAGTTCAAACCCAGGAACTCCGGATTACTAGCCGAGCGCCCTAACTACTGAGCCACCGCGGCGGGTAAGGGAAGAGGAGAATAATCGAGGCTCACGATCGGGGATAATGATGATGGAAGGTGGAAGATGAAAAAATACATAAAAAACAAATGCCCACTTTCTAACTTCGCCTGCGCGAGGCAAGGTCCGTGTCGCTTAAAAAGCGTGAGAGCGCTCGCGTTGCCTGTAGAGTTTTCGAACTCTATGGCCAAGCGCTGAGGATTGATAGTATAGGATAACATTACTGAGCTCTAGCGCAAGTGCTTTTATGCGGTTCAGACGAGGGGCCTTGTGTCCATAGACTTCAAAGCAGGTGCAAGCATGAGTGTTTCACGTGCATATGCTGGACACGCCACTAAAACATGTTCTATAGTCTCTAGCACGCCTCATGTGGGTACATTCCGGGGAGTCCGCTTGTCCTATGAAGTGCAAGTATTTGCGAGTGAAGGCGACGTTTTGACGTAATCTATGGATTATGCATGCATTAGGGCGTGGTATTCCGCGAGGAACAGAAAAGGTCATCTAGTGCGTACGAACTACGGTACACAAACGCTAAAATATCGAATCGCTGATCTTCAAAAAAGTACCCGGGTATTATAGAAATCATTCACAACAGTCGTTCCACGAAAGCATTTAGCAAAAAGTTAACCCATTTCTTTTTGTGACATAGCAATGGCTTACTTTTTCTGCACATATCTGCCCTATATTAAAAAAAAAAGAAAAATCCATGTTTTTATTAGAAAAGAAAACCTTACTTTGGCCGGCATAGTTAAGCTCTTCTTTCCTTTTGTTATATTCAGTCACACGGATATTTGTATTTTATGTGCAATTTTGTGTAGCAATGTTGACTCGCGAATATACTTTTTACAGCATCTCTTAATTGTGTACCTTAAATGAATATGTGCTGTTTTTTATGTTTTCGTGTATAATGTTATATGCAATGTCTCTTTGGTGTTATGATCTGTTTTTCTTTGGTTAAACCTGCCCACTGCTCAGTTGTAGAGTGTAAAGGGGGCGGACGCTTCGTCAGGCAACTTTTGATTGCCTTTTTGTTCGCCTCCTCGGCAACCAAGTGTTGTTGAAATAAATCTGAATCTGAATCTGAATCGTCGGAGGTCTCATTTCTGGTTTGTTAATGGTTTATGGAAGTTCAACTTCTAAAAGCGACTAAGGCTATGAGAGACGCCGTAGCGAACGGGTTTGGAAATTTCGACCACCTGGTGTTCTTGAACGTGCACTGACATCTCACAGCACTCAGACCTCTGGAATTTCGCTTCCATCGAAATTTGACCGCCGCGGCCGGGATCGAACCCGCATCTTTCGGGCCAGCAGACGAGCACCGTAACCACTCAGCCACCGCGGCGGCCCTGATCTCATTTCCATCGAGTCCACAGTGTCCATCGATCTACTGGAGCACTATACGGTGGTCTTTTTCCTGAGAAAATGACAGGAGACAAATTTTATCAAGACCATGAGCTTGGTAGGCAGTTTGGCGTAGGAAGCATTGGTTTATTTACTATTTTTTGCAATAGAGATCCCAGGAAACTGGCCTTAAAGGCCAGCCCCTTACCAATAATAGGAGGGCTCCCTAGTCCGGGACCTTTGTGGCTTCCGCTTTATCTCGGGCCCTAGCGACGAGGGCTCTTTGGCTCTCTAACGTAGAGCAGCCGAGCAGGGTAGCCTCCCAGCTCTCTCCCTTAGGTAAGGAGAAAGGGGGGTAAGCAGGGTTAGAGGGGCATCTCTACGCCGTGTGATACACGTCCGAGAACGCGAAGCAACAATGCGGGCACTCGCCGTCTAAAGATGGATTAAAATATATTGAACGCTGCCGGGCACAGTACCGTGTTGGCATAACCTTCTCAGACCTAAGAGCAAACGTCCGAGCGAAAATGTTTATTTCACATATGATTTCTATTTTGAACCTCAGAACAACATAAACTTCAGTTTCAGTTATCGCAATTTTGACTTCGCTGAAAATGCATGTCCCCCTACAGGGACACTTGGGTACCTATGTGTGTATTTGTTAGGTAGTTCAGGATACCCCCATAATCCTAGAGACATCCTTAAACGCTGTCAAAAGGTCCCCCTACTCAGAACTTGTAAGAACCTAATGCTTATAATTCATAATTAATAATTGAGCTGTATGTCCAGGTTCCTAGACCCGGGTCATCATTCTCTGGAGCTGACATCGCTGCTCTCCACAAAAAACGTCGCTGTAAAGTTTAAGGGGATGATTGTTCACTGTCACTGCCAGATGAGACATCAGTGTACTCCTCAGTATTACAGTTGTGTGCATCATTATACTCTTCTTCACTTTTCAGAGTCAGATATAAAGGAGTTAACACGGTGACAAATTGACATCAAAATCTCTTCGGCCTTACTAAATAGGCACGGCCTAAACAAACAACAAAAGTGTTGTAATTTCTAAGCTGCATACGTTGAACAAAAAAATTTTCATCACCCGGAACCAATCAAGAACTTTCAGGACTGAGACCAAATGTCCCTCTTGCAGGGACATTTCTTTTAGAACACTGCGGGTGGCAGACAACTAACATTTCTCGCAGTGAACTGCACTAAAATGTTCTTTAAGCCATAGCGATTCGAGACATAGAATAGAGCTCCCATAAAAAGATTTTTCAATGGTAAAATGCGCCTTATCGCTCTTTTGCGTGTAATACGTTCTCGTGCTTTTTCCCGCCATGTTGTCTTCTTTACGGAGAGATATCTATCTCTGCGCTCTTCACAGATAACGCCACAACGTTTGTCCTCCTAGGGGGACACTAGGTCTGTATTCTACATAGATTGAATTTATCGTCAGGATCTGCGAACCAATGTCGCTGTAGAGGGAACAGGCGTCTGAAGAGGATAAAAGCGAAGGACCCAACGCTCCCCGCTTTTGGTTAGCCCCTTCGCAGGGGGATGAAAGCGGCTATGCTGTATTTGATGCATCAGAATAATTTCTCTGTAATTGATAGCCGGATTAGGTTCCATACAGTCCTCGCTCGTGGGCTTCTGCAGCACGGCAAAAAGATATGCGCCGGTGGTACACTCTGATCTCAGGACCTAGGCGCCGCATCTACAGCCTCCACAGCGCAGACGCTCCTGTCGGTCAGGGACCTTTTTCAGCGAGCTCACGGCACTTTTTGTTCATCAATGAGGTGATGGAGGCCTAACGCGCAGTTTCCAACTGCATGAAACAAATTTGAGCGTCAAGTCCGTTCACAATTTGCACCCCAAATGAACACTGGTGCCCATGTTAGTGTGGTCACTAAATAAGCATTGCAAATTATACCCCGCTTTAGCCACTATAAACACAATAAAAACCGTTTTTCGGACAAACATGGAGAGATGACGGTGCCAACGTTTTGTTTTCTCTATGGCAGTGTCTATTTGCGCGCACCACAACTCCTCACTAGTTGCTTAGAGATCAAGGTTACCAGCAAAGTACATAAGGGGACGGTTATTCATCGCATGTTCGCAAAAATTTAAGGTGTTTCATTCCAGTCGCCACGACAAAATCTAGCCGGCTTATCCCTGTTTATTTTACAACGTTTTTGGCAACAAAGCTCTCCCACAAGTCGAACCACTTCTTTGTTGGCTGGGTTAAAAAAACTGCAGCATTATTAGCTTCAATTCGAATACTTAAGCGTCAAGCGCCGGATTCTTTCTTTATAAATCGGTTTGAGTTCACGACGCGCTTACAGATTTTATGGAATAATTAAAACGAAAACAAACATCTCCTAGGCACAAGCAGTTCTCTTCCTTGTAAATTTCGACTCCTCTCAGCATGAGGGCACTCCGCTATTGAGCCGGAGTATCCGGATTCGATCCCGTTCGCAGTGGCCGTGTTTCGAGTGAGGCAAAAAGCAAAGGGCGCCCGAGTGGTGTGGGGATGTCTGTGGACGTTAACGATGCCCAGGTGGTCGCAATTTTACCGGAGCATTACAATTTCTCAGCTCTTTCTCCCATTCTTCATTCACTCTCTCCTTTATCCCTTCCCTTACGGCGCGGTTATGGTGTCTACCGCCATGCAATACAGTTACTGCGCCACCTCCTTTCCTCAAAAACCGAATTTGTTTCTCAGACCGCCGCTGTGGCTCAGTGGTTAGGGCGCTTGACTACTGATCCGCAGTTCCCGAGTTCGAACCCGACCGCAGCGGCTGCGTTTTTATGGAAGAAGAACGCTAAGGCGCCCGTGTGCTGTGCGATGTCAGTGCACGTTAAAGATCCCCAGGTGGTGGAAATCATTCCGGAGCCCTCCACTACAGCACCACTTTCTTCTTTTGTTCTTTCACTCCCTCCATTATCCTTCCCTTACGGCGCGGTTCAGGTGTCCAACGATATATGAGAGAGATACTGCGCCATTTCCTTTCCCCAAAAACCAATTATTATTATTAATATTAATACTGCTCAACGTCTTACCAGGCGCCCGTGTTCTGTGCGATGTTAATGAACGTTAAAGATTCCTAGGTGGTCGAAATTATTCCAGAGCCCTCCAATACTACGGCACCTCTTCCTTCCTTTCTTCTTTCACTCCCCCTTTACTCCTTCCCTGACACCGCGGTTCGGGTGTCCGCCGATATAAGAGGCAGATACTTCGCCATTTACTTTCCTCAAAAACTAATTATTTTTATTATTTCTACCCGACGCGTGGGCTAAGTGGTTACAGCGCTTGGCTACTGGTCCGGAGTGCCACGTTTCTAGCGCGATTTTAGCGTCCGTGTTTCGATGGGGGCTAAACGCTAAGGCGCCCGTGTGCTTTTCGATGTCAGTGCACGATACAGATCCCAAGTAGGTAGAAATTATTCCGCAGCCCTCCACAACGGCACCTCTTCGTTCCTTTCTTCTTACACTCCCTCCTTTATCCCTTCCGTTACGGCACGGTTCTGGTGTCCGGCGATATGTGAGACAGATACTGCGCCGTTTCCTTTCCCCAAAAACCAAATTTATTTTCTCAGCTTTGCCCCCGCTCTTCGCATTACACCAGCTTTATGTTGATTAGCGTCTACTTTCGGGAAGGAATCCTCTGATTGTTTATAAATATGACGAAACACTGCTTTCTATTCCCTCTGTCGCAATGCATCTTAGTTGACCTTCAGGCAGCGATAGTAGGCAAATCATGTATTTATTTTGAGTGATTTACGAAACTGTGTATATTTTTATTACGCGAATCTACTTGGAGTCTCTGCAACGTTTTTAATTCTTCAAAGTTATAGTCCTCGTATGCAGCATATAAGGTTATCTTTAGATTGTTACCGCATATCCTTTAACATCTTTTCACTTGCCGGCTGCGAACACCATTTGCACATTATATTATAAGAGAGTTCTCAGCAGTTTATCGTAATACCTCTTCCTACGTATTTGGTTTTTACCAATTTTTTGTTTTGGTTTCCGAATGATATATTAAAATCCGCGTTTCAATTTATTAATAATAATAATAATAATAATAATAATAATTGGTTTTGAGGGAAAGGAAGTGGCGCAGTATCTGTCTCATATATCGTATTACACCTGAACCGCGCCGTAAGGGAAGGGATAAAGGAGGAAGTGAAAGAATAAAGGAAGAAAGAGGTGCCGTAGTGGAGGGCTCCGGAATAATTCCGACCACCTGGGGATCTTTAATGTGCACTGGCATCGCACAGCACACGGGCGCCTTAGCCTCTTTCCGCCATCAAAACGCAGCCGTCGCGGTCAGGCTCAAACCCGACTGTTTCAGTTCGTCAAAACGATGAAAGTGTGATACAAAAATATTGCGAGACGTAATTAATCTTTGCCTGGAACGGATAATTAAAAAAACAGGACTGCGTTCGTTGTAATATGTTAGTGGTCCGAATCCATGGACGCTAAAGTTGTTTCTGGGTGCGAAAATATTTCTTCATTCAGTTCTAAAGGCCGACGCTGGCATGAACGGAATAATTTTTCTAACTGAATGGCCCGTCTGGGGATTTCAATCCGAAAGCTCTCGCATCCAAAGGGAAAATCATACCCCAGACCTCATCCTGATCTAAATCAACTAGAGGCAGTGTATTGGCGAAGATTGCAGACAGGAACATTCCCAAACCTGCATATCCTTAGCAAGATTTACCCGACGCAATATCGGGACACTTGCCCGTGGTGTGGCAGCAAACCATCGTTGTACCACATCACGTGGGAATGCAGTAAAAACGACAGCTTTCGCAAAGACCCGAGTGCGGAACAGTGGGAGAGCCGGCTCTCCAGCGGCGATCTGGGTTGCCAACAAGGTCTGAACCAGCACGCCCAACGAGCAGCGAAGCTCAGCGGAGCCCTGGAATAGGGGCACCGACCCTGTGAGAAGAAGGAAGATGGACCTCTTCATTCTCGTCTGCTACTAGCACCTTTCTAGAGCATTAAAAGTCTTTCCTACCTACCCCAGACCAACGAGCCGCATGGCCGGCATATGCGCTGATCCTACATATAAAGGCGCACTTCCGCAAGATATCTCGAAGTCAGTATTACGGCTTTTTTTCTTTTTTTATCGAGCTGCAATTCATTATCTACCGCGGAATCTCTTCTATGCTGCTGTTTATTATTCAAGAGGCTGAGCTTCAGTTCCAGCGCACATCGCCGTTAACCGCCTTTATACCAGGACTGTGAGCGAAAACTGCCGCTAACTTTTAAAAGTAGTCTTTTTGAGGCATAAAGGCGGTATTTGTGTGAAAAGAAAAAAAGTTAATCATGTTAATTAGTCAACTGCTTAACTTAGCTTCAATAATTAGCTGTTTAGCTGCTACAATCACGGTCCTGGTTGATAACAGAGCTTTGCTCCAGCACAGGCGGGATGGAGAACGCCACCCGGCACGTGCGCTACAGAGCGACGTGCACAAGTGATCGTCGCTGCGCGCTACACAGACGCGCGCTTTTCGAATGGTGCAAGAGATGGTCTGGATTTCTTTGAGCCGGAGAACCTGACGCAATCGCGTCTTCGAAACTCTAAAAACTGATATAGGTCTGCCTAATTCCACGCACAAATCTCTAATGGCATCTAGGCAGATAGCTCTAAGAGTTTAATAGATAACGGTGCCTCGAGTTTAGTGCTTCGTTATTACAGGTAAGCAAGGTTTAATCAGAATTTGAATTTAATCAGATCTTTCAATGTGTTTGTTCTTCCTGTTTTTAAAAATTATTTATTTTCAGTGTGTCCCAAACAGTTTCTATATATAATAGGAAATTTACTGAAGTTTAATTAGTTAAATTATTTACCCTGCTGTTAAATTTTGTTTCGTTTGCACTGCAAAGGACCGCTGCAGCGCCCCGATAAAAAACCTGCTCACGTCTGCACGTTGCGTCATAGTATCGATACCATCGGGTCGGAGCACGCCCTTGGAGACACGACTGAGGAGGCAGTAGCACATGTTCCTGTCCTTATTTACACATGCCGGTAATACTATTCCTAGACGTGAACGGAATGAAGTGCAATTTACCGTTCGGGCCTAACGTGCAAAGCTACCCCTTGCCGTCGAGTTAACTCGTATTGCCTCGCAGCTTTATTTTTTTCTTGCCCGCTGGCTCATGCTTTCTCAAATGCGCTTATATCTCGCCGCTCGGTCTGTTTGAAGTTAAGTTTTATTTTGCGGAATGTGAAAGACGAGTGTTTAGAATGAACAGGCAAGAATGCGAACATATAGAACGCAGAGAACAAGAAATATAATACCGGCGCATTAATTGCAACTTGAGTATGAGGTGCTATTTTTCGTGCGTTATGGTTGCTTCGTGCCAGCATTTAGAAAGATCTGCCACAATTATCATCGTAGTCGTTCAGTTAAACCAATGAAAGCTATACTACCACCGAGTCCTTACCTGTAAGAAAATAGTCGTCTCACTGACAATGCCGCCAACCAACCACCGTCGACGCTGTTACTGGCTTACCGATCCCTAGATTCTGCACCCAAAGCTGCCTCCTTTCAGGGCGCCTAGCAGTGGTTAAGCAATGGATTTGATAGCCCCTGGCTTTGCCATCTCGTTGACATACGAAAAGGCACGCAGCAGTGCGGCCCAGCTTTCTGTTTGCCACGCCGCTCCGTGTACGACATCCGAAAGTTCCTTCTGCGCCGCACCAGCAACAGGCAGCGTGCATCTGTAGGACGAGTTTGACCCATACGGTATCGATGCGTCGTTTCTATCTCATAAAAATCGCCAATATTTACACGAAAACATTACAACGACGTCTGAATGCTGCGACGAAGCAATGCCAAAGGAGCAAACATAGGCCTCCACGCACTGCAGATTCCTCTATACCCAATTACCCAATTCACACCTTTAAATGGAGGATAATCACATGCACACCCTTACAACTTACAAATTAGGAGTATCTATAACACATGGTCCCTTCCTGCACCAAACAATTTTAGAAGTTTGCATGAACGGGTGCATGTGTCCCTAATACTCCTGGTAGTGCCTTCGACATGCAAGAGTGTTCCTCTCAAAAATGGAAAGCTGGCTTCTCCTCAGTGCTGCATGTCCAACTAAATGAGGAAGAAAAAATGAATGAAATAGAAAATATAGCCCTGGCTCATGTGCTTTACGGAACAAAATATCCTAGCATAGTTCCTGTGGCAACATCACATGCACATGTGAAGCAGTAGGATTCATGTTCGGCATTTTATCAACGTTTTAATAATGCATGGAGGCGATTGCTAGGCAACATTCCACAAGGCGATTAAACATAACCAATTATGAAAGCAGCACAAATGCGCTGATGGTTCCGATAGTATGCGCTCGTTAAGATTAGAGATTGAGGCATGATTTAAATCTTTCGCAGCCGAGAACATACTCGTACATGCAGCGGGAAGAAAAATTTGGTTCACTTGCAGCGTAAAAAAATTTCAGTCATTGATTTTATTATGAATGCCAATAAAATTGTTAGAATAATACCTGTGCCGTGAATGGGGGGGGGGGAGGCTCACTGGTTGTTTTGATAATAACGTGCTCCTGTGCTGAATCCATATCAAGCCAAAGCAATTACCACTGCATCGTAGTGAATAGAGAAATCATTACGTTGACGTCTTCCGACAATATGTTTCAATCGGAGTAGTGTCTGCGCCAAGTCATTCTGCTTTGCACACCAATCACGCACATGAAAAACAGGACCAAACTTAGCTATTTCTTGAACCAACCACTGTGTCAATTGAAAGAAAGACAGCTGTGGAGACATGAAGTTAATTAGGTCCCTAGACGAGCTTGAGAAACTCTAAGTGCAAAGTGGGCAAAACAAAAATTTTATTTTACCTCGAAGTACGTAGCTCCGCCATACTTAACATGTAGCAGGAGGTACCTTTGCAATTCATGAAAAGTAAATGCTGTGGTACGTGGCGTTTCATGCCCGAAAGCCAAATTTGGGCTATCGGTGACGCTGTAGTTGGAAAGCGCCATACTATTTTCGGCAATCCGGGGTCCTTTAACGTGCACTTGCATTGCACAACACACGGGCGTATTAGTGCTTTCAGCTCCCGTTCTGGGCAAACTCGCGAACATCGTCAATGCACCGCAGCGCACCGAGCAGAGAACATGAGCTAGAACTGCTAGAACCTGAAGCGAACATTTCCTTCCGCCCACTGAATTCGGAACCGGCGCGCTGCGAATGGAAGCTAGCACGCTGTGCGGGCCGTGAGGGCGCCAAGGGGAGTCGAAGGTCTACTGGAGCGCAGAAGCATCTGTCGAGCGTTTCGATGGTTTCGATCCGACCCCTGCAGTCCGCATTCTGCATTATGTTGCACTCAATCACCGCTGCGTTTTGTTGATTCATTTAATTTTATGAAGAGCAATGCTGCAGGCCTAGGGGCATTATGCCTATCCGACATATAACACGGAACCCTCCAGCTCCTCTCCCACCTCTCTGGACCACCTCACCACGAATGCCCTGCCACAGTCCCTGCGCGGGCCTTGGAAGTTGGCTCGGGTTACAAGCGCAGCGCGTAAGCCGAGCGGTCTCTCCGCTCGAAAGCCGCAGCGCCAGAACGACGCGCGTGCAGACGGGAGGCTGGGAAGGCGCGTGCGCCCCGGCTTGCGGTAAACAGCAAACAGACGACGCATCCATGAAAGAATACCTAACAAAGTCATTGAGTCCATGCGACAGATCCATGTTACGCGTGTTCGCACGAACGCTGCCGTACGACCGCGCTGCACCTGTCAACAACACTGCCGCCGAATATGTCGAACTAGTGAAGGAACCCCACCCGAAGGCAACGTCACATCTTCTTCGGGGTATTTCGTGATATCTGTTCGGGAGGGAGCCGTCCTAGAATGTGCGGTGCTTTGCCTGCCATACATTTCATGCTCCCCTTCTCTTTCGACGACGAGATAGGCTACAGTTTTTTTTACATATTCGACCATCATCGAAATGCAGCTGCTGGAGTGAAAGAAAAAAAAATCTGAAAGGGGGCCAATTCACGGTAACTTTTCAATCCGAATAAATATAGCATGTTTAATCGCTTCTTATTTCCCGGAAGTGGCAACTGTTAGCAATCGCTGTGTATGCTGCTCCGATGCTGCAAAGGCATTCCAACTCCCATACACATGGTAAGCAAAAACTGCAAGCGAAACTGAATTTCTGCCGCTAGGCGTGCACCAGTACTGTCGGGCCATTGTTGACTTTTTTTTTCCAGCCTGCTCGTCATGGCTGCAGTGTACTAGAATACTTTTTGGGTGGGACTCCCTTGCAGCGCTTTAAAACGTTGTCGACTTTTCTGCAGTTTTTTGCTTTTGTGCGTGAACTGTGTCCTCGTCATCCTTCGGGATGGCGGGAGTACAACCCCTGCGTCCTCCCGTGGACGCCGTTGACAAGACTGCAGCTCTACCAGGTGGCAACTCTAATGCTGATGTGGAGCTTCCAGATTCGTCTGATGAATCCACGGTGTCAGCGATGGATTCTGACAGAAGCAGCTTCACGCTTGTTGAGTCGCGCCGCCTGAAAAGGAAGTTGCGCCGGACATCGACAGCGGGTGAGTTGCCTGCGAGGAATGTCGACCAGCCAGGTGTCTTCTCAGTGGCCTTCGTTCCTACAACGCAGACGGCTAATCTGAACACCATTAACAGACAGCGGCTAACCCAGTTTTTCGACCAGGTTGTTCCGGGACAAGTCTGTGAAGTCAGAATTAATGCATGGAAGAATGTCCTGACAGTAGATGTTGCATCTCAGGCATCAGTAGACAAGCTGAAAGAAACTAGCGTCCTCGGTGGCATGGCGGTCCGCTCCTACGTTGCTTACGGGAAGCGGACAACCACTGGAGTTATCACTGATGTTGACCCGGAGATAGCTGACAAGGACCTCTGGTCGCTGATTAAATCTACGGCCCGGATTGTTGACATTCATCGTTTAGGGCGCTCCAAGTGTGTCAAACTAGTTTTTGAAACTGACGCTCTGCCATCCCACGTCAAGGTGGGCTATGTGAGGCACCCTGTCCGCCTGTATGTTCCCAAACCTGTTCAGTGCCACAAGTGCAACAAGATAGGTCATGTGAGTGCTGTTTACAAGAATGAGGTATCCTGCCGTCGATGCGGCGGGATGCACCAGCATGACACCTGCACGACGGAGACTATAAAGTGCGCCAACTGCTCGGGTGCCCATGAAGCCACAGCTAAGGACTGCCCTAAGCTGCAAAACGAAAGACTCATCCTGAAAAAGATGGTGAAGGAAAATGCGACCCACCAAGAAGCGGCGGCGCGTATTCGTCGCCGCAAACATCGTTCCCGGCGGCGTCGTCCGGTACCACACAATTCTAATCCACCTGCACCACAGTCGCAGGAAGTATCAGCTCAGCCGGCACAACAGCATGAGCCTAACAACGATAACAAGACGTCTGCGGCCGTGTCCCATGTTACCGCAGTAGCTCAGTTTGATGCTTTTGTGTTACCTTCTTCTTCTGATGCTGAATGGCCTGCTCTGCCATCCAAGGAGATCGCCATGGCAAGACCAAGACCGGTTGCCACTCCAGCTGACACTGTTGGCAAGCCCGAAGGTCAGGATGTGAGCAAAATGTTAAAAAAGCTTGTGTGTTCAATGCGCGTGCTGCTTTCAGGCATTAACACGCCAACAGCAAAGATTGTTGTGCAGTTTTTGGATGCACTTGAGCCGCTCTTGGTGGCGTTGCAGTAATTCATTATGGCACAACCAAACCCCACCTCATCTGTGCCAATGCACGTGCGCCGTAGTGTAGGGGTGCAATGGAATGCCCGAGGCCTACGAGGTCGTCTGAGTGACTTCCGGCAACGCGTCCACAAGTACCGCTTCCCTGTGCTGGTTATATGTGAGCCCAACATGCCGTCGCCTTTCCGCCTTTCTGGATACGTGCTGCTGTGGTCTCGCACAGAAGACGAAACTAGCAAAGTGTTAGTTTGTATACGCCAAGACATTGCGCACGTCCGCCAAGTTCTACAGCCACACAACACAAACCATTACATCTGTTTGACAGTCACGCTAAAAGGACGGGTCTTTTCGATAATCGGTGCCTACATTCCACCTAGAGATGCCATTGATACTTCGTACCTATATTCAGCCATCCAGAGTTGTCCAGCTCCTCATATCATAGTGGGCGATTTCAATGCTCATCACCCTCAGTGGGGCAGTGCTGTTATGAATAACCGAGGCAGGAACCAGTTTGACTTTATACACTCCCAGAACTTCATCAGTATCAACGATGGTTCACCTACGTTTCTGCGTGGCACGTCGTACAGCAGCTGCTTGAATCTGGCGTTGTTTCATCAAGTCTCCAGTTTTACGTCAGCTGGTGCAGTGACGTGGAAACACATGGGAGTGACCACATTCCAACGTATGTTTGCGTCAAGTGGTACGCACCTACTACTCCGTCTCGCGTGCGATATACAGACTGGCCTGCCTTTAGGTCGTCCGTGGAGATTTCCTGTGTGGACCTCTCAACACAATCTAAAATAGAAGGCCTGATTACGTCCTCTCTCAGTGAGACCACGCGGTATATATGTGCGCCTACGCCAGGGTCTACTATTGACGTGGAATTCGAAAGACTACGCGCAGTCCGTCGGCGCGCCGAAAGGAAATACAGAAGAACCAAATCCACGTATGATCTTGCCCTTTGTCGCCGAGCTCAACGACAAATAAAGCGCCACCTAGCGAGACTAGGGAGACAACGTTGGAGGAAGTTCTGTTCATCGCTGGACCCTCGCAAACCCCTGTCGCATATTTGGCATGTAGCCAGGAGCTTGCGTTCACCCCCACGGGAACGCTATCCTTTCCATGCCCTGTCTATTTACCAACGCCGTAATAATGTAGAGGTAGCAGAAGAATTCTGCAAAATGGTTGTGGGCACAACAATGGTACCATCAACCAGTTTGGAGGCTTTTGTACCACCTTCACCAGATGACCACTATGACATGCTATTCACGATGCCTGAACTAGAAGCTGCTCTTTCCACGTGTAGGCGTCCATCTGCACCTGGTCCTGACAGGATTTCGTACGCGTCCCTCTCTCACCTTGGCATGGAAGGCCGAACTGTGCTGCTCAGTTACTACAATGATACATGGGCTTCAGAATCGTTCCAGAACACTGGAAGATCAGCCGCCTGGTTGCACTTTTGAACCCTGGCAAACCTCCTTATGAGCTTACCTCATACCGGCCAGTTGCACTAGCAAGCTGCGTCGGCAAAGTTACGGAGCGAATGGTGCTGGCGCGACTCTAATGGTTTTTAGAGCAGAATGCTCTCTATCCGGATATGATGACCGGGTTCCGGAGGGGACGTTCTTCGATTGACAGCGTAATCGACCTCATATCGACAGTGGAACATGAAAAACGTAGTCGCCGACTCGTCGCTGCTGTCTTCTTGGACATCAAAGGGGCCTACGATAATGTACTTCTTGAGGCCATCCTTGATGCCCTCGACGACATTGGCGTTGGCGGCCGGATGTATTCGTGGATTGGGAGCTACCTCAACGGCCGGTCTGTTTACATGTCAGGAGTGCAAACTGCTGGGCTAGTTGGTTCGTATTGCATAGAAAAGGAACCAGCGAAAATAGACGCAAGACAAGACAGTTTGCACTCCTGAACTACTATTCTTCTACTCCGGGCTCTTTTATGTGTCTTCGTACATCTACTGATGGTTTATCTTCCTGCGTCAGCGCTATTGTTCTCACTAATTGCAAGGCACGAGCGCTGTCACATGGACTGAAGTGCGGAATCCCACCATTAGAAGTCTGCCAGCTTTTCGGACCTCTGCAACCTTCTACAGGATACTGGAAGCGTGTATGCAAAATCTTGAAATCGGAGCTCTACCGGCAGGTCCGACACTTGTGGGAATGGATGCGACTTATGTGCCTTCAAGCCGGACAACCTTGGGCGGCTGCAAGTAGGCTTCGGGAGCATCTTCATCTCGCTTCACTGCTCACTGAAGCCTACTGGAATGACTTTCGGCGATTTCTGCCCAGGAAAACGATACAAAAAGCAACTGGTACAGCTGTCACGTACCTGGGCGAAGCCTCTCTTCCCTCAGTTTTCGACGATATCCTGAAGCGCGGACCTAATTTCTCCCTTGAACCAAGGTCCCGCAAGCACGAGCTTCTGGCAGTGGTTCACATAGTGGCTGACAAGGCCCCATTTGATTAGAAAGCTCGTTGCGTCTCAGAGGGTGTTGACTGTCTCATGAGAACCTAGACGGGCCGACGTCAACCAAGCAGGGATCTGCGCCCTTTGGTCGCCCACTTCCAACAAGAAGGCCTCAGTCTCCTTCAAGCTGACAAGGAAGGTGGATTCGCGGTGCTTCCCTCTTCCCTTTTTAAGACGAACGCGGCCGAAGCTATAGAAAAGAACTTCAAGAAGGCAGAAGTAAAACCGCGCAAGGCCAAGGCGTTGGCCTTAAGGCTTCTCAATAGGTTGAATTTGGGCAGCATTGAGAAGCAAGTTCGTAAATGCCAGCAAGACTCCCTGCGTGTGTTCTTCACAGCAAAGACACATAAGCCTGACAACCCTTTCAGGGCGATCGACACGGAAGAAGGTTCATGGCAAAAAGTGCTTTCAAACTACCTACAATGTTCCTTCGAGGGCCTGGTGCCTGCGGATCCTTTTGTTGTGCAGGGTTCAATGAGCCTGGTGGAGTGCCTCAATCGCGGTTTCCCCGACGCTAATGCAGCCTTCTCGGTGGACATTGTAGACTTGTTTTATTCTGTGCCCCATGACGAACTTTTTATTGCGGTGCGCGAATTCATTGAAAGATCTGGGACAATTTCCTTCCAGAATAAGTGTGGCATCACTTTAGAATCCTTCCTCGAACTATTAAATGTGTACTTGAGTTCTACGATAGCACAGCATGAAGATGAGTATGTTGTGCAAAAACATGGAATCTGTATCGGCTCCTGTGTTGCGCCGGTGCTGTGCAACATTTTTTTAGCAAAATTTGACTTGATGCTACAAAGATCTCTCAACGACACACGTGTTGTAAGGGTTTTTAGATATGTTGACGATTTTTTAGTAATTTTGAACTTAACCGAAACTGACCAGGTTACCCTTGTGGCAGACCAAATTTTAAATATTTTTAGCACTTGTTCTAAGCAGTTGGTTTTTACGCGTGAGATTCCTTCTGACAAGACCATTAGGTTCCTGGATTTAGAATTGACTTTTTTACCCAATCAACACGTGTGCTGGAAATATGCGCCCAGGTCTAAGAAGGCACTGTTGCCGTATGATTCGGCCCATTCTAAGTTAGTGAAGCGCAGCATTGCAAACTTATGTTTTTTGAATGCCTTAAAGAAGAGTTGCCCTCATGTGATGCAGCAAAGTCTGGCGGAACAGGTTGAACGGCTACAATGTTCTGGGTTTCCTCCCTCAGTTTTGCTGGCGGTGGCGGAATCCTTGGGGAAAAAACTGAAGTTATCTTCAAAGGATGCCAGGCCAGTAGAAGTGCCAACAAGAAAGTTGGAAGTCATGCCTTACTTCCACAAGATTTCACATGGTCTGAAAAAAGTAGCTCAGAAGTTTGGTGTCACTATGGCATTTTCTGCTCCTTCCAAACTGTCCGGTTTGTGCGCCCAAATCTTTGCAGACATGCGCAAAACTGTTGTTTGCAACACGAAACACCAGAATATGTTCACCACATGCGCAGTGGGCGTGGTGTATTCAATCCCATTGTCATGCGGGAAAATCTACATAGGCCAAACTGGAGCATGCTTGAATGAGCGCCTGAGGCAACATCGCACAACTTTGGGCACAGGCACAGGCAGCAATCTAGCCTTACATGTAAAGGACTGCAAATGTTCTCCTAGTTTCCACATTGCCAGCATTATCGGGCGGGGGAAATCTAAACGTGAGCGTGAGCTATTGGAGGCATTCATGATCAGGAAGAATAAGCAGAAATGCGTCAGTGAGCCGTCTGTGATTATCACTGAAAAGGAGTACAAGTTTTTATCGTTATAGTAGGCATGTCATCATGTGGTGCGCGAAGTGTATTGTCTGTAGGGTGGGTGCGCAGGCAGGAAATTCCTTTAAAATGAGCGATTCTTCATCGCAATAAATCAGTTGTAAGTCCAGCGTTGTGGTATGTGCCTCCTTTGTTCTTGACTTGCGTCTATTTTCGCTGGTTCCTTTTCTATGTTTACATGTCTACGCCTGATGGGGAGACTACCCGTCATCAGGTTTGCCGTGGAGTTCATCAGGGAGGAGTTCTTAGCCCAACCCTATTTAACGTGGCATTGATTGGACTGGTGAATGAACTTCGCACTAACTTTCACATCAGTGCCTATGCTGATGATATCTGCATCTGGGCGTCGGGTTCGACACGTCCGCAAATGCGTGCGAGATTACAACGTGCCGTGTCATCTACTTCAAGGTACCTACGGCGTCAGGGTTTGCACTTGGCAGCTGAAAAATGTGCTGTGGTCGCATTCACGCGCAAGTCTGTCTGCCACTACCCGGTAACTCTTCAAGGGGTTGCAATACCATACGTCTCCCACCACAGATTTTTGGACATTATCATTGACCGCGATCTGTCATGGTCGAGGCATATAAACATGCTAAAGAAAAGACTCACTCTTTTTTGCAATGTGCTTCGCTTTGTGGCAGGCATTAAATGGGGCCCAACGGAGCGCTCCTTGCTTCGACTTTACTATACCCTCTTTATTGGCTACATTCGTTACAGCCTTCCTGTGCTCTCTAACACGAGTATTTCCTGCTTGCGGACATTAGAGAGTGTCCAAGCACAGGCGCTCAAGATATGCCTCGGATTAACACGTTGTGCCTCGAATAAAGGCACGAAGATTTTTGATGAGCGACCGGACAGCAGTTTTGCACGCGCACTGCGCTTCCATCGCTCCGAATTGCCATCAGACTATGTCCTGCCGCATCATTCCTTGCAGCCCCCATGGGTAATGGCTCAGCCTTCAGTCCATGGCCAGGATTCTGGTTCATCCGCTCCTAGTTCACAACGCCGCCACCACGGGCCGCATGAAGTTGAGCTCCTCCTCCTCTTACATTCTTCCTCCCGGTTTGAGAGAGAGACGCTAGTAAGCTTCGCCCATTGTCCGCTTTGTGTGTCCTCCCCTCAAGCCAAGCTCCTCGGGAGGGGGGCACCCTTCGCGTTTCTGTTTTTTTTTTCCACCCAGCGTGTTCGAAACGGGCTGACTGTGCGGCTCCCCTACTCTGTTCCTTTACTGCGGTGCAAGAAAAGAAATAAGTCGGGTTGGGGTTGAAGCGGTGTACACTCCCCGTCTTTGTCCGACTTTGAGGGGCCATTTGTCAAAAAATACTGGCGGTATATATGCACATCACACAAGATATGGCTAAACGTTCCAGAATTGTGCGAATTCCCAGCTATCTCTCAGTGACTCCAGAGCATAATGCGTGGAATAGAATTTTTTTAGCGCTGCACCCAACTTCTCCCCGTGGGACGGTCTGTGTGTTCATGGTAAATGGTGTTTTGCTGTACAGAAAATCTGATGACTGGTGACAGAACAGAACTAGCGGCCGTATAAGCATCAGTAAGAACCTTGTGTTGCGCATTTGTTTACACGTCAGTGTTTTTATTTTTTCGAAAGAGGTTGCAGTTATAACCTGACTCACCATAATTGTCAAGTTTTTTCGCAACGGGGAAAAAAATTTCGGACAACAATTAAGTCTACTGACGAGCTGTGAAGGAGAAAGCTTGCAGCGTGGTGTTCGGCTGCGGCGATGGCGTGCTGCTCTAATGCAATGGCCAGCCAAGCTGATCAGTTCACGCCGCCCGAATGGAAGTTGATGAAGGCGACGATACCCAAACCCAGCTCGAGCCCCTGTGCTTCCTTTTTTCGAGTTGAGTTGAGTTGTCGACAGAAGGACGAAAGGAAAAGCACGGGCTTGCTTACTGGCTCAATGCGGAGCCACGCCCAGCTGCCTGCGTGCTGATAGTAGGAGGTGAAAGATGGGAGTAAAGAGACAGAAGAAAAGCGCGCGCAATAGCCCGTAGGCCACGGGCCAATCCCGGAGGCAGTGCAATACCGGGCTGACCTGTGCCAGAGTGCGTTACGCCAAGCACTCCGCCATACTTTCAAAAATATGCGTAACACCCAAGCCTCAAGGGCCCATATGAGATATTAAGCCAGGTATGTGAATGGCATCCCCCTTCGAAAGCGGACCGGGGATTGAGCCACACCCGAATACTCGATCCTGTGCTTCCTTGCTATCGCTCCCCTTTATATTTCTCCTCGATATCATTTCCCTTTCTCCTCCGCCGGCTGCAGCTCGGGTGGTTAAGATATTAGATAGCAATTGCCACGGCCGGCAACATTATTTTCCTTCACTTTTGATGCGAAAGCTTCACTATGCTACCTCGTAACGATTTCGCGGTGCTTACGGTTTTGACCTTCAAGTGGGCCAGAGGTCAGTCCTCTCACGGCGTGGTTCGAGCGTCCACCGATATATGTGAGACAGTTACTGCGCCATTTCTTTTCCTCAAAACCAATTTTAGAAACTAACCTTGAAAGTAAAAATTGAAAATTGGTTTTTTGAGAAAGGAATTGGCGCAGTATCTGTCTTTCATATCGGCTGACACCTAAACCGCGCCGTAAAGGGAAAATGGAGGGAGTGAAAAAAAAAGAAGAAAAAGGTGCCGTAGTGGAGGGTTCTGGAATAATTTAGACCACCTGGGGATGTTTAGCGTGCACTGACATCGCGCCCTATCCACTGAGCCAATGCGGCGGGTTCCCTTCGCGGGTGCGGAACCCACTTCGGAAAGTATTTTATTTACGAAACTTAATTTTTCTTTTTCTGATTAGGTCACGTGGTTTTTCCAAACCTCTGGGGAGGACAACGCCTGATTTTCCTCCTTATGAGCTGCTATGCTTTCGCAAAAATGAAAATATGCTGCCTTCTACTTACGAACGGCGCTGATCATTTTACCTAGGCTGCTTGCACACAACATGTGTTTCCTGCATTTATACACAAGTATGGTGACAGGTTGCTCAGCGTACAAATTATTGAATAATACCATTTAAGCGTGTAACCATTTTCGGGATGCGCTTGTATAGGAATTGTACCTGCATGCACGTGACTTTCTGGCGCCCTAGTTCACTGCCTTTTTCTGCATGTGTGTATGTGTGTGTGTTGGGCTGAGTGTGTGGGTGTGCGCGCGCACGCCACGGTAGAATCCATTGCATGCAGTGGCGCAAAAACGCGGAGCTCCCGCTTGGCTTGTCGCAAGTTTGGCTTGGTTAGGAGGGCGAGGGCCGGCTCAGGATGTGAAGCTTTTAAGTTCCATGGCTGATCACCGGCCTGTCTTATGACGTAGGGATAATGTAAACAGAAAATTCGAGAATGTAACATGCAACCAGATCCCTCGGATTTTTTTTTCATCACATTACTCCGCATGAACATGTCCAGATATCGAGAACCACACGCTCGAGACAACACAGGCTTTTTGCGCGCGTGGTTTTCTTCCACCGGCCTTGAGGAAACGCGCGCGCACATTTTCATACGACAGTAATTCATGTCCCCATAAAAAAAAGACATGCTATGCTAAGTGAATCGTTTATCTTCAAGACAGTCACGTTTCCATGCCCGCCCCCCAAGTCGCCACGTGCTCGTCGGCCATGGCGGCCTCGTCGACGGTGACGTGCGCAAGCAGTCATATCGGAAAAGAGCGGGCTTTCTGCGCACCTATTCGCTCGCGTCAGCCGCCGCCTCATCAACCGTCGTCGGACGACGTGCAAAAATTATCTGGTAGGTCCACATTGGTGGCGCCACCCTGTCGTTGCTGCCTCTGAACACGCTTCAGCGTTTCGTTAAGCAGGCCCGCTTCTCGGGACCCGTTGGTATGCCCCATCCTCTGACTTCGACGCCGTCGCGGCTTAGACGCGGCGTCTGCTTGCCGCGTCCGCGCTGACCATGCGCTATGCTACGCTATCACTGCGGTGGTTTCCTTAGACGGGCGAAGGGGGGCAGGCGGTTTCGGGAAAACGTCTTGGCTCCTTTCCTCTGGCTCGGTCTTTGCATTCGCCGGTCTACGCCCGCTTGCCTCGCCATGCACGCTTCCTGCTGACGGGGATTAACAGGGAAATCGCCGCATCTGAGCGCCGGGCTGTCGACAAACCCTCGGATGGTTCGAACCTCGGCTTTTTAAGCCCTCGTGTTGAAGACATCCGGGTCAGTGGCTGCAAACCATGGATGTAAGAAGCGGGAAGTGTCCCCAGGGAGCGATTAACATTCTTCCCTGTCTGTTGGATGTGCCACGACTCAAGTAGAAGCCTCCTGTGCGGGTTAGCTTCGGTTTCCAGTACATTAGTGCCGTCAACGTCCATTCGGTGGTCGCATGCCTCGCAGTGTTCGGCCGCAGCGCTGCGGTCACGGTTCATTTGTCGGACGTCCGCTTTGTGTTGCCTCATTATTTCGGCGAAGTTCTTCGTTTCCCCCTATGTACGATTCCGGGAAGACCGAGCAGGACATTTGGTATACAACCTCTTGGGCCCTTTATTTTGGGTGACGGCCGTTTTGGGGGGGGGGGGGGGGGGGAGAAGGCGTCCGATGGTGGTAGTCGTAAAGCCACTCAATAGACTGTGCGTTGTTAGCACCCTTCTTTACCGAGAATGCGTGCCAGCGTCTCGCTCACGCCTTTCACGTATGGAATGCAAAACGTTTCCACTTCTGGCGTGTGTTTCTTCCATGCACATGCATATGTGTTCGCCCCGGCTAAACCATTCTTATTTTCTGAGAATTGAAAATTGTCCACCCACCCCTTCCACCAATGCAGACACCTTTGCTGCGTTTTCGAAGCTGATTTCCCGGACTTTGGGACGTTAAACCTCGTAAAACCAAACGAGTGAATCCCCCTACAATAACGACCAAAATAAAGTTATGGTCTGATACATATTTCCTTGTTCTGTTGTGCGAAAAACTTTTTTTGACTGTCGATATTTTGTTCACTGAAGAGGGCTAGGTCGGGCTGGTTGGTGAATGTTGACGCAAACGACTGGACAGCATCAACGGTACGGAAGAGAATACAGACACCATCGCATGTGTATGTGCTCTTCTTTTCTGTCCCGTCTGTTAGCGCATTTCAGTCGTTACCAGCAACATGTATTTTTTCTTTACCTATATTCATAATAATTCGAAACCATTCAGCTCGCAGGCAAAAATGCGATACTCGCACACCCTATAAAGTTCTCGCTCTGAAAGAACAAAAGTCACTGGCTTTTTTCCTCCTCTCTTAGTCTGTCCAACAGCCATTTCTCAGGCGCCAATACACGCCGCGAAGGCGGGCCAAGACCATGTGGATTGAGTACTGAGGAGAACAGAACGGCGTCAGAGGCATGTAGTAGTAGTGGTGGTTTTATTGAAATAATGACGAAAAGGAAGGAAAATATTTTCGCTAGCCCCGGCATATGCCATCGATACTGAAGCACCTGAGCTGGGGCAGCGGATAGCAGGATAGCAGGCAGAATGGGGAAATGAAATGAAAGAGGTAGAAAAAACTGTGTTATACTCTGGTGCTTCTTTGTGCGGACGGAAAGAATTTCGAGGCGTGAAGAAAAGAGGTTGAGGGCGCTGAACGGACAACTTAAACCGCGAAGAGAAGTTCTGGGAACCTGGAAGAGCTGCAAGCCATGAAGAAAAGTCCCCCGAGAGCGCCGCTGTACTTCGACTGCCGTTAACCGGACCCTGCTTCCAACACGTGCTCGAGCGCACTTGAGCTGGCGCCGATGTATTTGGACGGCGTCTCCAGCAGTGGGCATACGTAGACCGGTTCTGTCGTATGTTAAGAGCGCCGACTTTGGGCGCGTGCACCCAAAAAACGGCCCTTGGAGCACACTTGCAGAATATCGAGCGTCCTCTACAGTTTGCCAGCCAAAAACCCTCGTTTACAGACAGCAATCTCGCATTCTTGTACGAAAAATGAGTTTGGAGAGGTCCCTTTATCTGTATGAGAGAGTAGACGTTGAAAGGATGTGAGGAGCGGGTCGAGATAGGTACTCGTCAAGAGAATTCGGTCATTCTAGCTCTTAGAGGTGGCGCGGCGGTAGTACGGTACTGCGGACGAGGCGGTGATGGCGCCGATGCCATAGCGTGAGTCTTTATGGAAGCAAAGCGGCTTCTTTAAAAATCACACCAAAGGTGTCACAACGTAGAGTCTAGATAAGCAGCAGTAAATGATTCTTGGTCATTAATACGATCCTATGCTTGAGTTTGGCTGCTTTACAGGCTAGAAATTAATCTTTATCGATATTCGCATGTAATCGCTTGTTCGCAAGTGCCGCGCTCGCAAAAACCGCGTCGTTGAAACTTGCGAACTTAGCATGGTGAAGTGCGATGAACACTTTGAAGCGTAATTATTTTGCGCGTTCACTTTCTTTTTCTTTCGGCACTTATCCGAAAGCGTAAATAAACTACTTTAATGACCCAGACAGTCTAACGCTATGTTTCGTGCCTACACGAGTGCGGCCCTTACCCGCGTAAATGCGGTATGTGTATTTATTGTGTGCTGGCCTTATAAGGATACCATTGAAAAAAAAAATCAGCAGTTGGTAACAATGGCCATTCCGCAGCGTAATATTACAGCAGTGATCAAAATCAACTTTTTAATGTTGGACTGCATCGAACAGCCAGAAACATCAAAATCCTTGAGCCTGCAATTTCGACGTTGATTGACTGCTTGTTTAGGTAAACAGAAAAGTTTTACAAGTGGTCTACATTTTCTCGCGGAGGAATTCTGTTCGGTGGCCCTGAATGTGCGCGTAGCTTTACTGCAGACTAATTTCCGACTATATATAGTCCATCTGCAGCGTACGTTGGTCGCATATATGCGGTAAAAGAAGAGGCAACGTAGCTGTTGTTTGAAGCGGCAGCCAGGGGTCATTCGAGCTTTATAGTACAGTCGAAGTTAGCGCTGAAAATGTGTTTTTGACTGGCGGGGGAAAACGCTGTGATCGAGTGACCAGACAACGGTTGCCAAGAAGCGTTCACAATTATACAACCACTTTACGCATTATATCCGAGAAATATATGTACATTGTGAAGTTCTTGCCATTCATGTCGCTCTTTAGCAGTCACGTCGTGGCCAGAAAGCCGTGTTTAATCTAGACCAGAATGGACTGAAGCTCGATGAAAACTGTGTTTGCTGCTAACGCCCACCTTAAAATATTACCATATACACCATACTATAGCTAAGTGTTCAAGCACTGCACTGCTTTCATGCTGCTGTAATAGGCTATGTTGGCAGCATGAACAAAACTCCGAACAGGAATGCGTTGACGACATGGTGTCGTGGTGGTGTTGACGACATGGTGTTAATCAGCAACGAGTGTGTTGCTGATTAACAGACGGGTCATTAGGCTGAAACTCGTTACCAACCTGCAGAATGAACTTAATCACTGCTTTTTGAACGCATTACATGTTGGCAGAAACATGTTTGCTATTTGGACTGTTCGCAAATTGTAGAAAAACAGAATAAGCTCATTTTTGACGCGTATCTTAGGCTCCAAACCACTGCGAGTGCACGCGCCGCGCAGAGTGATCACCGGCTCGCCGCTTCAGGAAGAGCCCGCTTTGCGCCCCCACCGTCGCTGAAACGATCGAAAACATCATTGTAACCTTTCGACAACTTCTTTTTTACAGCTGGTGACGACCGTCGGGGCTTCATGTTCCCGCAGGATAGGAGGCAGCCCCCCTAACTCGTCCGAAATTGATTTTGGTGGCACTGTCTACCTTTGCCATGCGCTGTGCTTTTAACAAGGCTGGTGGAATTCCTTAGTTTGGCGGAAGGCAGTAAAGAATCTTCTGCAGAAATTCTGATGTCTTTTTTGGGAGATTTTTGTCTGCGTGTGGAGAAACCCTTTGCCAGGACTGACACATTAGCGGTTGTAAGTTTTTTTTTTGTGACAGCCTGGAGGCAAGAGTGCGTCCATGACCTTTCCGGGCCGTTTTCGCAGAGGCGCCGACTATGTCGTGCAGCTCGTGCTTCGCACCATAGGGAACAGAAACATAGCGCATCCAAAAAGCAACCATGGACTGCGCTCCACGATTCGAGGAAAAGTAAAAGGAGAAAAAACAAGAAAGGCAGGCAAAGGCACAGCAGGAGACCCCTCCCCACTGTCCTTTTCTTCCTCCCTCTTACCACCCTGCTACCGGCTGCCCGTGTAGCTCTTGAAAAAGAATTTCTCCGTACCTATGCACCTGCTCAAATCATCCTTGGCCCTTTCCGTTACCGCCTCTCCACATTCTTCATCCGTTTGATGCTGCGTGTTGTGCGTCTTGTTCCCGTAGCCTTTTTGGGAGGAACAGTGCTGAAAATTGTGCCCTAAGGGTAGGATGGAATTCAAGCAAGTTTTGGTTAAGACGGTTCCCAATTCTTGCATATTTGTTTTAAATTCAGCGAAAACAGCAATGACACATCGCTTTGAGCATGCGGCTCGAGGACGGTGTGTGATTCATTCCGCAGTGTCGCCGTGTACCCACTGATTTCCAATAGGTAGAAGTTTTCTCGAAGCCTGGCGCTTGGTTTCTTTGAGTTGAAGAGCTCGGAAAATGGCCTTCCACCTAACATTGTGTTGAAGAAAACACTTCAGCCCATTGCGCTTGGTGCGAGGTTGCCAGTGCGCCATTAAAACTCATCATCAGCAAAAGAAAACATTTCTAGGCAATGGATACCCAAGATTCTTCACTCGATGTATCATCTAAAACTGAAAAGGATGCAACGAAAACAACTCGATATGCTTATGCTAAGGACACGCTGGTGGCAAAAACGCGTATGCCGTTAGTACGTAAAGGGTGTCTGCGAAACCTTGGCCAGTGTTCTCAGAAAGGAAGGGATGCAAACTACACACAAGCCGGACATCATTATCGGAGGCCTCCTGTGCCACTTCAAGGACAGTCATCCCACCCCAAAAAAGGCCTAGAGGCGCCAACTCGAATGGCCCTTCCTGGGCGTACGCTCTCAGCGTCCGCGCTCTTAAGCCCCAACTCGATGCACACATCCTAGGCGTACGGCGGAGCGCCTACGCGCCCAGCGCCGCGCCGTGCCAGGCGTCGAAAAAAGTCATACACCTCCATGCTCCCTGTGCTGGGGCGTTCACCCTCTCGAGCCGACCGAAGGAATTTCAAGCGTGAAGAAAGGGGATTTGGGGGGCGCTGAAAGGACAACTTAAACCGCGAAGAAAAGTTCCAGGAACCTGGGATAGGTTCAAGCCATAAAGAAAAGTCCTCGAGAGCCCCTGCCGTCCTCCTATTGTTGTAAACCGGACCGACGCGCGCGCAAGCGCGCGCGCTCAGGCGCGGATATCTAACATGGACAGATATCTGCCCCTGCTCGCGCCTGCGCGCGCGTCGCGCTTTGCGCATGCGCAGACAGGATCCAGCGTACGCCCGTGCGTGTAGGCGCTCCGCCGGTACGCGTAGGATGTGTCCATCGAGTTGGGGCTTTAGCGTAAGCCGAAACCGGTCTGCGCATGCGCACTGCAGGAGACGCCAGCAAGCCTAGGTGAGGCGTCCGTGCTAGATGTCGGCATCAGCGCGCGGGCGCTCGTGTACGCGTTGGAAGGGGAGTCCGGTTTATAACAATGGAAGGATCGCCGGGCTCTCGGTGGCTCTTTTCTTCATGGCTTGAAGCTATTTCAGGTTCCCTGAACTTTTCTTCGCGGTTTAACTTGTTCTTTCATCGCCCCCCAACCCATTCTCTCCACGGCTTGAAATTCTCTCCGTCCGCTCGACAGGGGAACGGAGCCAGCACCAGGAACATGGAGATGCATGGCACATTTAAAAGTCGCTGGATCGTTCCGTGGAAACGGCTCCCTCTTCTGACTCCCGCGGTTTGTGCGCTTAAAAAGCCGCGCTAACTCCCCGGGAGTCACACATCCAAGAAGTAGTAGCTAAAAATGTTGCCGGCCCAGCGATTGCTATCTATTCCCTCAAGCACTGGAACTGCAACCGGTGGAATTAAAAGCAAAGAGAGAGGATAGCGAAAAGTAGATAGGAGAGCGGCAGAAAAAAAAAACGAGGGTAGGTTGGAACTTATGCAAAAAAAAAATATGTTCGCGCCACTCGTGCGAAAGTGCTTATGGGTATTGTTGCACATATTCGCAACACGGTAAATTCACTGCATATTCAGGGCCGCGAGCATGTAGCGTCCTGTCGCTAATGAATCGCGCTAGCGGCGCATTGCACAAACGGGTTGGGTGGAGCGCCGAGTCACCGTACTGGAGAAAACCAGTAATCTTTTAAACATCGTGTTATCCGACAATAACTTCTGTTCATTTCTTAGCAGATTTAAATTATAATCAAGAACATTTAACTAGAGTTTGACTCTTGATTGCTGCTCTGGGTAACGGCGTAGTTACTGGCTTGCCGAACTGATGGCACACTCTTCAGAATAGTTCCCAGCATGCCACTCTATGAAGTCTTTGTTAGAGGTTCATCCTTCACGTACATCTTTGACAGAATTGCCGAAACTAGCATCGATTACAGCAATGGTAAACCCCTTCTCGACGGCGAACGATCGAATCGTGAGAAGCACTTTACCAACCTAGACAAAAATGTGAACTACCACACTACTAATTGTTACATTGGACAAATAACCTACTGGCATAAAACGCAGCATCAGGTTTGCCGCCTCTTATGTGCAACACATGCAACATTCACTTCAACGCATCCTTGCTGCACTTGCACCACATCGACAAAAGATTGGAAGAGCTTTCTGCTATTGAGGCTAATAACATGAGTGTTGAAATGTAGACATTAAAACACGATTTTACAATTTTTAATGCACAGTGCAAGAACCATATACAAGTATCGGTGAGTGAGCTCTAAGTATGAGCGTCCGGGAACTACAAATTTCACTGCTTGAACGAAAGTACCTAGAAGCTTCATTGCTTTGCACTGTTATTGCGTACGCAATTCCACTATCACCTATGCCGGTGTGGTCACTGTACGCGCTTAATGAAAAATGTACCTGTCAAGCAAAAGTCTTCTTATAATTTCCTCTATATACCTCATAGAAGGCACACGCTTTCTTGTAGCATTTTATGTAGCAGCCCATGGCCATGGCCTCCCTCCGATGGGGGCACTTTTGATAAAACTGCGCATTCGTACGGCAGGCTCAACCTCCCAAAGCAACCTACCAAAGCAGGGACACTGGTGCAGGGCACGGCCGAGATCGAGCCGCCTCCGCTACTCGAGCCCGGCCGCGAGCAGGGACGTGTGCCTTTCCAACGCACCGAGAGAGGGCGCCACACGTTTCATGAAAAAGCTGATGATGCATGATCAATAGTGAAATAGCGCAGGAAGACTTTTACGCCATTGAAATGTAAAATACCTTATACTTCCTTAAAGGTAGGACATTACCCTACGTGAACCTGCTAGAGCTTGTCGATATATTTTAAAATAGGGCTGTAGTGAGCGATAAATTGAAGTCAAGTGGGGTATTTTTCAGGACCTCGCCATAGGCTCCATGCTGTCATAGATCATTGCTCATGGCAAACGCAATATGTAAGCTACATCGATGAAACTCGACTAAATGAAACTTTAAGATGCATTTAACATCTAGGCGAGAGAGCTAATTTTTAACTGTTATGCGCGACGAAATATCAATTTTTATTTTTCGTCGTCATTGAGTTACGCGCCGCCGCGCCGCCGGCTGTCGCGAGATGGCGCGACCGGTTTTTCGAGGCGCATGGTCCATAATCCTGGGGATGTGCCTGCATGTACCTGGCATAATCAAGAAGCCTGCGATGCCGGTTAGCGGACTGAAGCAACTCGCACTTGCCTACATCTGGTCAGAATACCACAAATGTGTGCACGTCTACACGGATGGATCTGCGTCTCCAAATGCATCAACAGCAGCTTTCGCAATCCCTGCACAACAGACGACCCGCAGATTCATTTTGGGACACAAGTCTACTTCAACCGCGGCAGAGCTTGTGGGCCTTCGCGAAGATGCGTGCTTGCCGCCGCAAGCACGCATCTTCAAGGACCAGCTGCGTGTGGCCTGCAAGTGTCAGCGGGATTATCGGGAGTGGTGCACTACGTCGGAGTCAGTCACGGAATTCCTCTGGAATGCAGTTCGGCCAACTCTGCCTAAAAGGGAGCGATCCAGCACGGAGCAAGGACGGTTCATTGACCTCAGCACCAAGGTTATACCTGAGAGACACAATGAAGTGTTGCGGATGGGGCCAAAATTCGCCTTTGAACCTCGCCTGAATCCTGCAGAGAAGGTAGCTTGTTTAAGGAACATCATTCGTTTGGCTCGTGAGGACATGCGCCCGAGGTGCACTGTGGAATGTGTTACCGTGCTGAGCAGAACCCATGGTATGCAACGAAAGAGCGGGAACATGAAGAACACGGTTGATTTCCTTGCTGAAAGTGGGCTCGCGTTGATGACGGCCGATAAGGAGGGTTGCTTGTGGTCCTTCCAGCAGGCACCTATGCGGATAAAGCTTCAGAAGCCCTGGGGAGAAACTTCAAGGAAGTTGACTTCAGTGGTTCTAAGGTGAAATGGCGGGCGGTCGAACTTTTGAGACACCACAATTTGAGCAAGCTGGCGGACGCAGCGAATAAGTCGGCAGGACTGAAGCTCGAAGTTTTTTTCACCATTAAGACACACAAGCCGGACCAACCTTTCCGTTCCATTGTCTCCGAACGAGGGACCTGGCAGCATGTAGTTTCAGGTTATCTTCAAAGGCAACTGGAGGCGCTGGCCCTGCCAGACCCATTCGTGATTCCGAATTCGGATGCGCTGGTGGAGCACCTTAAGCTGGATAACCCTGGGATCGGCAAGTTTTTCAGCGTTGACGTAGTGGACCTTTACTATTCATTGCCACACGGAGAGCTCATGAGGGCCGTTAAAATGTGCATCACACAGGACAATGACGAAAGGGCATTCATTGAAAAATGTGGTGTGTCTGTTGATAGTTTTTTAGAAATTTTGTCCTTCTACCTGTCGGCAACAGTTGTTGAGTGGGAGGGCAAGTCATTTGTGCAAGCATCCGGTGTATGCATTGGTTCCAGGGTTGCACCTGTATTGGCTAACATTTTTTTTAGTTTTGTGGACAGGGCGATTGAGCAAGCTTCGAAGGAGTTAGGGGTGCGTATTTTTCGTTATGTCGACGACTATTTGGAGTTTACCCCGCCAGACAGCCTGCCTAGAATGTTAGTCGATGTTCTTAAGGTGTTTAATGAGTACGGGCGTGGGCTAAAGTTTACAACAGAGGTACCCACGAACAAGGAACTGCAGTTTCTAGATTTGGTTTTGTTTTCCCGAGATAAGCACGTGTGCTGGTGTTATCGGCTAAGATCGGCTAAGCCCTTGTTAAACTTCAGGTCAGGTCATTCCAAGCTTATAAAAGAAGGCATTATCTTGTCGTGCCTCCAATCTTCACTCAAGAAGTCCTGCCATGAAATGATTGGGGAGAGCATTGCAGCCCAATCAAACAGATTAGGCGCGAATGGCTATCCGGCTCACCTCATTTCCAGGGCAGCGGAAAAATTGCTTAGGCACGTGAAGTATGGGGCTCGGCCGAGTGCAAGAAATGAAAATAAAAATAAAAATAAAAGGCCGGCAGTGGTTCCATATGCGCACAGCATGTCCCATGGGCTCAAAAAAGTGGCAGGCAGATATGGCGTTGACGTCGTATTTTCTGCCCCGAAGAAATTAGGCAGAATGTGTAGACAGGTAAGGCAGAGGCAGGAGGGAAACAAAAGGGCTTGTCAGGTGCGCCATGTTTCCCCTTATGTACCTTGCGAGGTAGGGGTAGTATACCAAATTCCCTTCTCGTGTGGCGCCACATATATTGGCCAAACAGGAAGATGCATCAACAAGCGACTCATGGAACATGAGAACACCAGAAAAAAAGACCCCCTGTCACACGTGGCGGTCCACTGCAGAAGGTGCAAATGCAACCACGAAAAAGAGTACGAAAAAAGAAAAACAGAAGGAGACCCTCTCACTAAAGGTGCATTCCGTTGCAAGAAATGCAAATGTACCCCCGACTATAAGAACACCAATATCGTGTTTCGCCATTGTGATAAGATGACGCGAGAAGTTTTTGAAGCTTTTCTTATACGTGAAAAAGGCGCAACGTGCATTAGTTGCCCATCGGTCGCCCTTTCCGAAGGGGAGATTGGATATCTGGCGTCACATGTGGCATGAGTTGGCTATGGTGGCGAATAATCTTTCCTAACTCTGTATATATTTTGTGTGTTTTTTTCAATAAACCCAGTTGTTAGTCAGCGCATGTTTGTCTTTACACCTCAGTTTCCACGTCCCGTCTTTGTTGCGCTGTTTCAAAGTGGATACTTTTAATCAGCAAGAAAGGTCGTTGTAAAAATAATGTACATAATCGAAGCTTATCATCCCAAAAATATACATTTTTGCTGTTTGAGTAATATTGATTATATTTTTCGTTTTAAGGTTTCTTTTAGCTAATGCACCTGTTATTTACAACACCAAAGGCCTGTATTACCACTTATTTACAGAAACTACATTGAAGTAAAGAGCACATAGTACTAAGATTTTGTATGTAGCATCTTTCACATCCTATGCTTTTAAATAACAGGTACTACCTGTCTGGCATGTCCCTACCTCAAGAAATGGCTCCAGGCAAGAATATTATGAGTAAAAATGCAGAAACGAGTGAAAAAAACATCGAAATTTGCTCAAGTTTTGCCGGCAAAAGTGAAAGCGCCATCTCTCACGTCTGTGCACGCTTCGGGAGCATAACATCAGAATGCAGGACCAGAACAGTCGCCTTACTGAAGAAGTTTTCAAAACAAAAATAGAAAGCTACCACCTAAGCAAACGTAAGCAGAACATCACATTTTTGCAGCAGCCAAGCGTAAAAGCATGAAAGATATGTTTTACTCAAAGGAGTGGTTGCTGGAATGCATCATTATGAAAATGAAAGGACCAAAGCTGTGTGAACATATGCGCAAACAGCAGAGCCTTGTTCTGCCATCAAAAGTCACCCTACGCATTTACACTAGGGAATACAGGTCAGGATTTGGATTCAGCATAAAGGTTTTCTGTGTGCTAAAGGAGAAGATGAGCTCAATGGATGTCTTCAAGAAACACGGATGACTCTTGGTGGATGAAATGAAACTTTCAGAGAACCTTTCTGTAATGCCTAGTGGCCACATTGATGGGTTCGTTGATTTAGGCGCTTTTACCCCAGACACTGACAAACATGCGTGTGTTACCACGGGATGGTAATTGTCTTTGTGCCTTTTGTTGGTAGTCGGGCACTAATTATTGCTGTGTTTGCTACACACAGCAATTTGAAAGGAAACCTGCCAGCATAAGTCAGTACAGAGGCTGTAATCCTTGCTGAGCAAGCAGGCCTATTTGTTGATTTTATTACCAGCGATGGCGCTGCATGGAATAGGAGGATGTGGGGGCTCACGGGTAATCGGGCAACTCCAACTTTCACTAGGAACAAGGTGCAGCATCCAGTGGATCCCAGCCGCTCACTCCATTTTGCATCCGGCTTCCCTCATCTGGTACAATGCCTTAGGAATAAATTCCTGAAGTCGAACTTCAACACCCCAGCAGGCGAGATAATAGCAGCTTTCCATTTTGTTCTTTTCCTAAGGGCTCGGAGCAAGCAGCATTGAGTCATATGTGTAGTCATGTACAAACTATTTCTCAGAAAAGAATATATATCTTTTATGTGTATTACAGGTGTCGCTTCGGCCTGTGCAAGATGACCTGAACCTCGATGGGACTAAGGTTACTCTTCAAGCTATGCCTGTGATCAGAAGCTGCCACGTCAAACCGAATAATTTTGAAAAATGAGGGTCAATTATGCATTTCAGCTGTTTCATGATACTGTTCTCAATGGCCTCCGCTTCTACAAGACCGAGCTAGAAGCAAGCTTGGGAAGCCTAGACCCAGTGCTCACGTGTTTTGGGTGCGTCCTTTTCTCAATGAACTTGTTTTCTAACGATGAAAGCCATTTTTGTTTGCCTGCAATAAAAAGATACAGTGCTGTTTAGTGTAACAAGGAACTATTATCTTCAGTATTTTTAACATTTTTTTATCATACATTTTTACTGCAGATTGATTCGAGACTTGATAGAAATCATGACGTCCGGGTTCCCTGCCAAAGCCCTGCGGCCTCGATCTGTTGCTGAGGTCCAGTTGCTGTCTTTCCTGGCCTACCTCACAGAGTGGGAACTTCATGCTGGGGGACAATGGGGCTTCCCGTCCACACCTACAGCAGTGGGGCTTCGAGTTACTGTGTCCAGTGTTTTATCCACAATTGATTATTTGTCAAAACGTGTTGGCTATAAGCATATAATGACACCGAAGCTGAGTCAAGACCCTGTCGAAAACCTCTTTGTAATCGTAAGAAAATCGTCGGTGTCCAACAGTCATCCCACACCACAACAGTTCCTAATAACTGTTAGCTGCCTAAGCTTCAACGGGCTAGCCAAATCTGTGTCAAAAGGGAATGCGGAGCCAGGTGTACTGACGTCCCTCCTACAGCCAGATGGAGTAGGCCCTACTCAGCAGAGCAAGCAGGACCTCAATGAAAGGTTGCTTGAACATGGCAACCTAAATGGTGCAGAGCAACACATAAAAGACCTCAGTAATGTTGTTCCAGATCATGGCCCATGCGTTGGTGCAAAGAGTGATGAAAGTCTAGTTTTTATGTGTGTGGATATGTAGCAAAATTGGAAGTGTGTTCTGAAAACAAACTGTGAAGAGTGCCGCACATTGCTCCTTACAAGCAAGGAGAGTATTCAGTAGCTGGGTGCTGCTGACTACATGACGTTGAAGCACAAAGGTGGTCTCCTGTAGTCTCATAAAGAAAAAAGCAGCAAGAGAGCTTTGGATGTGTTAATCATTCCGAGTCGCTGACAGTGCAAATGGTTGCCTTCTATGCAACCACAGGTCTACACTTCTTTGTAAGGGCTCTTAATCGCGCCAGGTGCCAGAAACTGGAAACCGCTAACTACCTAAAGCTAAGTCGCTACACATGAGCGTGTTTGCTTGTTTTTCAAGGAACCTTACTTCCTTACTTTTCGCTTTCGTGGGAACAATTTTCAAACACCAGCTTTGAACATATTGTGTTGTGATTATAACTCCTGCACTTGTCTTGAACCAATGATTTTAAATAAACATTTGGTGGATAAAAGCGTTTTTTTCTTCAATTCTGACTTTATCTGCTTCAGTACTAAAAAAAATGATAGCTTTGTCCTGCGTGTTCGAAGAATAAGACAAAATCACAACAACAAAGCTTGTAGAGGTCGGCGACCCCAGGGACCGGATACTGCACAACGAAAAACGCGCAGAACACTTAGCATTTACCTTAGATCAGTAACATATAATAGCGGCAGTGAACATTGTCGCAATTCCGATGTTTTCTCTGCATTACTGGCGATGCTGTCTGCTAGTGTCGCAGAGGCGAGCGCCTGTAATAAGAGAACTGGAGTGCGAAGTGCCCAGAACGTGCTGTTTGCCTCTCGCATGAGCTGCTCGTACTAACCCGCAAGTAAAGTGATGATCACGTCACCGTTCAGAGCAAATTCTGACTGGTTACTGAAGTAAACGCGAAGCTTCACGCATTTCGTGCCTTGCGCCGTCTGCTCAGCTGAGGAAATATGACGAAAACTTAGCCCTGCTGAAGTCATATTACTTTGATTAATTCGCTCATAAGCAAATAAGAACATTTGCATCGGGAGTAGTACGCATGCATGCGGCAATAACAAAACTTCTGTGCTTGCTGCTGCTTGGCTACTGTCGGTCTCTGAATTGAGCTCGGTTAGGCGCCGATAGCGCCGCCTGGTAGAGTTAACATGAAATGCCTCACGCGCTGACTGCCGCTCTTTCCACTACCCAAAAAGTAGAGAGAGGGTTTATTGATAGGAAGGGCAGAGAGGTTGGCCTGAAAATTAAGTATCTGGCCTGCTATTCTGCTCTGGGGGACGGGAAGAGGAGATAAAAGAAGGTCACGATGGGGGACGATGATGATGAGAGGAGGCAGATGAAAAACTACTTTAGAAAAAAAGGCACACTTTCTGACATCAGAAACGCGAGACAAGGTCCGTGTCGCTCAAAAAGCGTGAGAGCGCTCGCGTTGCTTTTACAGTTCTAAAACTATCTGGCCAAGCACCGAGGATCAAATCCTCAGAGAGGAGCGATGTGTCCATAGGCTTCAGAGCAGATGCGAGTAAGAGTCTTTCACGTGCATACGCTGGACACGCCACTAAAACATGTTCTATAGTCTCTAGCACGCCACATGTGGTACATTCCGGGGAGTCCGCTTGTCCTATTAAGTGCAAGTATTTGCGCGTGAATGCCACGTTTAAACGTAGTCTACGGATAACGCATGCAATAGGGAAAGGTATTCCGCGAGGAACTGAAAAATGCATCGTCGGACCTAGCCGTTTAAGGCGGATGTGGTGGGTGTCTGGCAGGGCCCAGTACCTAGCCGTCGCCCTCCTCATCAATTCCGAAAGGAAAGAAGTTGTGTCCACTATAGAGAACGGCACAGCTGTACGCAGGCCACTGCTGAAGGCGCTCCTTGCTTCAGCGTCGGCGGTCTCATTTCCATCGAGTACGCAGTGTCCGGGGATCCACTGACACACTATACGGTGGCCGTTTCCCTGAGCAAATGATACGAGACTAATGATATCAAGAGCCAGACCTTGGTAGGCTGTGTGGCGTAGGAAGCATCCTAAAATGTGTAGCGCAGGTTGACAGTCGGTGAAAATGCACCACTCCTGAGGCGGTTCTCCGCAGATGTGGCGAATAGATTCCCGAAGGCCCACAAGCTCTGCCGCGGTTGAAGTAGACCTGTGTCCCAAAATGAATCTGCGGGTCGTCTGTTGTGCAGGGTTTGCGAAAGCTGCTGTTGATGCATTTGGAGACGCAGATCCATCCGTGTAGACGTGCACACATTTGTGGTATTCTGACCAGATGTAGGCAAGTGCGAGTTGCTTCAGTCCGCTAACCGGCATCGCAGACTTCTTGATTATGCCAGGTACATGCAGGCAGACTGAAGGCTGAGCCATTACCCATGGGGGCTGCAAGGAATGATGCGGCAGGACATAGTCTGATGGCAATTCGGAGCGATGGAAGCGCAGTGCGCGTGCAAAACTGCTGTCCGGTCGCTCATCAAAAATCTTCGTGCCTTTATTCGAGGCACAACGTGGTAATCCGAGGCATATCTTGAGCGCCTGTGCTTGGACACTCTCTAATGTCCGCAAGCAGGAAATACTCATGTTAGAGAGCACAGGAAGGCTGTAACGAATGTAGCCAATAAAGAGGGTATAGTAAAGTCGAAGCAAGGAGCGCTCCGTTGGGCCCCATTTAATGCCTGCCACAAAGCGAAGCACATAGCAAAAAAGAGTGAGTCTTTTCTTTAGCATGTTTATATGCCTCGACCATGACAGATCGCGGTCAATGATAATGCCCAAAAATTTGTGGTGGGAGACGTATGGTATTGCAACCCCTTGAAGAGTTACCGGGTAGTGGCAGACAGACTTGCGCGTGAATGCGACCACAGCACATTTTTCAGCTGCCAAGTGCAAACCCTGACGCCGTAGATACCTTAAAGTAGATGACACGGCACGTTGTAATCTCGCACGCATTTGCGGACGTGTCGAACCCGACGCCCAGATGCAGATATCATCAGCATAGGCACTGATGTGAAAGTTAGTGCGAAGTTCATTCACCAGTCCAATCAATGTCACGTTAAATAGGGTTGGGCTAAGAACTCCTCCCTGATGAACTCCACGGCAAACCTGATGACGGGTAGTCTCCCCATCAGGCGTAGACATGTAAACATAGAAAAGGAACCAGCGAAAATAGACGCAAGTCAAGAACAAAGGAGGCACACACCACAACGCTGGACTTACAACTGATTTATTGCGATGAAGAATCGCTCATTTTAAAGGAATTTCCTGCCTGCGCACCCACCCTACAGACAATACACTTCGCGCACCACATGATGACATGCCTACTATAACGATAAAAACTTGTACTCCTTTTCAGTGATAATCACAGACGGCTCACTGACGCATTTCTGCTTATTCTTCCTGATCATGAATGCCTCCAATAGCTCACGCTCACGTTTAGGTTCCCCCGCCCGATAATGCTGGCAATGTGGAAACTAGGAGAACATTTGCAGTCCTTTACATGTAAGGCTAAATTGCTGCCTGTGCCTGTGCCCAAAGTTGTGCGATGTTGCCTCAGGCGCTCATTCAAGCATGCTCCAGTTTGGCCTATGTAGATTTTCCCGCATGACAATGGGATTGAATACACCACGCCCACTGCGCATGTGGTGAACATATTCTGGTGTTTCGTGTTGCAAACAACAGTTCTGCGCATGTCTGCAAAGATTTGGGCGCACAAACCGGACAGTTTGCAAGGAGCAGAAAATGCCATTGTGACACCAAACTTCTGAGCTACTTTTTTCAGACCATGTGAAATCTTGTGGAAGTAAGGCATGACTTCCAACTTTCTTGTTGGCACTTCTACTGGCCTGGCATCCTTTGAAGATAACTTCAGTTTTTTCCCCAAGGATTCTGCCACCGCCAGCAAAACTGAGGGAGGAAACCCAGAACATTGTAGCCGTTCAACCTGTTCCGCCAGACTTTGCTGCATCACATGAGGGCAACTCTTCTTTAAGGCATTCAAAAACATAAGTTTGCAATGCTGCGCTTCACTAACTTAGAATGGGCCGAATCATACGGCAACAGTGCCTTCTTAGACCTGGGCGCGTATTTCCAGCACACGTGTTGATTGGGTAAAAAAGTCAATTCTAAATCCAGGAACCAAATGGTCTTGTCAGAATGAATCTCACGCGTAAAAACCAACTTCTTAGAACAAGTGCTAAAAATATTTAAAATTTGGTCTGCCACAAGGGTAACCTGGTCAGTTTCGGTTAAGTTCAAATTTACTAAAAAATCGTCAACATATCTAAAAACCCTTACAACACGTGTGTCGTTGAGAGATCTTTGTAGCATCAAGTCAAATTTTGCTAAAAAAATGTTGCACAGCACCGGCGCAACACAGGAGCCGATACAGATTCCATGTTTTTGCACAACATACTCATCTTCATGCTGTGCTATCGTAGAACTCAAGTACACATTTAAAAGTTCGAGGAAGGATTCTAAAGTGATGCCACACTTATTCTGGAAGGAAATTGTCCCAGATCTTTCAATGAATTCGCGCACCGCAATAAAAAGTTCGTCATGGGGCACAGAATAAAACAAGTCCACAATGTCCACCGAGAAGGCTGCATTAGCGTCGGGGAAACCGCGATTGAGGCACTCCACCAGGCTCATTGAACCCTGCACAACAAAAGGATCCGCAGGCACCAGGCCCTCGAAGGAACATTGTAGGTAGTTTGAAAGCACTTTTTGCCATGAACCTTCTTCCGTGACGATCGCCCTGAAAGTGTTGTCAGGCTTATGTGTCTTTGCTGTGAAGAACACACGCAGGGAGTCTTGCTGGCATTTACGAACTTGCTTCTCAATGCTGCCCAAATTCAACCTATTGAGAAGCCTTAAGGCCAACGCCTTGGCCTTGCGCGGTTTTACTTCTGCCTTCTTGAAGTTCTTTTCTATAGCTTCAGCCGCGTTCGTCTTAAAAAGGGAAGAGGGAAGCACCGCGAATCCACCTTCCTTGTCAGCTTGAAGGAGACTGAGGCCTTCTTGTTGGAAGTGGGCGACCAAAGGGCGCAGATCCCTGCTTGGTTGACGTCGGCCCGTCTAGGTTCTCATGAGACAGTCAACACCCTCTGAGACGCAACGAGCTTTCTCCTCAAATGGGGCCTTGTCAGCCACTATGTGAACCACTGCCAGAAGCTCGTGCTTGCGGGACCTTGGTTCAAGGGAGAAATTAGGTCCGCGCTTCAGGATATCGTCGAAAACTGAGGGAAGAGAGGCTTCGCCCAGGTACGTGACAGCTGTACCAGTTGCTTTTTGTATCCTTTTCCTGGGCAGAAATCGCCGAAAGTCATTCCAGTAGGCTTCAGTGAGTAGTGAAGCGAGATGAAGATGCTCCCGAAGCCTACTTGCAGCCGCCCAAGGTTGTCCGGCTTGAAGGCACATAAGTCGCATCCATTCCCTCAAGTGTCGGACCTACCGGTAGAGCTCCGATTTCAAGATTTTGCATACACGCTTCCAGTATCCTGTAGAAGGTTGCAGAGGTCCGAAAAGCTGGCAGACTTCTAATGGTGGGATTCCGCACTTCAGTCCATGTGACAGCGCTCGTGCCTTGCAAGTAGTGAGAACAATAGCGCTGACGCAGGAAGATAAACCATCAGTAGATGTACGAAGACACATAAAAGAGCCCGGAGTAGAAGAATAGTAGTTCAGGAGTGCAAACTGTCTTGTCTTGCGTCTATTTTCGCTGGTTCCTTTTCTATGCAATACGAACCAACTAGCCCAGCAGTTTGCACTCCTGACATGTAAACAGACCGGCCGTTGAGGTAGCTCCCAATCCACGAATACATCCGGCCGCCAACGCCAATGTCGTCGAGGGCATCAAGGATGGCCTCAAGAAGTACATTATCGTAGGCCCCTTTGATGTCCAAGAAGACAGCAGCGACGAGTCGGCGACTACGTTTTTCATGTTCCACTGTCGATATGAGGTCGATTACGCTGTCAATCGAAGAACGTCCCCTCCGGAACCCGGTCATCATATCCGGATAGAGAGCATTCTGCTCTAAAAACCATTAGAGTCGCGCCAGCACCATTCGCTCCGTAACTTTGCCGACGCAGCTTGCTAGTGCAACTGGCCGGTATGAGGTAAGCTCATAAGGAGGTTTGCCAGGGTTCAAAAGTGCAACCAGGCGGCTGATCTTCCAGTGTTCTGGAACGATTCTGAAGCCCATGTATCATTGTAGTAACTGAGCAGCACAGTTCGGCCTTCCATGCCAAGGTGAGAGAGGGACGCGTACGAAATCCTGTCAGGACCAGGTGCAGATGGACGCCTACACGTGGAAAGAGCAGCTTCTAGTTCAGGCATCGTGAATAGCATGTCGTAGTGGTCATCTGGTGAAGGTGGTACAAAAGCCTCCAAACTGGTTGATGGTACCATAGTTGTGCCCACAACCATTTTGCAGAATTCTTCTGCTACCTCTACATTATTACGGCGTTGGTAAATAGACAGGGCATGGAAAGGATAGCGTTCCCGTGGGGGTGAACGCAAGCTCCTGGCTACATGCCAAATATGCGACAGGGCTTTGCGAGGGTCCAGCGATGAACAGAACTTCCTCCAACGTTGTCTCCCTAGTCTCGCTAGGTGGCGCTTTATTTGTCGTTGAGCTCGGCGACAAAGGGCAAGATCATACGTGGATTTGGTTCTTCTGTATTTCCTTTCGGCGCGCCGACGGACTGCGCGTAGTCTTTCGAATTCCACGTCAATAGTAGACCCTGGCGTAGGCGCACATATATACCGCGTGGTCTCACTGAGAGAGGACGTAATCAGGCCTTCTATTTTAGATTGTGTTGAGAGGTCCACACAGGAAATCTCCACGGACGACCTAAAGGCAGGCCAGTCTGTATATCGCACGCGAGACGGAGTAGTAGGTGCGTACCACTTGACGCAAACATACGTTGGAATGTGGTCACTCCCATGTGTTTCCACGTCACTGCACCAGCTGACGTAAAACTGGAGACTTGATGAAACAACGCCAGATTCAAGCAGCTGCTGTACGACGTGCCACGCAGAAACGTAGGTGAACCATCGTTGATACTGATGAAGTTCTGGGAGTGTATAAAGTCAAACTGGTTCCTGCCTCGGTTATTCATAACAGCACTGCCCCACTGAGGGTGATGAGCATTGAAATCGCCCACTATGATATGAGGAGCTGGACAACTCTGGATGGCTGAATATAGGTACGAAGTATCAATGGCATCTCTAGGTGGAATGTAGGCACCGATTATCGAAAAGACCCGTCCTTTTAGCGTGACTGTCAAACAGATGTAATGGTTTGTGTTGTGTGGCTGTAGAACTTGGCGGACGTGCGCAATGTCTTGGCGTATGCAAACTAACACTTTGCTAGTTTCGTCTTCTGTGCGAGACCACAGCAGCACGTATCCAGAAAGGCGGAAAGGCGACGGCATGTTGGGCTCACATATAACCAGCACAGGGAAGCGGTACTTGTGGACGCGTTGCCGGAAGTCACTCAGACGACCTCGTAGGCCTCGGGCATTCCATTGCACCCCTACACTACGGCGCACGTGCATTGGCACAGATGAGGTGGGTTTTGGTTGTGCCATAATGAATTACTGCAACGCCGCCAAGAGCGGCTCAAGTGCATCCAAAAACTGCACAACAATCTTTGCTGTTGGCGTGTTAATGCCTAAAAGCAGCACGCGCATTGAACACACAAGCTTTTTTAACATTTTGCTCACATTCTGACCTTCGGGCTTGCCAACAGTGTCAGCTGGAGTGGCAACCGGTCTTGGTCTTGCCATGGCGATCTCCTTGGATGGCAGAGCAGGCCATTCAGCATCAGAAGAAGAAGGTAACACAAAAGCATCAAACTGAGCTACTGCGGTAACATGGGACACGGCCGCAGACGTCTTGTTATCGTTGTTAGGCTCATGCTGTTGTGCCGGCTGAGCTGATACTTCCTGCGACTGTGGTGCAGGTGGATTAGAATTGTGTGGTACCGGACGACGCCGCCGGGAACGATGTTTGCGGCGACGAATACGCGCCGCCGCTTCTTGGTGGGTCGAATTTTCCTTCACCATCTTTTTCAGGATGAGTCTTTCGTTTTGCAGCTTAGGGCAGTCCTTAGCTGTGGCTTCATGGGCACCCGAGCAGTTGGCGCACTTTATAGTCTCCGTCGTGCAGGTGTCATGCTGGTGCATCCCGCCGCATCGACGGCAAGATACCTCATTCTTGTAAACAGCACTCACATGACCTATCTTGTTGCACTTGTGGCACTGAACAGGTTTGGGAACATACAGGCGGACAGGGTGCCTCACATAGCCCACCTTGACGTGGGATGGCAGAGCGTCAGTTTCAAAAACTAGTTTGACACACTTGGAGCGCCCTAAACGATGAATGTCAACAATCCGGGCCGTAGATTTAATCAGCGACCAGAGGTCCTTGTCAGCTATCTCCGGGTCAACATCAGTGATAACTCCAGTGGTTGTCCGCTTCCCGTAAGCAACGTAGGAGCGGACCGCCATGCCACCGAGGACGCTAGTTTCTTTCAGCTTGTCTACTGATGCCTGAGATGCAACATCTACTGTCAGGACATTCTTCCATGCATTAATTCTGACTTCACAGACTTGTCCCGGAACAACCTGGTCGAAAAACTGGGTTAGCCGCTGTCTGTTAATGGTGTTCAGATTAGCCGTCTGCGTTGTAGGAACGAAGGCCACTGAGAAGACACCTGGCTGGTCAACATTCCTCGCAGGCAACTCACCCGCTGTCGATGTCCGGCGCAACTTCCTTTTCAGGCGGCGCGACTCAACAAGCGTGAAGCTGCTTCTGTCAGAATCCATCGCTGACACCGTGGATTCATCAGACGAATCTGGAAGCTCCACATCAGCATTAGAGTTGCCACCTGGTAGAGCCGCAGTCTTGTCAACGGGGTCCACGGGAGGACGCAGGGGTTGTACTCCCGCCATCCCGAAGGATGACGAGGACACAGTTCACGCACAAAAGCAAAAAACTGCAGAAAAGTCGACAACGTTTTAAAGCGCTGCAAGGGAGTCCCACCCAAAAAGTATTCTAGTACACTGCAGCCATGACGAGCAGGCTGAAAAAAAAAGTCAACAATGGCCCGACAGTACTGGTGCACGCCTAGCGGCAGAAATTCAGTTTCGCTTGCAGTTTTTGCTTACCATGTGTATGGGAGTTGGAATGCCTTTGCAGCATCGGAGCAGCATACACTGCGATTGCTAACAGTTGCCACTTCCGGGAAATAAGAAGCGATTAAACATGCTATATTTATTCGGATTCAAAAGTTACCGTGAATTGGCCCCCTTTCAGATTTTTTTTTCTTTCACTCCAGCAGCTGCATTTCGATGATGGTCGAATATGTAAAAAAAACTGTAGCCTATCTCGTCGTCGAAAGAGAAGGGGAGCATGAAATGTATGGCAGGCAAAGCACCGCACATTCTAGGACGGCTCCCTCCCGAACAGATATCACGAAATACCCCGAAGAAGATGTGACGTTGCCTTCGGGTGGGGTTCCTTCACTAGTTCGACATATTCGGCGGCAGTGTTGTTGACAGGTGCAGCGCGGTCGTACGGCAGCGTTCGTGCGAACACGCGTAACATGGATCTGTCGCATGGACTCAATGACTTTGTTAGGTACTCTTTCATGGATGCGTCGTCTGTTTGCTGTTTACCGCAAGCCGGGGCGCACGCGCCTTCCCAGCCTCCCGTCTGCACGCGCGTCGTTCTGGCGCTGCGGCTTTCGAGCGGAGAGACCGCTCGGCTTACGCGCTGCGCTTGTAACCCGAGCCAACTTCCAAGGCCCGCGCAGGGACTGTGGCAGGGCATTCGTGGTGAGGTGGTCCAGAGAGGTGGGAGAGGAGCTGGAGGGTTCCGTGTTATATGTCGGATAGGCATAATGCCCCTAGGCCTGCAGCATTGCTCTTCATAAAATTAAATGAATCAACAAAACGCAGCGGTGATTGAGTGCAACATAATGCAGAATGCGGACTGCAGGGGTCGGATCGAAACCATCGAAACGCTCGACAGATGCTTCTGCGCTCCAGTAGACCTTCGACTCCCCTTGGCGCCCTCACGGCCCGCACAGCGTGCTAGCTTCCATTCGCAGCGCGCCGGTTCCGAATTCAGTGGGCGGAAGGAAATGTTCGCTTCAGGTTCTAGCAGTTCTAGCTCATGTTCTCTGCTCGGTGCGCTGCGGTGCATTGACGATGTTCGCGAGTTTGCCCAGAACGGGAGCTGAAAGCACTAATACGCCCGTGTGTTGTGCAATGCAAGTGCACGTTAAAGGACCCCGGATTGCCGAAAATAGTATGGCGCTTTCCAACTACAGCGTCACCGATTGCCCAAATTTGGCTTTCGGGCATGAAACGCCGCGTACCACAGCATTTACTTTTTATGAATTGCAAAGGTACCTCCTGCTACATGTTAAGTTTGGCGGAGCTACGTACGTCGAGGTAAAATAAAATTTTTGTTTTGCCCACTTTGCACTTAGAGTTTCTCAAGCTCGTCTAGGGACCTAATTAACTTCATGTCTCCACAGCTGTCTTTCTTTCAATTCACACAGTGGTTGGTTCAAGAAATAGCTAAGTTTGGTCCTGTTTTTCATGTGCGTGATTGGTGTGTAAAGCAGAATGACTTGGCGCAGACACTACTCCGATTGAAACATATTGTCGGAAGACGTCAACGTAATGATTTCTCTATTCACTACGATGCAGTGGTAATTGCTTTGGCTTGATATGGATTCAGCACAGGAGCACGTTATTATCAAAACAACCAGTGAGCCTCCCCCCCCCATTCACGGCACAGGTATTATTCTAACAATTTTATTGGCATTCATAATAAAATCAATCACTGAAATTTTTTTACGCTGCAAGTGAACCAAATTTTTCTTCCCGCTGCATGTACGAGTATGTTCTCGGCTGCGAAAGATTTAAATCATGCCTCAATCTCTAATCTTAACGAGCGCATACTATCGGAACCATCAGCGCATTTGTGCTGCTTTCATAATTGGTTATGTTTAATCGCCTTGTGGAATGTTGCCTAGCAATCGCCTCCATGCATTATTAAAACGTTGATAAAATGCCGAACATGAATCCTACTGCTTCACATGTGCATGTGATGTTGCCACAGGAACTATGCTAGGATATTTTGTTCCGTAAAGCACATGAGCCAGGGCTATATTTTCTATTTCATTCATTTTTTCTTCCTCATTTAGTTGGACATGCAGCACTGAGGAGAAGCCAGCTTTCCATTTTTGAGAGGAACACTCTTGCATGTCGAAGGCACTACCAGGAGTATTAGGGACACATGCACCCGTTCATGCAAACTTCTAAAATTGTTTGGTGCAGGAAGGGACCATGTGTTATAGATACTCCTAATTTGTAAGTTGTAAGGGTGTGCATGTGATTATCCTCCATTTAAAGGTGTGAATTGGGTAATTGGGTATAGAGGAATCTGCAGTGCGTGGAGGCCTATGTTTGCTCCTTTGGCATTGCTTCGTCGCAGCATTCAGACGTCGTTGTAATGTTTTCGTGTAAATATTGGCGATTTTTATGAGATAGAAACGACGCATCGATACCGTATGGGGAAAACTCGTCCTACAGATGCACGCTGCCTGTTGCTGGTGCGGCGCAGAAGGAACTTTCGGATGTCGTACACGGAGCGGCGTGGCAAACAGAAAGCTGGGCCGCACTGCTGCGTGCCTTTTCGTATGTCAACGAGATGGCAAAGCCAGGGGCTATCAAATCCATTGCTTAACCACTGCTAGACGCCCTGAAAGGAGGCAGCTTTGGGTGCAGAATCTAGGGATCGGTAAGCCAGTAACAGCGTCGACGGTGGTTGGTTGGCGGCATTGTCAGTGAGACGACTATTTTCTTACAGGTAATGACTCGGTGGTAGTATAGCTTTCATTGGTTTAACTGAACGACTACGATGATAATTGTGGCAGATCTTTCTAAATGCTGGCACGAAGCAACCATAACGCACGAAAAATAGCACCTCATACTCAAGTTGCAATTAATGCGCCGGTATTATATTTCTTGTTCTCTGCGTTCTATATGTTCGCATTCTTGCCTGTTCATTCTAAACACTCGTCTTTCACATTCCGCAAAATAAAACTTAACTTCAAACAGACCGAGCGGCGAGATATAAGCGCATTTGAGAAAGCATGAGCCAGCGGGCAAGAAAAAAATAAAGCTGCGAGGCAATACGAGTTAACTCGACGGCAAGGGGTAGCTTTGCACGTTAGGCCCGAACGGTAAATTGCACTTCATTCCGTTGACGTCTAGGAATAGTATTACCGGCATGTGTAAATAAGGACAGGAACATGTGCTACTGCCTCCTCAGTCGTGTCTCCAAGGGCGTGCTCCGACCCGATGGTATCGATACTATGACGCAACGTGCAGACGTGAGCAGGTTTTTTATCGGGGCGCTGCAGCGGTCCTTTGCAGTGCAAACGAAACAAAATTTAACAGCAGGGTAAATAATTCAACTAATTAAACTTCAGTAAATTTCCTATTATATATAGAAACTGTTTGGGACACACTGAAAATAAATAATTTTTAAAAACAGGAAGAACAAACACATTGAAAGATCTGATTAAATTCAAATCCTGATTAAACCTTGCTTACCTGTAATAACGAAGCACTAAACTCGAGGCACCGTTATCTATTAAACTCTTAGAGCTATCTGCCTAGATGCCATTAGAGATTTGTGCGTGGAATTAGGCAGACCTATATCAGTTTTTAGAGTTTCGAAGACGCGATTGCGTCAGGTTCTCCGGCTCAAAGAAATCCAGACCATCTCTTGCACCATTCGAAAAGCGCGCGTCTGTGTAGCGCGCAGCGACGATCACTTGTGCACGTCGCTCTGTAGCGCACGTGCCGTGTGACGTCCTCCATCCCGCCTGTGCTGGAGCAAAGCTCTGTTATCAACCAGGACCGTGATTGTAGCAGCTAAACAGCTAATTATTGAAGCTAAGTTAAGCAGTTGACTAATTAACATGATTAACTTTTTTTCTTTTCACACAAATACCGCCTTTATGCCTCAAAAAGACTACTTTTAAAAGTTAGCGGCAGTTTTCGCTCACAGTCCTGGTATAAAGGCGGTTAACGGCGATGTGCGCTGGAGCTGAAGCTCAGCCTCTTGAATAATAAACAGCAGCATAGAAGAGATTCCGCGGTAGATAATGAATTGCAGCTCGATAAAAAAAGAAAAAAAGCCGTAATACTGACTTCGAGATATCTTGCGGAAGTGCGCCTTTATATGTAGGATCAGCGCATATGCCGGCCATGCGGCTCGTTGGTCTGGGGTATGATTTTCGCTTTGGATGCGAGAGCTTTCGGATTGAAATCCCCAGACGGGCCATTCAGTTAGAAAAATTATTCCGTTCATGCCAGCGTCGGCCTTTAGAACTGAATGAAGAAATATTTTCGCACCCAGAAACAACTTTAGCGTCCATGGATTCGGACCACTAACATATTACAACGAACGCAGTCCTGTTTTTTTAATTATCCGTTCCAGGCAAAGATTAATTACGTCTCGCAATATTTTTGTATCACACTTTCATCGTTTTGACGAACTGAAACAGTCGGGTTTGAGCCTGACCGCGACGGCTGCGTTTTGATGGCCGAAAGAGGCTAAGGCGCCCGTGTGCTGTGCGATGCCAGTGCACATTAAAGATCCCCAGGTGGTCGGAATTATTCCGGAGCCCTCCACTAC